>NC_051415.1:13408059-13408471 GCF_015228065.2 Penaeus monodon
GACACAAAACTGCTTGCGTTATGTAAACAATAGAAACGATTTTCTCAGTGTCCGAATCCGATATCTCTGACAGCACTCAAAAGGAACCAAAACCCCCCCCTCCCCTCCGACCAACACACCCAGACACTTCACTGGAAGCCAGGTATTTGCAGTGACTGACTAATTCGTTATTTATGACGGACTGTCTCTCTCTTTTCTTTCGTTATACTAAGAAGGATGCGGGGAAAGTTGCGTCTCGGTAGGTGGGCGCATAACTGGTCTGCGGCCATTTTTTAAGACAACGTAATTGTTTTCAAACCCAGCACTAATGAAGCTTTCGGTGTCGAGCTGAAGTTCTGAAGTTTATCTCGAAACTAGTGTTTGAGGACGGCGATTGCAATGAAATGGGATGGGATGATTTCATTCATGTCCA
>NC_051415.1:13412142-13413230 GCF_015228065.2 Penaeus monodon
AGAATTAATCCCTCTGTAGTGCTCACAAGAATCATATCTATGTTATCATTCATCACGATATAAAAATAATAAAATGAAAGGAAGATGGCTTAAGTTGCTATTCTTGCAGCTAAAACTTATCAAGTTCCATATCACACTATGCTCAGCTTCTAGGCCCAGCATCTCAGGACCAAGAGACAGACGCATCTGTTCCCTGTCGCTCGCCGTGATGGCTGTCGCTCTGCTTCTTCTGACTCTCTGGGCGCTTCGCCTCTCGGAGGGAATTCGTCCTGGCCTTTTAGAAACCCGCGAAGATGCAACCGTTCCTGGACAAGAAGCGATCAGCACGGTCCTCGCCACGAGAAACCAATTTGCTCTCCGGCGAGGGCACGGCAGTACAAATACCTTGTGTAGTCAGCATTCGGACTCAGACCGACTTGCAGATGTGGAACCCGAAACTGCTAATTGTGGACGGCGATGCAACGAGATTGGGTGCATTGACATGAAGGCAACTCCTAAAGCAATACTCTTATGTAGGAAAAAAAAACTGCCTTAAAACACTGTTCACATTCCACATGCCTTTTATGGGGTAAATGAATGGTTACACTTCAACATTTCACTAAAAGTTGATGAGACTTTCATTATTATGTATGAGCCTCATACATCGAGAAATCTTTAAATTCCTGTTTTGGGCCAGAGAGTTCAGGTAACCGAATGTGGACGATTCGGCAAACAACAGATGACCCGACACACCTTCTGCTACTCAGGGTCACCACCTGCCTCGCGTTCTTAGCTACAACCTTTAGTATCATAATATTAAGTTTATATTTGCGTGTGAGATCTTTTATTCTAGTACTATGAAGACAACTTTGATGTTTCTAACCACAGCTCTTCAACGTGAGAGTCACAGCGTGTATTCAGGGGAGCCTTGGCGGGCTATCATAAATGTTGAGTCTCAATAAAATATATATCAGTGCTTTCATTTCTTGTATTTTGTAGTTAATGAATGTTGATTACTATCAACTGGTTAAAAAATAAGCATTTCTCAATGATACACATGCAACTTGTCAATCAACAGACTCTTACATTTACTGTACATGCGCATAAAA
>NC_051415.1:13414767-13414847 GCF_015228065.2 Penaeus monodon
GTGATATAGTATTATAATAAGGTTATGAGTAGATGTCATTATAGTTGTAAATATACTGAGAGTGATGTGTTAACATATAC
>NC_051415.1:13415650-13415768 GCF_015228065.2 Penaeus monodon
TTTGATGCAGAAATTAATAAAGATCCTAATTACCTGACATACTGAACTCAGTGACGCAATATCCATTTACTTTTTTTGTATTTTCCAATACAAGCAGTTTAGAAAATTTTGATATATA
>NC_051415.1:13416815-13418093 GCF_015228065.2 Penaeus monodon
ATGATACATTTTCCTAAACTTGTGATCCGGGAAGAAATACGTCAAACTGACATCCCGTCCTTTACGGCATCATTATCGGCTAAGCCAAACGCGGGGCACACGGCGGAGACCCACACCGACTAGAGACCAAGAGACAGGCACACACGCTCTTTCAAGCTCGCTGCGATGGCCGTGGCTCTGCTTCTTCTGACTCTCTGGGCGCTTCGCCTCTCGGAGGGAATTCGCACTGGCTTTTTAGAAACCCGCGAAGATGCAACACCGTTCCTGGATAATAGACGATCAGCACGGTCCTCGCCACGAGAAACCAATTTGTTTTCCGGCTGTGAGGCAATGCCATGTGCAACTTACGACGAGGGCACGGCAGTACCGTTACCTGGAATAGTGAGCATTCGGACTCAGATCGACTTGCAGATGTGGAACCCGAAACTGCTAATTGTGGACGGCGATGGCAACGAGATTGCGTGCATTGACATGAAGTTAAATCCTAAAAGGATACTCCTAAATCAGAGAAAAACCTGCACTGAATCGCCTCAAGGCACTGTTCATATTCCACATATCTTTTATGGGGTAAATGAATGGTTACACTTCAACATTTCACTGAAAGATGAAGAGACTTTCATTGTTATATATGAGCCTCGTACCTCGAGAAATCTGTTTAAAATTCCTGTTTTGGGCCAGAGAGTTCAGGTAACCGAATGAGGACGATTCGGTTATTCTCCTCAATTCCCGTCCGCTGACGAGCTCTTGAAAGAAAGTGAAGGCTTCGTTTCAACGACTCGTGATCCAACAACACTCCAGAAGGCTGACCCGGCAAACCTTCTACTGCTTAAGGTCACCACCTGCCTCGCGTTCTTAGCTACAAGTTTTAGTATCATAATCTTTAGCTTATATTTACGTGTGAGATCTTTTGTTCTAGTACTATGAAGACAACTTCGATGTTTCTAACCACTGATTTTCATCCTGAGAGTCACAGCGTGTATTTAGGGGAGCCATGGCGGGCTATCATAAATGTTGTGTCTCAATAAAATTGGAAGTCACCTTATGTTCAAAAATTGTGAGAAAGGATAATTGAAACCATTGCCCCAAAAAGTAATGGATAGCAAAGTATTTTTACATCAGTGCTTTCATTTATTGTATTTTGTAGTTAATGAATGTTGATTACTATTAACTAGTTAGAAATTAAGTAATTCTCAATAATAATGTTTTCAAATACAACATCTTTTCTTATGACCATTAGTGTTCCCGATACACAATGATACACATGCAACTTGTCAATCA
>NC_051415.1:13420289-13420442 GCF_015228065.2 Penaeus monodon
TTCAGTTACGCATCCGAGGTGAAAAACTAATGTTGCATGTAATCATTCAATCAGCTCCCTAACAATACTTTGTAATAGAATAATATACATAGATCAATTATAGCTTCAATCTCAACATATATATATTTTTTTTTCTCTCTCTCTCTAAATATG
>NC_051415.1:13425937-13426115 GCF_015228065.2 Penaeus monodon
AAACGCTTGAGCAGAAATTAATAAAGATCCAATTTACCAGACATACTGAACTCAGTGACGCAATATCCATTTTAAATTTCATTTACTTTTTGTATTTTCCAATACAGGCAGTTTAGAAAATTTTTGTATATATTCCTTCTAACAAAATTCAAAGGTTGATAATTACATATAGATTATT
>NC_051415.1:13426495-13427840 GCF_015228065.2 Penaeus monodon
TTTTACTTTCTATATAATAGTATATTTTTCTAAACTCGTGATCCGGGAAGAAATACGTCAAACTGACATCCCGTCCTTTACGTCATCCTTATCGGCTAAGCCAAACGCGGGGCACACGGCGGAGACCCACACCGCCTAGAGACCAAGAGACAGGCACACACGCTCTTTCAAGCTCGCTGCGATGGCCGTGGCTCTGCTTCTTCTGACTCTCTGTGCGCTTCGCCTCTCGGAGGGAATTCGCACTGGCTTTTTAGAAACCCGCGAAGATGCAACACCGTTCCTGGACAACAGGCGATCAGCACGGTCCTCGCCACGAGAAACCAATTTGTTCTCCGGATGTGAGGCAATGCCATGTGCAACTTACGACGAGGGCACGGCAGTACCGATACCTGGAATAGTGAGCATTCGGACTCAGACCGAATTGCAGATGTGGAACCCGAAACTAATAATTGTGGACGGCGATGGCAGCGAGATTGCGTGTATTGACATGAAGGCAACTCCTAAAAGGATACTCTTAAATCAGAGAAAAACCTGCACTGAATCGCCTCAAGGCACTGTTCACATTCCACATGCCTTTTATGAAGTAAATGAATGGTTATACTTCAACATTTCACTAAAAGTTGATGAGACTTTCATTGCTATGTATGAGCCTCATACCTCGAGAGATCTGTTTAAAATTCCTGTTTTAGGCCAGAGAGTTCAGGTAACCGAATGTGGACGATTCGGTTATTCTCCTCAATTCCCTTCCATTGAGCAAACAACAGAGAATAACTTTCCGATAAATACTAACGTCTCGAATAAGGCAACCATATCAAGCAGGAGTGACGAGATCTTGAAAGAAAGTGAAGGCTTCGTTTCAACGACTCGTGATCCAACAACACTCCAGAAGGCTGACCCGGCGAACCTTCTGCTGCTCAGGGTCACCACCTGCCTCGCGTTCTTAGCTACAACCCTTAGTATCATAATCTTTAGCTTATATTTGCGTGTGAGATCTTTTGTACTATGAAGACAACTTCGATGTTTCTAACCACTGCTCTTCAACCTGAGAGTCACAGCGTGTATTTAGGGGAGCCTTGGCGGGCTATCATAAATGTTGTGTCTCAATAAAATTGGAATTACCTTATGTTGAAAAATCCTCACGTGGAGGAGGGAGTGAGAAAGGATAATTGAAAACCACTGTTCAAAAGAAGAAATGGCTAGCAAAGTATTTTTATATCAGTGCTTTCATTTATTGTATTTTGTAGTTAATGAATGTTGATTACCATTAACTGGCTGGAAATTAAGTAATTCTCAATAATAATATTTTCAAATGCAACATCTTTTCTTATGACCATTAGTGTTCCCG
>NC_051415.1:13429472-13429630 GCF_015228065.2 Penaeus monodon
GACATACTGACGCAATATCCATTTTAAGTTTCATTTACTTTTTTGTAATTTCCAATACAGGCAGTTTAGAAAATTTTAATATATATTCCTTCATACAAAATCCAAAGGTTGATTATTACATATAGAATAATTATATATACTGTACACATCTATCTATC
>NC_051415.1:13430081-13431460 GCF_015228065.2 Penaeus monodon
TTCTACTTTCTGTATAATAATACATTTTCCTAAACTTGTGATCCGGGAAGAAATACGTCAAACTGACATCCCATCCTTTACGTCATCCTTCTCGGCTAAGCCAAACGCGGGGCACACGGCGGAGACCCACACCGACTAGAGACCAAGAGACAGGCACACACGCTCTTTCAAGCTCGCTGCGATGGCCGTGGCTCTGCTTCTTCTGACTCTCTGTGAGGTTCGCCTCTCGGTGGGAATTCTTCCTGGTTTTATAGAAACCCGCGAAGATCCAACACCGTTCCTGGACAACAGGCGATCAGCACGGTCCTCGCCACGAGAAACCAATTTGCTCTCCGGCTGTGAGGCAATGCCATGTGCAACTTACGACGAGGGCACGGCAGTACCGATACCTGGAATAGTGAGCATTCGGACTCAGATCCACTTGCAGATGTGGAACCCGAAACTGCTAATTGTGGACGGCGATGGCAACGAGATTGCGTGTATTGACATGAAGGCAAATCCTAAAAGGATACTCCTAAATCAGAGAAAAACCTGCATTGAATCGCCTCAAGGCACTGTTCATATTCCACATATCTTTTATGGGGTAAATGAATGGTTACACTTCAACATTTCACTGAAAGATGAAGAGACTTTCATTGCTATGTATGAGCCTCATACCTCGAGATATCTGTTTAGAATTCCTGTTTTGGGCCAGAGAGTTCAGGTAACCGAATGTAGACGATTCGGTTATTCTCCTCAATTCCCATCCATTGAGCAAACAACAGATAATGACTTTCCGATAAATACTAACGTCTCATCGAATAAGGCAACCATATCAAGCAGGAGTGACGAGATCTTGAAAGAAAGTGAAGGCTTCGTTTCAACGACTCGTGATCCAACAACAGAAGGCTGACCCGGCAAACCTTCTGCTGCTCAGGGTCACCACCTGCCTCGCGTTCTTAGCTACAACCCTTAGTATCATAATCTTTAGCTTATATTTGCGTGTGAGATCTTTTGTTCTAGTACTATGAAGACAACTTCGATGTTTCTAACCACTGCTCTTCAACCTGAGAGTCACAGCGTGTATTTAGGGGAGCCATGGCGGGCTATCATAAATGTTGTGTCTCAATAAAATTGGAAGTCACTTTATGATGAAAAATCCTCACGTGGAGGAGGGAGTGAGAGAGGATAATTGAAAACCACTGTTCAAAAGAAGAAATGGCTAGCAAAGTATTTTTATATCACTGCTTTCATTTATTGCATTTTGTAGTTAATGAATGTTGATTACTATTAACTGCTTAGAAATTAAGTAATTCTCAATAATAATGTTTTAAATACATCTTTTCTTATGACCATTAGTGTTCCCGATACACAATGATACACATGCAACTTGTCAATCA
>NC_051415.1:13432983-13433136 GCF_015228065.2 Penaeus monodon
TTCAGTTACGCATCCGAGGTGAAAAACTAATGTTGCATGTAATCATTCAATCAGCTCCCTAACAATACTTTGTAATAGAATAATATACATAGATCAATTATAGCTTCAATCTCAACATATATATATTTTTTTTTCTCTCTCTCTCTAAATATG
>NC_051415.1:13436550-13436665 GCF_015228065.2 Penaeus monodon
TAATAAAGATCCTAATTACCTGACATACTGAACCCAGTGACGCAATATCCATTTTAAGTTTCATTTACTTTTTTGTAATTTCCAATACAGGCAGTTTAGAAAATTTTAATATGTA
>NC_051415.1:13437148-13438671 GCF_015228065.2 Penaeus monodon
ATGATACATTTTCCTAAACTTGTGATCCGGGAAGAAATACGTCAAACTGACATTCCCGTTCTTTACGTCATCCTTCTCGGCTAAGCCAAACGCGGGGCACGCGGCGGAGACCCACACCGCCTCGAGACCAAGAGACAGGCACACACGCTCTTTCAAGCTCGCTGCGATGGCCGTGGCTCTGCTTCTTCTGACTCTCTGTGAGGTTCGCCTCTCGGTGGGAATTCTTCCTGGTTTTATAGAAACCCGCGAAGATGCAACACCGTTCCTGGACAACAGGCGATCAGCACGGTCCTCGCCACGAGAAACCAATTTGTTCTCCGGATGTGAGGCAATGCCATGTGCAACTTACGACGAGGGCACGGCAGTACCGATACCTGGAATAGTGAGCATTCGGACTCAGACCGAATTGCAGATGTGGAACCCGAAACTGCTAATTGTGGACGGCGATGGCAACGAGATTGCGTGTATTGACATGAAGGTAAATCTTAAAAGGATACTCTTAAATCAGAGAAAAACCTGCACTGAATCGCCTCAAGGCACTGTTCACATTCCACATGCCTTTTATGAAGTAAATGAATGGTTATACTTCAACATTTCACTAAAAGTTGATGAGACTTTCATTGCTATGTATGAGCCTCATACCTCGAGAGATCTGTTTAAAATTCCCGTTTTAGGCCAGAGAGTTCAGGTAACCGAATGTGGACGATTCGGTTATTCTCCTCAATTCCCTTCCATTGAGCAAACAACAGAGAATGACTTTCCGATAAATACTAGCGTGGTGAGCAGTACCAATGTATCAAGTAGTGATACGACAACACCCACAAACAGTGATCTTGACCCCATGATTTATGGACCGATAACAGGACTCTCTGTCTTATCTTGCATTGGGATACTCGTCTGTTTAATCGAGAAAATAAAGAGACAGCGACTTGCGAACGTTAAAGAGACGGCTTCGGATCAAACATACGAATTCAACATCGTACTACCGAACCCAGGCATTGCCAGTGCATCATCATCTCCAGATGCCTCGGACATGGTCGTCCAGGGCTGTCAGGGGGAGTGTGTCACATTATCCGTTGCTTCGGGAACAAGATTAAAGAACAGTCTCACCGATTCAGGATATTATCTTCGCCATCATGACGGTATGCAGGCGAATGCAGTAACAACACGTCCCGGAGTGGAGAATCCTTCTCAAAATGCAATTTACGACGGTATGTTCCAGGCAGACAAATCCCTTCCGCACTACCTGAGTGAAAACAGTCTGTATGAGACTTGTTCTCTGCATGAATAGATATGCCTCTTGATGCTTTTTACGAGGATCTCTTTTCGGTATAGTCGACGATACTTCTCGGCGTTCGTCTGGTCAACACACAAAAGAGGCCAACACAGACATTTCCAGAATCGATTAACCTTCATCAGCTCAGTGTACCACTACGAAATTTCGTAATGCAACACTCTTGATGTTAATGTTCACTTACACATGTCGAATCTTATATATTTGCTGTGCAAAGCGATATCTACTA
>NC_051415.1:13438886-13439392 GCF_015228065.2 Penaeus monodon
AAAACTGTGATACTGTTTTTTATAATACCCGTAATTTTACATGAATATCTCCAGCAAAGAAAAATGTCTTAATAAGATTGTTTAAAATATATCATATACTTCCTTTAACAAATGTACATATATAAATACACATAGACATGAACCTGTTTTTCTCTATATACCCTTGTTTAATTCTGTCGCTAACAGAATAAAACAAAAGAGCAATATCATGGTAACCTTAATAAATGAATGATTATAGGAATCATTAGAGTGAAGAATGCAATTGAGGAATTAAGAATTTAATATAAACAAATACTGTAATTAATTGATAAAGAAGGAAGACAGGAAGTGAAAAAAAAACAGGAACATGCTAATTCAAAGCATTTTAGACCGTCGTACTTGGCGTTAGACTTACCGCATCAATCCGTATACACAATGACGAGCTTAACATTCACTTGAAGACTGAAGAAATACTATCAAATGCTCGAATGCGGAAAAAACCGATGCATTCACAAAACGATCGTTAT
>NC_051415.1:13439718-13440371 GCF_015228065.2 Penaeus monodon
CGAAGCAGTTCCCCTTCGACCTTTAGCTTCAAACACTACACTTCCTATTCCTGACTCATCCGCACTTTCCCTCTTGACTTCTCACGGTTCGTTCGTTCCCCAACCTACCACCCAGAAAGGGGAAGCGAATACTCTTTGCCTTTAACTCCAGATGCTTTCTTACCTCCGTCTCATCAGCCAACAAGACAATTGGAATCTCCTTTCCCCTTCGCTTCACATGCCCTGCCCTCTTCTTGCCCAGGCCAGCACGCCCGAGGGAAGGCGGTCCCTGCTTAGTCTTTATCTTCGACTAAAAGCGTTTCCCCTTAGTTGCAACACCCCCTCCCCACGTACAAACGCCATCCAGCCTAGCCCCCAATAAGGCATGAGATCCCCTTTGCCTTACCTCCGCACAGAAGCTGTCTGCTCTGCGCCCACGTGCGCCTGTTCTCCGCCGTCATGACTCCGACGGGAGGGGGGTCGGAGCCCTCGTACTCGTCCACCTCCCGAAGGATCTCGCGCATCTGGGACACCACCTGCTGCAGCGTCATCTTCACGCCCTCCACCACCACCTCCACTCGGTAGATCTGCGGCCGGGGGAAGGGGTTAGATACTGCATGTATACATATACAGTAGATACTTGTACAGTATTTACTTTATACTGACAGTGCATG
>NC_051415.1:13440761-13440835 GCF_015228065.2 Penaeus monodon
CGTTTCAAGAGCCAGTTTTAGTTACGCACAAAAACAGTGCTCCATAATCTTTAACTTTTCCTCCTCCATATACC
>NC_051415.1:13441846-13442855 GCF_015228065.2 Penaeus monodon
TCCCATTGATATGCTAGACTGAACTCCGGCTTTATCTAAAAGTATTTTATTTCTTATTCTGACGACGATTAGAGGCTCTTGATTAGGTGGCAAGAGCCTCAGGCCCCAATCCTCACGCCAAGAGGCAGATGGAAGAGGTTTGTTAAACTCAAACCGGCTGTGTAAAAATCTACAGTTCACAATTCCTTCCTTAAAGACGTGGCATGATATTGCTCAATGCGTAGTGATTGAAAAATAATCTTAAATGTTGAAATTAGTAGTATGTTATCGATAAAAAAAAACATTATTCTGAAATGGAATGCAAGGGATGTTAGATTTCAGTCCAGTTGACAGCATGTGTAACAAAGGCTCATGAATGTTATACATGTACACTTCAGCGAGAAGCCACTTAGAATATGACGCCCTTGGTAAATTCGGAACCGTATGTATAATGTAAGTGTGTTGTCCAAATTAGGAGTATGTTCAGTCAGTCTAAATAAAGGTACAAATTATTTGAATAGTATAGCTACTCCTGTGTTATCATAGAAAACGATGAAATACTACCACGGAAGAAAATGGGTACAAGATTGAAGCACTGGAAGAACTACAGTATTTAAAACATATTTCCAGAAAGTATATCAATCTGAATACAATGCCTACGTGATTCTTGTAGTAAACGATGATGTGCTGATTTTCTTTCTGAAACTCTGTTACCGAGAGTAACTTGTCCTTTGGGATCGCCGGCCGTCGGTAAGACGAGAACACACGATTGTACTGCGCCATACACATCGGTTGATGCTTCTCCCTGGCGCTGCAGCGGTCGACGTCCAGGTCACCTCTGGGGAAGCAATAGTACATGTTGCTTTCGCTTTGCTTTAAGTGTGTGTGTGGGGAGGGGAGTTGTGATTAAAATACTCTTTCTCTGTCTCACAAACATATATGTGTGTTTGTGTGATTATAAAAGAAAGTTAGTGACGGGGGCATAAAGTTCAGTAAAGCTGGAACACTTCTACTGTCATAAAAATGTGTG
>NC_051415.1:13443608-13443685 GCF_015228065.2 Penaeus monodon
ATCTTGTTATCCAGAGTTGCTATCATCCACATAATCCTTCGTGTATGCAGATAATTTCACCAGGACTATAAACCAGG
>NC_051415.1:13443901-13444023 GCF_015228065.2 Penaeus monodon
CTAACACTACAAGGCTGGCTTATAATATAAAACATTTTAATTAGAGACCTAGGTTTATTACTTTTCGTTGAATATTCTGGTTAAATGAAAAAGTGAACCGTAAACCGATGGATGAAACTGCA
>NC_051415.1:13444484-13444823 GCF_015228065.2 Penaeus monodon
TTTATTGTTCACTTTTTATATATGAGGTCTAAGAGTCAAATTGTCAGTAAGATATATGCATCTGTTTAACTACAACATTACTGATATATTGCAAATTGAGGACAATGGCCTGGTTTTCATTTGTAATACTTCCTTTTGGGTAATCATCATATTTAATCGTTGATTTTGATAAAAAAAAAATTATCACTAACACTAAATTCACTCATATTTCTACAATCGTCCGTAGATGATAATCACTTTCATTATCCCAATGATCATATCATTTGGATACTGATCATGCTATCAATATCATTTATATCCGACGGTCAGCAATAAAGCACCGACTCATACAAAGCACCT
>NC_051415.1:13444888-13445145 GCF_015228065.2 Penaeus monodon
TAACTAACAATTCAATCCTCTCTTTCATGTCGATTGAAGCGATGACGAGACGGGCAGCGAAGTTGATCATGTCAGCATCTGAGGCGAATTTCTGATGAGGGAAAACCATCCCAGGGTTGCTGTTGACTGGCAGAGGCAAGGACACGTTCAGGTACATGTCGTCCAGCCACCATTCGTACACCTGTAGAAAGAGGGAAGTGTCCTGGTTAATGCGGACATTTTAATCGTCTGGATATTGGCTGCGGTACTTGTAATGT
>NC_051415.1:13445509-13445823 GCF_015228065.2 Penaeus monodon
CATCAACCGAAGAATCCCAACACCAAAGCGAGTCGTCAACACAGCCACGCTGAAAATTCCCCCAAAGGCGGGAGAGTCGGAGAAACGGCAAGAGGGGGTCGCAAAGTCACTATCGCACTGACTAATGACTAGAACTAATTCTCTGACTAACGAGGGAGACACGAACTACCGCTTGATTTAATGGCCAGTCAGGTTTAATTGGCAGTTGGAGAGACGTTGCTCGAGAACAAAGTTTCCCTGATGAGGTTTTGTGTGTAGGGCATTCTAAAGTACAGGGCGGTGTAGTTGGACATTGAAGAATGTGATCCAAAGAC
>NC_051415.1:13445992-13446072 GCF_015228065.2 Penaeus monodon
CTTTTACATAGGGATGGAAAAAAATGCTCTATAAATTGTAGAGCTTGTAGTCTTAGATAAGAAACAGTGATTGTAAGTGA
>NC_051415.1:13446094-13446417 GCF_015228065.2 Penaeus monodon
ACATATTGCGTGTGTGAATGTCTTATGGGGACCGTCCCTCAAAGTGGTGGGGGTTGGGTAACAATGGGGGGGGGGGTGAAAGAGGGTCAGGCGGGGTAAATCATTAAAATACTAATAAAACTAACTATCTTGTCGATTTTCTTCACATTTGGGTATTTTGTTCAGTTTAGCATTCCATATCTCTTGGTAATAAATTTGTGGAAATTGCTCGAAGAGGGGCGATGCTCCCCTCACAAAACTTTTTTTCCCACATACTTCTCTTGCGTACCGCTGTCGGCCCACTCTGTTGCATACTTTGCAATCCGTATCCGTATCAACATCGA
>NC_051415.1:13446459-13447004 GCF_015228065.2 Penaeus monodon
AGTTAAAAAAGGCATTATTTTCAATTTTCAAACATCTGACAAAAAAAAACTTGGGACCCAAATTCAAACAAAGCTTTTCAAATGATACCAATAAAATTTAAATTGAATAAGAACTTCACGAATAGCAGTACGGGATCAGATTTTTTTCTTTTTTTTCAAAAGAAAACAGACTGGAGATGCTTCTGTTAATTTCCTTCAAGCACTTTTTATCATCTAGTTACCAGAGAAACTACATTAATTTCTCTTTCAAATGATGCTTGTTGCAAGAAGATATGGATATTGGTTTAAAGAAAAGAAGGATTAAAATTGTGAATATTTCTGTTCATTTTCTGAATCTTTCCTTCCCTGAAATTTTATTATCTAAATAACTATAAAACTGCACACATTTCTCTTTCAAATGCCGTTTGTTACATGAAGTAGTCTTGACCGGTTTCCGAGTTACAGTATAAGCTAAAATGGTACCTCCGTATGCTATCCTCAGCAACATGATGAATGCATAAACGTAGTTATTGCTTGACTCAGACCACTTGCATTCGCGTTTTCTA
>NC_051415.1:13447231-13447878 GCF_015228065.2 Penaeus monodon
CTCTGGTTGTTTCACATGGACGCTTCTTTTCATGATGTAATAACCGATTATTTATAGACATATATCGAACGAATCTATGACATTTTGTGTAAGATTTTTAGGTTTTATATTTTTCTGTCGTTTATATTTATTTAAACGTAGCTATATTATTATTATACTGCGTTTTCTCGATTGTCTGGGGTCCAATGAACATAAAAACGTGAAATCTTTGTTGTGCGCAAAGTCTTGCTGGGTGGCGCAAACATGAAAACTCTCTGGAGGACCCTGTAGAGGACCCTGTGCGGCCGCGAGGTAGAGACTCCCCACTGCTTAAGCATTATTGTCGAACCCTGAAGTTATTTATATGACGTTTATGTCAAAAACGAATCGTATATACCACATTTATAATTTTAAAAAAGAAGAATTGCTTAATGAATTTTAGATTTTCTTTATTTTTTCATCATAAAAACCTTCACATTGGAAGGTATTTGTTATTATAAGACACCTGCGTCCTCCTCTGACGAATTTCAGTAGATAATCTCAAAATATAATGCTATATTTTAGCTCCAGAAGAGGAGAAACCCGACCGTGTAAAAATTGCCAACGCTACACGAGATTTACCTTGGATTCATGAACCCCGCTCGCTGCCGAGTTGTCTCTTCGCTGAG
>NC_051415.1:13448250-13448508 GCF_015228065.2 Penaeus monodon
ATGTCTCTCTCCTTCTGTCCGTCTCTTTCTTCAAGCCTCTTTCCCTCTCGTTCCTCCTCCAGCATCATCTGAATTATAGAAATGTGTGTTTCGCAGCTTTCATAACAATGCGGAGGCTGCAGCTCCACGACCGTGACCTTGCCCTTACTTCTGCAGGTGAATTCATGATGACTGCTGCGTTACATGAGGGTAATATAGTGCCTGGTGGAGTTTTATGCTTTCGCATGCCTTGTTTACATTTTGCTTTTTTTTTCTTCC
>NC_051415.1:13448804-13449585 GCF_015228065.2 Penaeus monodon
AATCTATTCTCCTCAGCCCATAGGCGCATTTTGGGCGAGAAACGCAAGCAAGCTACGGTTTGCTTCGGCTTGCTTCGCCTTGCCTAATTCGTCAAAAACAGTCCCCTCACCCAGCTTGCTATCGAAGTAAACACACTGCTGCAATACGTGATGACTCGTCCCCCGTCCTTGTGGGTGACTGGTGGTATTAGTGGAAGAAAACAGACTGGACGCTGTTAGTAATGATAGTAAATTTAGGAAATCTCTCCTAACCTTGGTTTTGCATTGACTGAAGAAGATCATGGAAATAATTTTATAAAATCATTTACGTACTAAGTAGCGCAAAAGGTAAAAACTAGATAAAAAAATCGTTCATATGTTATAGGGCAACTGTTTAAAACGATGATATTTGATATTACGAGCAAAGATTCAAACTGCGAGTTTAGAATGAAAATAACAAAGGCAAATAAAAATGCTCTTCGAACATCTCAGGATGGCCATATTACAATTATAAGTAGCTGGTATTTATCTTCTGGATGATAATAAAGTCATTAACATACTCCAGTTAATGTAATGGTCGGCCCTTACATGGCCACAGCTTGGTAGTTTATGACAAAATAAATAATTTAATAAGATAATGTAATCAAAATGCTAGCGATTTGTTTTTTCTGATGTAACGTCCTGATAATATAGCAAGCTTCCTCTGGAGGTAGTTTGAAAATGCTTGGTTTGGTTACGAAACTAAATTCAAGATATCTGACAGAAAAATCTGTAAAACACAAGGAGTAAGTTAGGTGTCTAA
>NC_051415.1:13449686-13449948 GCF_015228065.2 Penaeus monodon
CATCTACCTATATCTATTTTTGTATCTATATATCCGTCCCCTCTTCCGCTATATCTTTCAATCTTACTTTTATTTTGTCTTCACACATCAAGGACGATATCTCGAGACGGGAACTGACACGGCCCTTGTTTTGATACTATGCACACATCCTGTAAACATGACGTAAATGGAGTATCTGCCGGATGTTTTGATCTCCGTATACGTCCGCCTTGCTCTTTGTCTCAGCATCTCTTCTTTATCTCGTGGTCTGTTTTTTGGTTCG
>NC_051415.1:13450467-13450663 GCF_015228065.2 Penaeus monodon
GTCTATATATCAGAAACTCCCGACACATTTCAGCTTCAGTCAATTACTTAAATCAAAGGCAAACTAAAGAGCAAGCCTTTTTCAGGCACGCGGAATCTGGAGTCCACCTTTCGCCCCAGGCCGACAACATTAAGACTTCTCTCACGCTGAAATTGAGTTTGACTGAAGCGAAAACTATTTTCCTTTTGAGGGGGAA
>NC_051415.1:13450697-13451153 GCF_015228065.2 Penaeus monodon
CTGTCTGGTTTACTCATAAAGCTGATGTCACTTCTGAAACCATTTCCATTTATTTCTTTATAAAAAAATATATATATTCATGTCTTGTCGTGATTAATGTATCAGTTTTAATTTATCTTTCATTTTGATTCGTTTATCACATATCGACCTAAAGCCCAGATGATTTGGCCAGAGAGAAACATTATCAAGAATGAATAAGTCATATTTTCTTCGATCAGCACAATAAAGCTACAGTTGCTGTCAGCGGAGTTGTTGTTGGCAGTTGGCAGTCAGTTCATTAAAGCTTTCGGCCGCCTTTGGGAGACAAGCTGTGCCATCATGCGTACGACGAAATCTTGTTCGAATTTCACGAAGCATTATTGGTATTAACATGGTTAGTCTATGATTTCCTTTGGACGATTGTCCGAAATTCCCAGAGTAATGCTGGCTCTGACATTGTAAACGGAATAATCTTAT
>NC_051415.1:13451811-13452199 GCF_015228065.2 Penaeus monodon
ACCATGCCTTTCCACGAACCCCATTTATTGTATAATCATATATGCCCTTTTTAAGTTCCATTAATTAATTTTCACTATTATCATTTTCCTTAGTTTTTTCATCTTTTCATTATTTTTTTGCACTGGATTAGACTGAAGTGATAATCAATTTGACATTAATATAAATTCTTCATTAGCGAAATTCTCTCCTTATATTTCCATTTGAAAATAATGAGTTTATTATTTTTTTTCTTCTGCTTCTATTTAATTGATGATTTAAATCGAAATTAAATAAGGGAGTCGCTTATTCATGCGTGACTTTTATTCCTCTTTAATTAATGGCCGTGTTTGAAATTCATTAATTTAATTGAAAGGGAAATGTAGACATGGAGAGGCTGAGGCGTGGGCG
>NC_051415.1:13453005-13453173 GCF_015228065.2 Penaeus monodon
TTGTTAAAAATTGATTGCTGGTCAATAAATCTATAGAGAGAGAGTGGGTTAAGGAGGAGCTCCATTGTACTTGGCTAGGGCGCGGGGCTTCAGGTAACAAGGTGTCTCGAGGAGGAGATGTGAAGGGGGAGGTGGGGGGAGACTCTAGGTGTATTTCGAGAGAATATA
>NC_051415.1:13453212-13453353 GCF_015228065.2 Penaeus monodon
AAGCGGATATGGCGCTTGTCCGCATGATTTTTTTTATCTTCTTGGATTATTATACGTATAAACCAGACGCTATTAATTAAAGGGACTTGGGAGGTATGTTGACAATTAAATGAAAGGAGGAAAGCAATGTTGTTGAAAAAT
>NC_051415.1:13453685-13453783 GCF_015228065.2 Penaeus monodon
AAGGAATCTAAAGACAAAAGAACACGCAGTAACTCGGAGACCTTACGTACCTCGGTCGCAGGAAGAAAACGGGCGGTGATGGGTGACTGCTGTGTATC
>NC_051415.1:13453870-13453946 GCF_015228065.2 Penaeus monodon
TGGGTCTCTTGTTGTTATCTGTTACGCTTGTTCATTCTTACCTTTTTCTACTTCTGCTCATATGTATGTGTGCGTG
>NC_051415.1:13454536-13454743 GCF_015228065.2 Penaeus monodon
TGCAAGTGTGTATCATTGCGCATAGCGTTGCGTCTTTCCCCGCCTGCCTCGTCCCGGGGGAAATTTCTGCCGTGCCTTTATTAGCATACGTTGAATTAAACTAAGACGTAGAACAAAGATAATACTATAATGCCCTTGTAAACATTCGGTAAGCATGAACGATGTAATTCCCAGACGCGACCCGCCGGCATGCACGTATTGTATGCA
>NC_051415.1:13454884-13455283 GCF_015228065.2 Penaeus monodon
CGTCGTGTTCGGAAGGGAAGGTGAACGAGCAAAGTTTTCTGGAAGTGAGCCTCTGGAAACACAGGGTAATTCCCCGTTTTCTAATCGAAAAACTTTAGTTGATGTTTTTTTTTTTCTCTCTCTCTTCAGGGTCTTTATCTGCCTCTTTAAGTCCGTTTACATGTTGTTGCTTTACCGGACATTGTCGGTGCAAAGGAAATGTCCCTTGTTGTTCTTGTTTCGTGTTTTCTAAAATGCTAATATGCAACTAGCCTCTTGTGAAGTTTGATCATAGATGGCGTTCTGTGCTTCCCTTTTTGATGCTCGTTTGATATGCTTTCACAGTGAAGTTTTGTTTTCGTATTTACCAAGTGTTCCCTCTCTCAGGCTTTTGCATGTGAAATTATAATCAATAATAAA
>NC_051415.1:13457167-13457394 GCF_015228065.2 Penaeus monodon
CCCACCTACGCATGCAAATTTAAAACGATGTCAGAAAGATCTTCCATGAATGTTAATCAAGCAACTTCCATCGTTAAATCGCATAGTTTTTTCCCTCTCTGCCCAGCATAGTTAACATCCAAGTGGCCTTTGCCATCTGAACCATCCATCCTGACTCTAATCAAGTCACAAGACATGTCAGATCGTGTTATGGAAATGTAGCTAAACTCTCTTTGATGAACGCAGAT
>NC_051415.1:13457891-13457981 GCF_015228065.2 Penaeus monodon
TCCAGATATTCAGCTTATTCTAAAGTAAGTCTTAAAGTACCCGCAATAATTCACATTTCACTGCAATCACGATAGAAATAAGAACATTTG
>NC_051415.1:13458067-13458480 GCF_015228065.2 Penaeus monodon
TTACGTATTGACAGATACGTAACTAAGCAGACAATTGAAAGCATTGTTGAATGAGTGAAAAGAAAAGATAGATAGATAGACAGATATAAATACATATTGACGGAGGAACGAACAGATAATGAAAGAGACCTGAAAAAGAAATGGAACGAAAATGAAACGAGGCAGAACGCCGGAGGTCCTCACCCAGTTGTCCATCGCGTCGTGCCTTTTGATGAGCTCCTCCTGCACCTTCTCGCCGACGCCTCCAGGTTTCCCGAATTCCTCCACGACAGCGACCGCCTCCTGGTACTCCTCCTCCCGAAGTACCGTCTTCAGGTGGGTCAGGTACCACGAGAGAGTGTGGCCGAGAGGGGGCACGGGCAGCTTCGGTACGAGCGGGTACTGTGGTATGGAGGAAGAGGAGAAATTGTTAT
>NC_051415.1:13458645-13458913 GCF_015228065.2 Penaeus monodon
GCCATTAGTGGAAGAATTTTGGAAATCTGAAAGCATGTCCATTGTGATGAATGTGGAAAAGATTTTGAAGATATTTCTTCGGCAGAACCCAAAATTATTCCAGTGAAAATATAACATCGAATTTCCAATGTTATTCATTCCGTTATTTATGTCTGAATGAGACTGGTGATAAAAGAAAAAAGGTTCTTAACATGGGATGTTGTCGTTATGCATATAATGTGGAAGACAGAGGGCTACATCTCGTATATCTGAAGGAAAACGTTTTAAT
>NC_051415.1:13459260-13459595 GCF_015228065.2 Penaeus monodon
CGTAGGAATAACGAACTTAAAGAAGGATAAACACATCGACATTTCCCCTCCTAGTCGTTTTCCTATTCCCTCCTAAAATCAAAACGTGGAACACAAATCAATCGAGTAACTCAAACGTGTCAAAATATGTCGCACTCAACCGCGCAAACAAAGTCGACGATGGAAACTTCTCGTCCGGGCCCAATCCCTCGGTCAAACGGCTGCCAATTATACGCGCAGATCGTCAGCTGAGCGAGATCAAACAGCCACTCGCGGACGCCTGGGAAGGTCGCGGAAGGAAGGGGGGGAGCGGCTGCTGGAGGAGTGCGGGGGACTTTGGATCAGCTGATAAAAGT
>NC_051415.1:13459879-13460396 GCF_015228065.2 Penaeus monodon
AAAGGAATATAAGAGTGTTGCGTCATGGAGAAAATAGCAGCATTAGTTGTGTGTCATTCACCTATCAACGAAGGAAAACACCCGGTGATGTTTTGACGCCGCATTAACTATTGTTTTATGATACTTAAATTCATGTAGAAATAAATTTTGAATGATGAGTAAATAATATGAAGAGCCTGTCTTCTTTAGTAATTAATAATTTACATGATGCACCTCTACTCAAATTATGGGTGTAATATCCTTAGAGTTTTACATCCAAAACGACCCGAGAAACCCATAAATGCTGTCCCATTAGTAAATATTGCCGCTGTAACATTCTACGAGAGAAATGTTACGACTTTCATTTTTTTTACCATCTCGATACTTGGGTATGCAAATGATGCAAGGATATGATTTTAAGAGAAATGTAACATTTCAAGGATAACAGGTCTTAATTTGTGGTACAAATAAACTAATTATTCACGCAACTGAATAATTATCTATCTATTCATTCATGCAAGAATACACAATAATTTTT
>NC_051415.1:13460522-13460828 GCF_015228065.2 Penaeus monodon
CAATATCCTTGCGATACAGCAACATAAAATGAAAACATAAAAATCCATATTAAGTACATCCATCTCTACACGCGTTCGACTGTGTGAAAATATTGAAGTGTATCCTCCGCGGTAATCAGGTCTCCGTTTTCTAAGCCCCTCCGGATTATTTCGACCTACTGGCTCTTCCAGCTCTCCCTAACAAGGATGAACAACTTGCGTATATGATTCTCCGCTACAAACTACTTGGTGATACTTAATGAGCTAACCCTGATTAACAATGGTCGCATCAGTAAGCAGGGAAATTTATGTAGGTACTGTACAACA
>NC_051415.1:13461558-13461666 GCF_015228065.2 Penaeus monodon
GGAAGGAAACGGGGGTCGTCGACACGTGCACTTCAATACGCTTTGCGCGTGTGGCCTGAACCCTCCTTTCGCACACGTGCCTTGTTCCTACATTTGTTCAACGCACGC
>NC_051415.1:13463138-13463350 GCF_015228065.2 Penaeus monodon
CATAAACGTAGTTTTTTCCTTTGTCTGGGGAATAAAGACTATCAGCATTAATATGCATGAGTTATTGGTGATGTAATGTTTCATCATTAAAGTTTCAATCTCGAAGGTCGCCACTGTGCATTTTTATAAGTTAAGATAACGTAATTGTTTTAGCCAAATCAGTATTATGATTTATGAATACTGTAGTTCTTAATACAGTGTTTTTTTTCTTC
>NC_051415.1:13464014-13464665 GCF_015228065.2 Penaeus monodon
AGCCTGAAACGCAAACCCTGACCAGAAGCGCCACTCACCGTGACCTTGGTGCGTTCGGACACGTTGGACGCCTTCGAGGACGTCCTCGAGCGCGGCTTGAAGGCCCTCGGCGGCTGCGGCGACAGCGACGGCATACCCTCGGCCGCAGTGCCCTTGGACGGCGTCCCTGGGGGCGTGGTGGCGCTCATCCCGGACCACGAGACCCAGCGGGACAGGTATCCTGCGGGGGAAGGCCGGCCGGAGGGTGAGACGGGTTTCAACGGGTCTTAGGAGGCCGAGGACCTTTAGGAAGTCTTTCGGGGGTCCTGGGGGGGTCCTTTAAGGGTCAAAGGGTTCGAAGGGGTCCATGGGGAATTCGAGACGCAAGGGGCGGGGATTTAAAGGGTTTTAGGGGTCAGCGGGGCCTCACGGATTCAGAGGGTTTCAGGTGGCCAAGGTCTCAGGGGTGAAAGGGGTGAGGCAGAAGCGTTGCGAGGACTCAAAAGGGTATCATAGTCACGCAAGGGTTCTAAGGGTCCAGCGGATGTTAGGGGTCCAGGGGTCCTACGGGTCTATGGAGTTTTAAGGGGCCAAGGAGTCCTAGAGAATCTGGGGAGTTATCGGGAGGTTTAACAGAACAGTAATAAAATAAAGTAAGCGAGTGACCCAAAA
>NC_051415.1:13464916-13466151 GCF_015228065.2 Penaeus monodon
TTTTCCGTGCCATACAATCCATCAACTTTTATATCTACGTTTATGTGAAGAGATATTTTTGAGGATTGAGTCACTTCCGGTCAATATTGCACTGCGAATTTCTGAAAACTTTTAAAATATTTTCCCCATTTTCGTTTTCTTTTCTTTTCTTCCAACTCTATGCCTTTGTTTTCATTTTTCTCCTAGTTCTGTTGCTCTCTTCGTATTCAATTCACGACATTTTACTTCCAGTTCTCATCTCTCTTTTCTTTCTTGCAATTCTGTGCTTTTGTTTTCTTTGATTTACAGTTTTCTACCAAATCCGTTCCTTCTATTTAGAGTTCTTTTATTTCTGTTTTCTTTTCTCTTCTCTTCTTTTCCCTCCCTTCTTTTCTCTTCTCTTCTTTCAGTTCCCTTCTTTTCTTTTCTCTTCTTTCAATCCTGTTCGTTTCTTTTCTCTCATCCAAAGCTGTTATTTCCTTCTCCTTCTTCATTTTATCCCATTTTTTTCTGTGCGTTTTCCTCTTATTTCAGATTCTTTCCGTTTTCTTTTCTTGCAATGTTGGTCTATTTAGTTTTTGTTTTCTGTTTTTCTTCCCTTTTGTTCGATTCCGAGTCCATTCGGGTCTTCTCTTACCCTTTTTATTCATAATCTGTTTATTTTCGGCTTCTTCGAAGTTGTTTTGATTTATTCTAGTTCTCTCTAGTTTCGTTTCTATCTACTTCTGTTCTCTCTATTTTCAGTTTCTTCCAAATCTTATCTATTTCGTAATGTTATTTTCCTATTTTTTGTTGTTGGAAGTGTTATAATTGTTCCATTGTCTTCCAATTAGTGTCTTTTTTTAATTTGTTCTGTTTCCTTCCGTCTGTTCTCCTCTGTTTACCTTCCAAGTGTGTAAATTGTTATGTCATAATCAACATCAGTTCTGTTTCTCGTCTACTCCTTTCTTCGTCTGTTTATTGGAGGTGTGGGTCGCTGTTGTTATGTTCCCTACATTTCTTTTTCTAATTAGGTTTCTTTTAAATATACCCTGTTTCCTTTTCTTGTTTTGTCTGTTTTTGTCTGTTTTTGTCTGCTTCTGCTTGTTTTGTCTTGTCTCTTTTCTGTCTGTCTTCTGTCTGTTTTTTGACTCTTCTGTTCTCCTTCCAATTGTGTTAATTCGTTATATCATAATCACCATCAGTTCTGCTATTACTAGTCTTGTTACTTATTTTCCTTTTTTCTTCGCCTTTTTCTGCAGTTCTTAATTCTGGTG
>NC_051415.1:13466214-13466305 GCF_015228065.2 Penaeus monodon
GCTTAAGTGTCCTCTCCCTGTCCAATTTTCGTTTAAATATGTTCTTGTTATATTTTGTCATGATCTTCTACTTTGTTTCATTTTCTTCATA
>NC_051415.1:13466353-13466642 GCF_015228065.2 Penaeus monodon
CATTTCGTAATACGTTCCATTTCGTAATCCTAATGTTATTATCATTTCTTTCTATTTACTTTCGTCATATTGATATGATTTTTTTATAACCGTTGAGATAATTACATAATACTTTAGTCATTATGATACAAAGCTCAGGAATTATGCATAAGAAAGTTACAGTTACCATTTCAATTGCCTGTGTTATCATTTACTTGAATTTACAATAACGTAAAGAATGGACGGACTTTGGAAAGCAATCAGGATGAAATCGCCGACTTTCTTTTACTTGTTTTTTCAGTTCCTAAGA
>NC_051415.1:13466847-13466931 GCF_015228065.2 Penaeus monodon
TCTATCGTTTTCTCTAAGCATTACTACCTCCAATCACGGGAACAATTCAACTGCACAGGGATTATCATTCACTTCCTGCTCACG
>NC_051415.1:13467338-13467535 GCF_015228065.2 Penaeus monodon
GGCCAATGCAGCTTTTCTGCTCCAGGAAGTGTGCTATTGACCGTCTCTTCGACCTTGGCATTCCCGTAGGTCGAGCAGAGAAACCTTGATTGCCGTGTGATAGCGAAGAAACCCTCTGAATCCTGCCACAGCGAAGCGCCCTTGGAGAGAATCCTTTCTCCTGAATCCATTTTTTAAAGGGTATTTTTTTCCTTGTG
>NC_051415.1:13467565-13468511 GCF_015228065.2 Penaeus monodon
ATGGCTCTCTGTTCAAGATATTTTCCTGCATTTTTTTAAGATTAAGGTTTGATTAGTTCGGGTTTGGGCTGTGTTAGGAATGTTTCTAGATTGCTTGAGGTTTTATTCGATTTGTTTTGTTTTATGTCAGATTTATAATCTTCTTGGCGTGCAACTTGGTAATTTTGTGAATTCATATGCTCGTATGTTGAAACTGGACGAAAATCCATATATAATTTGCTAAACACTTGTCGTTCGCAATTCGTCAAATTATTTGTAATTAGATATTCGTCCTAATATCGATTTTCATGCTATGTAAAGGTCGTATCCTAGAGGTAACGTTGGAATCGATAATTAACGCAATAACGTGTGAAAATAGCAAGTGGTGTTTAATGGTTTATCGTTTTCTTCTTCTTCTTCACTTTTTTCTACTAGAGAACCATGATTTCTGTCGTTTTATCCTTTTATCCTCAAGTGAGCTTTCAAGTTTCCACACACCTTGCAGTGGAATGTCATTACAGTTATTAACGAAAGGTAATATCCTTCATAAAAGAACGTACATCCATGCTCGATACCACCGGCGTTCAAAAAAAGAAAATACAAATCTATTTCGTTCGTGTTTCTTCCAGCCCACCACGAAAAGACCGTGTGAGCCTCTTTTCTCCAGGGATGATGTCGCACACGTGATCCTTGCCAAGTGTCTCTCCGCCTGGCAGCCTCTGTGGGTCCTAGAGCCTCTGGTACAAGACTTCATTGAGAATTCTCTTTCTACTCGGCTCAACTTCGCATATGCCCTTTGTGCGTTCTTAAGTAAGGGTGTTTTTCCTATGCCGTGTATAAGCCTGTATAAAGACCATCTGAACTAGGGATGTTTTGTCTGTCAACGACGTTTTGAGGTTATAATGTTGAAACATAGAGAGAGGCATTGCAGTTTTTTGTAGCCGTGAATTGGAGGAGTATAGGCTCT
>NC_051415.1:13468604-13468788 GCF_015228065.2 Penaeus monodon
CCTAAGAAAGAATGAGCCAATGGCCTCCTTGACGTTAAATAACATCAATATTCTGTGTAGAGAGTCTTATGTTCCCGTCTCTTTTAGTTAGTATGATGGACAGTGACACACACACCGGGCTGAGATAAAAACATAACCTAGATGATTTTATAATTTTGTTCCTGAAATGTCAAAGCAGTGCAGT
>NC_051415.1:13469579-13469772 GCF_015228065.2 Penaeus monodon
ATAATTTTGTCTATAACCATGCCTACATGCTCAGCCAACATCTATGGTACATCTAGTTACTAGCTTCTACACACATATATGAAACTAGTACTTTAGATATGGCAAAGGAATTTTATATGTCATAGCCACCAAACTGAACTATTACACACGTACACACCACAAAGTTTACTACTACAAGCTTTTTTACACCAGA
>NC_051415.1:13470331-13471155 GCF_015228065.2 Penaeus monodon
GATTTGTGCAATGCAACGGAATAAAACAAATGTACTACACTATCATGTACTGTGTTCTAAGGGAATGAGAGAAGAAAATAAGAGAGAAAATATGAGTGTATGAAAAGATGAAGACAGACAGTGCATGTGTCATGACAGCGAGATGGCGAGTTCACTTTTTCTTCGGAGTCATAATCTGGTGCATCCTAGTGCTATTTTTTTTTTCATTTTTTCCTTCGTTATTTAATCTTTTCCACTGAGACACGCTCTCTGCCCTCACTCTACGATGAAGTGAGGGATTTTGAGTGCGAATAAATATGGAAAAAAGTAATTTGTGCTCAAGTAGATTTGAGAATAGAAATGTGCTTTTATGAAGAAAACGGGTGTCATGTTTTCATCAACTACTGTGAGCTGGGTCGATAGTTTCCCTTAATGGCTGTGAGCTGCAATTGAGCCATTGATCGAGAAAGGAAGTGAGATATTCGAGAACGAAAGGACAAATACAAGGGGGAGGGAAGAGATGAAGAAATTGGGGTGAGAAAATCAAACAGAGGTGATTAACATGATCTTTTATCCAGCGTGTGCCGTTGTTAAAGCCACTACGCAAGCTGGCAAAGCTTTAGATAGAGACTGGATATCTGAGAACTTTGGAACGTAATAGAAATATCTATTTGACACAGGAAGTTTCAGTGTATCTTTGCCCTGTCCTTAAGATTTCCATGTATGTTCATTTTATGTTCTATGTCGAATTTGTAATTTTATCATGACAGGTTTGGACAGTGAAATTGAACATTTGAATATTATCACTGTTAGTGTTTGGTTGTATAAGGTTTTGCTTGGTTATT
>NC_051415.1:13471282-13471786 GCF_015228065.2 Penaeus monodon
CCCCGAACACTTCCCATGATTTGAAATTCCTCATCAGGTATCCAGATTTTATTTTAAAACGTCTGATACAAAACACACACTTCCGGGTGATAAGCACACATGGCAAACTGTGCCTTAGGAAGGGGGTGCATAAGCTCCATTTTCCCACACTGACTTACGTTGCCCCATTGTTGTGTATTTGCCGAATCTACTGGAAGAGGGTTGTGGAGAAGACATCGTTGCCAAGCCTGAAAAATTGAAAATCAAAAAAGGTAAATAACAAAGGCGAGATGTTTCAAGGCCTCCTCCTCGACTCGTTCATTTTCTTAAGGGAATGCAAGTAAAATTTGGTAAGGCAGGAAAAAGACGTAAATTCAGAGTGTGTGTATATGATAGAAAACTCTTATAACCCAATGGCGTCCGGCCAGCGATGCTTTTTAAGATAAAATATCAGTCAGAAGGGGTTATATAAATACCTCTGTGATTGGACCAATGTGGGATTAAACAATTATTGATCAATTTTGC
>NC_051415.1:13472506-13472615 GCF_015228065.2 Penaeus monodon
AGAGGCTAATGATCATTATTGGTTACCATGACAACCGTCTCGTGTGATCTTGTACTGTACGCTGTAATGGATCACATCTCCTCTTTTTAGTTACTATGCAAGAACGTTG
>NC_051415.1:13472654-13473041 GCF_015228065.2 Penaeus monodon
CGTTCCATTACTTCAGTGACATTTGTTTTTGGTTTTCACTCGCCAATTTGATGTAATGAGTGAAGTCAGTGTAAAAGGCAGGCAGTGTAGAAACAAAATATAGGAAAGGGTAAAATGAGGATCGAATTATATGCAGGTATGTAATCTGAGGATAAATAATCAGGCGTAAGCAAAATAAAAGCTAATTTTGTAGCTATGACGAGAAAAAAATTATTTGAGTCTTAAAACAGGGCACACCCGCAGTCACTGATAGATTTTTTTTAAGTCCTCTTTGCGAAAAGAGAAGCTAGCTAAAAAAGAAAAATCATTCACTAGCGCATACACTCTAAGTCTAATTTACGCTCAAAATTGTTTGACGGCTTTGTCGTCCCTCTCAGCCAAGGTCAT
>NC_051415.1:13473385-13473486 GCF_015228065.2 Penaeus monodon
AAAGCCAAACAAACCTCTGTGCGAACACATGCACTCTAAAAGGTATATATTGTTTCCCAGTATTGACTTCCACCACTCAGCCACACCGCCCTCTCAGATCT
>NC_051415.1:13473508-13474074 GCF_015228065.2 Penaeus monodon
CTGGGGAGGTACCTTCAGGTCCAGCCGCAGCCGCTAACAACGCCGGAGTTCTTGACAGCATCCAGAGAATTTTACGATCTCGCTCCTCTCAGACAGCACGGCGTCTGCAAGACACTGTGGCGCAGTGAGAGTGTGAGTAGACCGGCCTTTGTACGGGTGAAGGGATAAGCAAAATGAAATTGAGTTGTTTTTTTACTTTCACTAGTTTCCCTTTCAATTCTCAAGAGATAATGCAAGAATACACATTGATAGATTTATCAATTTCACTATTTTCATTATTTCCTTCTTTTCAAGATAATTGAGGGGGGGGGGGGGTTCTTTAACTAGTAAGATAAAAAAGTGAATTATACACGCTCTGTTCGCAAACATGCACGCATACAGGCACACACATTATCTCCCAAAGACACAAGTTATTAAAGTGGTTTTCACTGACGGACGTGGGTCTCGACTTGCCCGGTTGTAACGAAATATAAAGCCAAGCTAGGAATAACGAGAAATTAAAATTATGAAGTACATTAGGCGAAAAAATAATGATGGAACAGTGATACAACTTTTTTCAATTCTGG
>NC_051415.1:13476872-13477478 GCF_015228065.2 Penaeus monodon
CTTATAAGCATTTGTAACATTTACACATCTAAAACAGCATAGATAGTGATGTATAAGGCTTAAGGTTTAAGTATTTAGTGCATCATTAAGAATATTAAAAACGTAATGGTAACTACTCAAGTAAAATAGAAGTAAAAACTGTTCACCCATTCCAAAACTTACGGAGAACGAAAAATTAAAAATGTTTTATGCGATTTTGAAAATAAATAGTTTTCTATTTGCAGGTATTCGAAAAATGTATAAATTTTTATAGGGACAACTAATGCAATTTCAGTTCTGAAATTTCGTTTGTCCATTAAATTGAAAATTCTTTATTCAAAAGTTTATTCATGTATAAAGCATTGACGAGGAGACTGCAATTTGCAATTTTATCTTTAAATGAAATTCGAATAATCAGATAAACTACCTGAAAATGCAAGACAACATGCATCACTTGCTATTCTGAAAGTCGATGCTGAAATTGTGTTCCCTGCAATACCAAGCTTGTTTCCCTTGTTAGCATGTATAATTCCCTTAGGTTACGGGGTAGAGAAGGCTGGTTCACAAGACAAACAGGAAAATAGACATCATGCAAAATATGTATAAAAAAACACGCCCGGATTTCCA
>NC_051415.1:13477681-13479436 GCF_015228065.2 Penaeus monodon
CCCTAGCAAATTTAACAAAATCGAAAAATCTTGTTCAATTTGCATTCCGTTCGGTCCGGCAAATATTGCAGCTCTGTTCCCGAATTGCTTCCTCGGCCGCCGTGCGCTCAGGCCGCTCATCCCTGTCTCTCGGGTCAGCCATCGTACTCTACCTGCTAGCCCGGAACGCCTTGTCATGCTCCTTATGAGTGCTCTGGGCTCTGCGTTTGTCCAGGATGGAGGACGCGGACCAAAGCTATTGTTTGTATGTTCGGTGGTAACGTGCTTAATCGATGATAATCTGCATACCAGGTTCTATCGTTAAAAAAATATATATTTGTACTCCCTCTTGAGCAATTTGAGTTTCATTTAGTATTGATATTTTCTGTGAAATGCATATCTTTACGTACGGGGAAGGGATGGAACATTCAATCAATTATTCTTGTGTCTCGTTCTCCCTGAAGCTTCCCTCCCCTACCCCACCCCCAACCAGCCTTCCCTCGGGACCCCTTGCACTGCTTGCATGCCAACCGACCATTCGGTGACATTGCAAAAGGTGTCTTTAAACACGCAAACATTCTTGAGAAAGTAAAGGCACTTGTAAATAACTTATGTGAGAGTTTTATGATAGAGTACTTCTTTGGCCGTGACTATGCACTTTTTTGGTAATTGTGAACTTTATCAAATATACAAACAAAACACACGAGTTATCCCTTGCAAAGAAACAAACGGGCGTAGTTAGCTAATTACCCCCAATATTTCCCCTTTGTCATGACATTTCCTCGTTTTCTTCCATCGCTTTACATACCTCGTCTGCCATCCTAACTACACCTTCCCTCATGTTTTATCAGCCTTTATTTCCCCCTATCCAAATGATTTTGCAATGTTCTTCTTTCTGAAAGACACCCTATCATGCAACACGCCTGCAACAGAAGGAGCTCCATAGTGTTCCAGCCACAGCAGTGCAGATACAGAAACATCGATCCTGTATTATATTCATCGCTATAAAAGGGACTCCAGCGAACCTTCGTTCTCAGCTTTGCAATTTACGGATGTTGTTGTTATGTTGAGCAGTGCATCTCAACATATTGCTTTATTGTTGATCATTGCTTGTTCTTTGTCTTATCATTGCTACTGTTTCGCTTTTGATGTTATTGGCACCATTATTATTATTTAATAGTGTTGTTTAATTTCATTCTCCTCTCTCTTATTTTATTTAGTATTCAAAGAGATGATAAAAGACAATCTGTATATAAAAGGATATGTATATAAATGCATTAAAAAGATTTTCATCACAATATCAACGACAATTTAACAATCTAGAACCAATAACTAAAAGAAACAGAGGGGGGCGGGGAGTTAGCCAATCATTTTATATTGACTTTATCGATTCTATTGCACGAATAACCATTTCCTTTTTCCATTCTCCTTATATCCTTATTTCAGTTTCCTTTCCACATCACGCGAATCATAGGAACAAGGAATACAAAATGCAGAAATTAGAATTAGATTGATTATCCCCTTGCATTAGTATTCAAGAAATATAATTTCTTCAGTACATTTAAGGATATAACAACCGGTCGATGTATTCGCTCATTTCTTCATTTCTCCCTCAGCGTATTCCTTATCTCCTTCTTTTCTTTAATTCCACGTGGAAGTAGTTACCGACGTGGGCTACAGGCTCACCAATGCTTTAAGTCAACTCGATTGCCCCAAGCGGTCTGGCGGGAGGCGAGGGAGACGGCGGTTGCGAAATTAATTCATTATAAAATTAAA
>NC_051415.1:13480973-13481205 GCF_015228065.2 Penaeus monodon
AGGATTAAAAAAATAGAACTTAAAACACCTCAAAAGCTCAATCGCCGTTCTTTCACACCCCCTTAGTACACGCTGGCCAGCACATCGTCCTAAAGAAACCGCGCTATATTTCCCCAACGGACGATGTTGACACAGCGGCAGTAAATCCATGGGTTCGTTTACCTCTCGTCAGGGCGATTGTCCAGCACGCTCGACCCAATGCCCTTCCCTTCACCCTATTCTTGTGGTGTTT
>NC_051415.1:13481267-13481383 GCF_015228065.2 Penaeus monodon
GGTCTCTGTCTGGCTCTTCAAAAGTGTGTTGTCTTGGTTGGGTTTCAATTCGTGGGATTGTGTTTTGAATGGTATAAATTGATGCGGATGTTTTTGTTTGCGATTTTTTTTATCGT
>NC_051415.1:13481678-13481838 GCF_015228065.2 Penaeus monodon
CATCCCTGGAGCAATGTCCTTGTACACAAACAGAAGCCAGACAAGTCCCGGTCGGTACCTGCTACACCGTCGAACCCACAGGTGTGTTGGCGAATGGTTATGACACTTCGTAAACACAGATATAGATGCAAATGAGGAAAATATTTTCATCTGAACGGAG
>NC_051415.1:13482080-13482366 GCF_015228065.2 Penaeus monodon
AACAAATTTTACTGCAAAGATACGCTAAAACAGAAAAAAAAACGAAAGAAATGTTAGAAGAGATATAAACACAACTAGATATATATCTGCATACAAATTTTCTCATACGTTTTGATGTCGACTTTCTAATTTATTTTCCTGTTACGCAGCTATTCCATCTAGGTTTATTCGTGGAAGGGGCGATGTCTAGTGTAAGTTAAATAAACACACCTAATTGGAAATCAACCCTGAAATCAAATTACCTGGAATTAGTTAAGCACGAATACAGGGAGTTTCGAATTTGCTA
>NC_051415.1:13483103-13483202 GCF_015228065.2 Penaeus monodon
CTAATGTCTTGACGACCCGCATGTTCGTTAGTGTTGTATTGCATTCGTTTGCGAGGAATATATTGTCGGTTTAGAAGAAAGTAATTCTATTTCTGTCTG
>NC_051415.1:13483409-13483843 GCF_015228065.2 Penaeus monodon
CTCTATCTCCATTTTTGGAACATGAATGGGATAGTTATTCCAACAGAGACTCGTTGAGTTATCGGCTTGACATCGTTACTATTACTATTACTTATGAGATTATAATGTGAAGCTAAATTATTCATAGATGATTCTCGGTTACGTATAATTTATGCATATGGTCTTACCTGGCCATGAAGTCTAATTTCATTATGAATGCAAATTACAATGTCAGGCATGGCGGCCACACTTAGGATGATGTAATAACATTTGTTAAGTTATGCAACAGTCAGATTGTGAATGAACAATGAAAGGAATGTAAGACTAGACAACAAGTAGATTATGGAAGAGGCGTATGCTATGACTTAATCCACGTGATTGATTACATGCATCAGAGATCTGTTAACGATGTTAGATACTGAAAACCTTACAAATGTTGATTCTCTTTATGTAGA
>NC_051415.1:13484050-13484200 GCF_015228065.2 Penaeus monodon
AAATGCCAATCCCAGACAGCGAGATTTTTTCCAGATAAAACGCCTTTAACTCGAGAACATAATTCATAACTCTGAAATGACATTCTCGAAACTTCCATCCATAGTCTTAAGAAAAGGATATACAGTCTGGGTATCGGTGATTTTATAGAC
>NC_051415.1:13484227-13484652 GCF_015228065.2 Penaeus monodon
GAGAATTCATGAAAAAAAAATGAAAGATAGTTGATAGTATACGAAGTAAATAGTATATATTGACGGATATATCGAAAATAAAATTGCTTGTCATAATTAGATAGATGAAAATACACACAAAAAAACGCTTCTTTTCTTTCTCTTTTCTCTCAAATACTCCTTTATTCTCACACAAGGAAGATAAGATACATGACTATCACCGCTCGTTGCCAATTGCTTCATTAGGGAACGATTTTCTACCCCCCTTTAATTTTTTTTCGTCTCCCCCTTCCCTCCTTCGTCTCTCGGCAAACCCTGGTCCTCTTTCTCCCCTTTAATTCTCACTCTCTGGCTTTGATCAGAAGCCGGTGATTCGGGTTACTGGGTTGTTCCCGATTACGTGTGGGAGGGCGAGGGGGATACGACGCTAATGTTTATTTTAGAAT
>NC_051415.1:13485999-13487117 GCF_015228065.2 Penaeus monodon
TTTTATTATATCATCTAGAAGGCATACACGGAACGCATAGAAATGACGCAGTTACCCCCGCTCTCTGTAGCAGTCTACAAACTAGCTTCGAGGAGTTTATAACCCTTTGCACACCTTCCTACTGAAACTTCCTCAATCACGTTTATATCATGTTCTACTAACCCTCCCCATAGTCATCTACCAACCTCTCTCTACTCACACTACTTTCTACAAACCTCCTTAATAACAATCCATTATACAGTAGACTTTACAGACCTTCCTACAGCAGCCACTCCAACCTCGCTCCACCTACAGCCATCTCTACAAGCCTCCGTATAACCATCTACAGTAGTCTGCGACCTACTCCGTATTAATTTACAACCCGACCACTCTGCAACAGCCTACAACCGGCCTTAGAGTAGTCTACAACCCACTCTACAATAAAACACAACACACTCTACAACAGTATACACCCGGAATAGTAGTCTACATCCCACTCCACAGTGATCCGTAACCCCTCTCTTTAATAGCCTCACAACCCACATCTACATCAGTCTACAACCCCGCTCTACACGAAGCTCCAGCCTTTGCCTCGGTAGCCACGCCACGGGGACGCCCGCTGCCGGAGACAGAGGGCGGCGAGGGGACTCTGCGCGGGATGAGATAACAAATCCCGCCTGAGCTCCAACTTCCACGCCTCCAGCTTCGTTTTATTTACGGCGCGAGTGATGGCATGGCGAGGGCGGGGACAACGAGCGTAATTTTTTCTTACTTTCTTTATTTATTTTTTCTTCTTTCGTTTTTTTTTTTCAGTTGACTTTTTTCGAGGGGGTTGGGGAGATTTTTTTTTCTTTTTTTCTTTCTTTTTTCATTATCTTTTTTCGTGCTTTGTTTTGGCGATTTTTTCTTTATTTCTTTTTTCTCCTTTCATTTTCTTTTTTTTTGTTCGTTTGTCTTGTTCCTGTTTTCTTTTCTGCTTATTGTTTAATGTTTTTTTCTTAGATTTTGATATCAGTTCGGCGTTTTTTGTTTGTTTTTAATTTTTCGCATCTCTCTGTGGTTTTCGATTTTGGATCATTACCATAACCCTCCTTCCCTTTCGCTTTAAGACATTATTTCACTCTTACGAACAGCATTAA
>NC_051415.1:13487332-13487474 GCF_015228065.2 Penaeus monodon
AGTTTCAAAGTCACACAAAACATTCCAGACACGTTCGCTTTGATTAAGACCTGACAAATCACTCGACATTTCCCGCTCTTGTGATACGTGATAATTACTTTCCGCATATTTTGACACGGGCGGTTGGGGGTGGGCGGCGGTT
>NC_051415.1:13487824-13487935 GCF_015228065.2 Penaeus monodon
GGTTGTTACGTGTCCTTCCAGAACTTTCGATTCGGGTTATTTGCTCTGGTTGCGCTTGTTAAAGTTCTGGAAAGGGGAGGGGGACAGTTGACTCCAATTTGTATGTCTCTC
>NC_051415.1:13488007-13488248 GCF_015228065.2 Penaeus monodon
CGGTATAATACTATATTTTATCATGTTTCCTTTTTTTTCTTTGGGCTTTGAATATTTTAGTTACCATGACCATTAATTTGATTTTTGTCATGATAATATTATTATATATTATATAATATTATTTTCATTTCATCTTTGCACCGTTTTTTTTTTTTTAAGTCTCTTGTAAGGATTCTTGTGGCTTCTCAACTCGTTCCGGATAATGAGTCGACAGTCATGTACAGTATTCAGAAAATTTGAA
>NC_051415.1:13489357-13489481 GCF_015228065.2 Penaeus monodon
TGCGACCCACTCTCTATTCTCTCACCGTATCAAGCATTACCATGTGTTACGATGACACATAGAAATGGCCCCACTGAGCACACAATCGCCGATGACGAGGGGAAACACGTCAACGAAACAAAGA
>NC_051415.1:13489538-13489924 GCF_015228065.2 Penaeus monodon
TGTCAAATCCCCACATAGTCCTCACGTCACAAATGGCGCAGGGTTGCCAACGCCCACCCCGCCAGCGTTCCCCTTTCCCCTCTGCCTTCGCGTCACGGGGCCTCCGCGAACGCTTAGGCGAACGCGTAAATTCACGCGGATCCAAACAAACGCGCGTGGGAAGCGGGCTGGGGGGGGGAGGGGGGCAACAAGCGACAGGGGGTGACGTATGATGTTCCTTCCGTGCTCTGGCTGTCAAGCTTGAATGGCTGTTTTCCTGAGCTAAGCGAGACGCGAGATGTGTTAAAATGATACGAGTTTGTCAGATGAAGGAATTGAAAATGACAAAGGGAACACCGCGCGGAGATAAATTACCTCTGGCATGAGGGTAGAGGGATTTCAAGAAT
>NC_051415.1:13490092-13490470 GCF_015228065.2 Penaeus monodon
TGTCCCTGACTCGGTGAGCCTCGTTAACACAGATTGCCGACGGTTTTTCTCCCTTTTTAGCGATCGTGTATACACTGTATGCGCTGAATAATGAGCAGGGAAGCGTTGGCATAAAACCGCTCTTAATCTGGCACTCGGTTTACTCAAAGCCGAGCGCTCTTTAAACCAAATATAGCGAAAAGAAGGAAAAAAAAACTACCCAAGAGGGAAACACAGATCTCGGCGAAGAAAAATTTCCGAAGGCTGGGATATTTGTCACCCGATCCGCGAATCAAGATGCATTGCCCATTTCAGGAGGCGATGCTTCGATGGCGGGGCGAGGCGTCTGGGTGCTTGCGGGGTGCGAGGAGGGATTTGCAATCACTCTCTCATAATGTC
>NC_051415.1:13491209-13491707 GCF_015228065.2 Penaeus monodon
ACCGCTGCATTATATCAGCAAGTCTATCGTCAGAACAGATGACATTTGATATGCATGGCCTCGCCTCTCTAAATCTAAATTACTTGTTTGGTATCTCGATGTGTTGCCCAAGTAGTGTGCCTCGGTGTTTGCTTATTTTGTTGGTTTCGTATCATATTTATTTTTTCTTTTTCTTTTTTAGCAGATTGTCTATTACTCTTGTTAATATTTCATTTGCATATTCCTACTCTTGAACAGGGGTTTGATGCTGGCCAAATTGCATGGTTCTGGAAGATGTCCTGTCCTTCTATTTATGATTTGCAATATTAAGAGTAATAATAACGCAGTCCTTTCGTTTTCATTTCTCCGTGCACCTTGAATTGACACTATTTTTCATTCTTATAATTTTTCTTCCTGGATGTGATGTTATGGACATACTGAGGCATGGTCACTGAATGTCTGTTTCAGTGTCTTGAACAGAATTTCATTGAATTTTTTCATGTTAGATTTTATTATTAT
>NC_051415.1:13491828-13492380 GCF_015228065.2 Penaeus monodon
GGAAATCTTTCTTGGACACTCTCTTAGCCTGAGAATTCTCATTTCTCTTTTCTCGCAGATAGTGCTTGTCATCTAAATCCTCTGAATTTCATTTTTCACAAGAACTGCTTGATTTTACTCGTTTATATCTGCGCGTAGAATCGCACACAAATCTTTGCATTGAAGGAACTTACTCAAGTTCGATAAGCTTTTTTTCCTAAAATGGGACAAGTTCTAGATCTGCCTTGCTGTCTTTATTTCTTATGAACGGCAGCTCGAGCATATTCGGTCCGGCCCCTTCTTTTCCTCTTGGGCATAATGGCACGCTTTAATAACAGCAAAGTTCATTCATGATTTCCTCCTTCGTATCTATACTTCCCTAGCCTATTGTGTTATTTAGAGCCACAAATAAAGAATAAATATATCTTGATTTGTTTTGTGCAGTTGTTGCCAGCTTATTTGGACTTGTCTTATTTTCAATCTTATCTTTGTTATTACCATTATTAAATATTTCTATTGGCTAGTATTTGAGTCCTTAATGTCAGGAGGGTTTCAGTGAATCATATTATGCCT
>NC_051415.1:13492425-13492857 GCF_015228065.2 Penaeus monodon
AAGGAAATAAACCATCTGCATTTATGTAAACAAATTCCAAGTGTTGTTATTTTTATGTCTGCGATGCTACTGCTTGTCTGCCTCTTCGTTCCCATGTTTTCTTCCTCTGATCTTGTCCCTTTTCGGTGCCGATTTCTTTTAACTTTTATGTCTGAATTACGTACGATTGGCTAACTTTTAGCTCGTTTACTATGGCAGATACCACTTCTGCTTTAGGAACGCCACTTTCAATGTTCATATCTTGGCTTTTCCGGAAATTCCCGTTCTTCGGTGTGCGACGACGCCCATTTCCAAGAATAGTTGATATTTGCCCTTAAGTATATCTCTAATCAGATTCTTTTCCTCGCTGTGCTCTCCATTGCCATCTTTTGATAACTTTTTACGTAAGCCTAGTATGTTATATTTTTAGCATATAGATCTAGTTGGGTTTGA
>NC_051415.1:13493256-13493498 GCF_015228065.2 Penaeus monodon
AAACGATCTCCCTTCACGCAAAGAAAACGAGATCACAGGGCCTGCAGCCGACGCCGAGCGCTCGCCGTCCTCCGCTAATGAAAGCCTCACAAAGCCGCTAATGAGGTTTATCTCCCGGAGACTTTCTTTGTCCCATAACGGTAATTATGCCACGTCGCCACCTGACGATTCGGACTAATAATTTCTTCCCCTTTTCCGCCAGCTTTCGCCACCTGGGACCCTCTCGCCGACCTCCGCCTTGT
>NC_051415.1:13493532-13493871 GCF_015228065.2 Penaeus monodon
GATGATCGAGTGTGCTAACAGGTGCCGGAGGGTCACTAAGGGCGCTTAACCGAAGGGATGGCGCCATTCGTTATGACGCAGATGCCTTTGTTCTTCTGAGAATATATAAGCGGTAGCATCTGTGTTTCATTAGCCTTGTATGAGAGCAGTATCGCTTGTCCACGCTTAAAGCAACATTGCAGCTAACTATAGATGAACAGCAGCTCAGGCAAGCGATTGCACAAACCTAAAGTTTGGTCAGCCACTGTTGCGAAAGTAAACAAACGGGTAATAATCAATAATTCTGCAAGGCAAACATCAAAGTCAAAGTAATTAGTTCCCTTCCTCGCCCTGCATTAT
>NC_051415.1:13494578-13494983 GCF_015228065.2 Penaeus monodon
TTCAACACACACAAAAACGATCCCAACGATAGGTCAGCCGTGCAAAACATTAATTACCTCGTTTATTTAATTCGAAAAAATGAGAAATATAGTACAGTATTTTCCGATGATGAATATTTACTGTACCCGATCTAGAAAAAAAAAATCCAGTCACCTACGTATTAACAATGAATAATTATATACCAACTGCACTTATTTCTTTTACAGTGCCTAGTCCCATTTTGCACGGCTGAATTTTACTAGCACAGTCTAAGTCTTGCTAGCCAGCGTCTTACCGAGGGTGTCTATTGTCTATCTCTCGTGTCTTTCCTCTCGTCGACAATGTCGCGCGACCTTTGACCTCTTTTATGGCGAGGTCACGTGATCACTTTCACCGATTCCCTGACGAAAAAAAGGGGCGTGTGA
>NC_051415.1:13495007-13495391 GCF_015228065.2 Penaeus monodon
AACACTGGGTCGGTTGAACCATTTTTTCGGTTGATGTTTGCAATTATATCTATTTTCATTTTCACGTGCATGTATAGGTGTTCCTCATGATCTTCCTCTTTGGTTTTCTTCATTTTTTCCTCTTTCTGTTTTTTCTTCACATTGTTTTTCACACACCTTTAACGTAATATTATTTTTCAAATGCTTGTTTCTTGCCATCACATTTGAATACCTTTCTTGTTGTATTTTTAAAGTTATCTCGACATATAAAAAAGAAAAAATTATTTTCTTCATATTCAATATCAATTTCAAGCTCTTAATTAGCAATCTTGAAACAGGAATTATTTGATTACCAACTTGAAGATTACCGAATTCATTTATATATTTATCTGTATATTTACTGTA
>NC_051415.1:13495572-13496004 GCF_015228065.2 Penaeus monodon
ACTATGCGTGTCTTTGCCTGCGTGTGTTTTTCTTTCCGTGATGTTGTTACACGTATACAGACTGCATTTGCATACACACGTGTGCATGCTTGATATCATGCATTTGCGTGCATAAATGCATTTGTAACGCACCAAAAAACGTAGAAGACGAAGATAAAAGACGTAAAGCATGAAACAAGTAAAGAAATATAATGATACCTTAATAATGCAGGCAACACACGACTGAGACGCGCCGGTCACAGTTCAGAAGCAAAAAGCAACTGGTGAATATTAGTATGATTTACTTTTTACTGCATGATCAGACCTTTACGTTCCTAATGGCATTTACACCATTTATTTGATTTACAAAATTAGAAGAAAAATATGGAAACTAGAAGAGACAGAAAATAAGGAAAAACTCAAAAATAAATGTTATGGGTTATATACCAGATG
>NC_051415.1:13496086-13496325 GCF_015228065.2 Penaeus monodon
TGAATTTCCGTTTTTTAATATTAATGATAATCTTAAAGTTCAATGAAATCAAATGAATTTTAGAGGCTTCATTGCACGGATAACGCAATAGTTGTTGCAAAAGGTTGTATATTTTCATGTTTTTGTTTTAGTCTTATTGCTGTTGAAAATGCGAATGGTGTTGATGATGACAAAGGCATTCGTAAGTGTAGGAAATCATTGCAATGCATTTTAACCCGATGTTCTGCTTTGTCGATCAG
>NC_051415.1:13496588-13497033 GCF_015228065.2 Penaeus monodon
TGCGTCAGAGGCGCAGTATCAGTAATGAACCGTAACAGCAAGTTGAACCTCCATAGACGAGCATGGGTGGAGGGGGCAGGGGAGAGAGAGGGGGTGGAGGGGGCAGGGGAGAGAGAGGGGGTGGAGGGGGCAGGGGAGAGAGAGGGGGTGGAGGGGGCAGGGGAGAGAGAGGGGGTGGAGGGGGCAGGGGAGAGAGAGGGGGTGAAAGGGTTAGGGGAGAGTGGGGGGAAGGGAGCAGTAGCCTGGGGATCAGTTCCCCCCCCCCCTCCTCACCCAGAGCCCTCTACCCTCGTCCCATTATGGCTTTTGACGGTCGTTCTTTACCCTTCAATATATTTTTCTAATATTTATTTTATTTGCTTCACACCAAACTTTTATTTAATTCTTTGGTTAGAAATTTTTATTAAAGAAAGTGTTTGCTCCTTGGTTATTTTCCTCACTTATT
>NC_051415.1:13497600-13498025 GCF_015228065.2 Penaeus monodon
GAGCCATGAATAATTTATAAGTCCATTACTTGGTTCGACATCAATTTGAAACGACCGTAATCAGAACAAGTCTCGGGCAGGTGGGGAGGAGAGAGGGGAAGAGAGGGGAAGAGAGAAGAGAGGGGAAGAGAGGGGAAGAGAGGAGGAGGAGAGAGAGGAAGAGAGGGGAAGAGAGGGGAGGAGAGAGGGGAAGAGAGGAGAAGAGAGGGGAGGAGAGAGGGGAAGAGAGGAGGAGAGAGGGGAAGAGAGAAGAGGGGGGGAGGGGGAAGAGAGGGGAAGAGAGAGGGGAAGAGAGGAGAAGAGAGGGGAAGAGAGAGGAGAAGGAGAAAGAGGGAAGAGGAGAAGGAGAAAGAGGGGAAGAGAGGGGAGGAGAGGGGAAGAGAGAGGAAGAGAGGGAAAGAGAGGGGAAGAGAGGAGAAGAGAGG
>NC_051415.1:13498874-13499052 GCF_015228065.2 Penaeus monodon
ACAAACACACATCTACAACACACACCGGGACGACGCAGAATAAAAGAGGGAGATGAAATAAGCAGAGAGGATGGAGGCGGCGCAACCTGCAGTAATAAAAACGAATTTTAACACTGGCATGTGAAATGAAATGGTGTAGGATGGTTCTTCTGTAACTCTCTGCCTTCTTTCTCAGTTA
>NC_051415.1:13500798-13501086 GCF_015228065.2 Penaeus monodon
GCGAAAGGTTGAGATTAGATCACTTTGCAATTGCTTGCATTGAAGCGGTTGAATTGGGCAAAACCTTAGCAATGCCCTAACCGACTTCCTTCCACCGCCCGAGGCCTTGTGGCTGCGGCGAAATAGTGAAACACGCTCCGGGTTTCCCTTCCACCGGGTGACGCGCTGATTATAACTCGCGCGGGGAAGTCGCTCTGGGTTCACGTGGTCCTTGAGGGCGGACCGGCGTGGGAAGGAGATGCGAGTTACTTGCAGGTACTCTGGCATTAACCTGTGAGTAAGAGGGGG
>NC_051415.1:13501292-13501428 GCF_015228065.2 Penaeus monodon
AATTAAATTAATTCAGATTTTTGCACATGTATAGAGATCATTATAATTCTAAGAGGCACTATATGTAGTAATAACAGATTCATAGTAAATAATAAGTATAACAGTTTCATCAATCCGAAGTCGGCATGTTCTCTTG
>NC_051415.1:13502344-13502909 GCF_015228065.2 Penaeus monodon
ATGTTATCAGAAAGACCTTGTTTCCTTTTCTTTTGTCTTGTCTTGATTATTTAGATCCCACCGCATCTTACATTCTTCACTCTCAGTCATATATCTGTGGCTAGTACATATAATTTTCCCGTTTTCTGTAACTGTATTTTCCACCTGTTTGTATTCGGAAACACTATGACTAGTGCATTCACCTTTCTCATTACACTTTCTGCATAACGGGGAGTTGGCAGTCTTGTCCGTAGTATAACTACCATAATTAGTCCAAAGTGCCTGTTCCTGACTGTACTTAATAACACTTCTATTTCCACCTTCAGGTTGGGTTTCCTTTATCGTTCCTAGGCTTTCTCAGTAAGGTATGTTTCTAGTGTTTATCATACAAACTACCCATGTATTCTCGTCTCATTCCACCGTCTTTGGTTCTGATTCCTTGATTCCCTCTTTAATTCACTCTCTATTAGAACCATAATGTCTACACATGCTTTGCATTTGATATTTTATGTCGTCTTCTTCATCACATCTAATCAGCCCTCTACCATCTTTCCCTCCTAGGACTCTTATATCGCATTAACATAAC
>NC_051415.1:13502942-13503270 GCF_015228065.2 Penaeus monodon
GGCTCTCTAGGGAGGCCTATCAGTTCTTGCATTATACTAACACTGAGACATTCAGTGTATTCGAACTATTCCCCTTCAGCCTTCTCTACTACTCACTTTTGATTGTCTTTCACTTCTTGGTCCTTGGCTTTATCCACTCTAAGTAGGTCAAAATACTTATGCTCGTTTTCATCGATCTCTTTTATCGTTTGTCCAAGTGGAAGTGTCACTTTAATCTTTTTCTTGATCTTCCCACTTCTTAAAATTCAATCTAAACTCTATCCCGGTTGAATGCGTGCACAATCTGTTTAAGGGAGACATGATAGATAAAAATAGCAGAAGCAAAAGG
>NC_051415.1:13503503-13503737 GCF_015228065.2 Penaeus monodon
TTCCGTACTTCCTTTGCGGCATCCCGTTTGTTCACTTAGCAGTATATCTTCCTCTTGTAAGTATTTACCTAATCTTTCTTTAAATACACTTGTCATTAATTTCCACGTAAAAGTTAAGTAGGATATTGGTCTCGAATCATCTAGTACAGGGTTTCTTAACCTGTTATTAATTTCCACATAAGAGTTAAGCAGGATATTAGTCTCAGATCATCTAGTGCAGGGTTTCTTAATCTG
>NC_051415.1:13503997-13504193 GCF_015228065.2 Penaeus monodon
GGTCTAGTATATTCCTTTGGGCTGGATGTTTTGGACACAATATGGATCCAGCCGTATGCCATCCGTTTCGGCACTCTCTCACTCCTTTGAGTAAGGGGGGTAGGTAGCTAGCTGTTCTGCCATGTCCCGGTACCTAATTTCTTGATGCAGTAGCCTTGTCCAATATCTCAGTCAAGGGCTTTCCAATACGGTATCG
>NC_051415.1:13504222-13504677 GCF_015228065.2 Penaeus monodon
AACTTAATCTTAACCTTTGTATTTCTGACATCGTTCTGATTACTGTTTATTCTCTCCCTTTTTACTATCTCTTACCCATCCTGTATATTGCTTGCATTTCTTATTCATACGCTATATCTCATTCCAGAATGTTTTCGTCTTGCACTGTCATCTAGCTCTCGATTCATGCATTGTCTTGGCCTGTATCCTTTCTTTCAGTTGATCTACATCCGTTGCTTTTCTTTTTTTAAACTTATTCTGCACTATTCTGTATTTATTTTATCTGGTTTCAGCTTCTTAGATTTTTCTTATCCGTCTCTTTTGACATAGTTATAATTTTTTTCCCGATGGTTACGTTCACTAAGCCTAGTTCTTTTGTAAGAAGCTCTTTGGTGTCTGATATATTTATTTCTAAATGTATACTTCATCCCACTTTTAACTTGCCAAATTATTGATAAGGTATCTGAAGTCCGCCG
>NC_051415.1:13509738-13510265 GCF_015228065.2 Penaeus monodon
TTTGTGGTCACTGAATCTATATTCTTGCCTTCCTGGTCTTGTCATGCCATTAATCGTATTATCATCTTTGCAATCTCTTCTGTTGGTCTTATCATCATCTGCTTCTTTCTCTTTATTGTAATTTTTAACGAATTACTTTTATCATTCCATTCGTCCTTTGTATTCTTTCTGACACTCTGATCATGGTGGTCAAATACAGCTTTAATCTATTTTGCATTTGTATTATCATTCACGACTGGTTTCTATGTCATCCCAGTATCACACTTTTGCTTTGAAAATTATAAAAAAACTCGCAAAATACGAACAAAAACAGAAAAGCGAACAAGTAAATAGAGCAAGTAAACAGACACAAATCAATAAGGAATAGCGTGAAATCCTTTGAAACATTTAATGAATCCCAAGCAGCTGGAACAGGCCGGAGCTTCTGGCAGAGTGACGAACAGCCAATCAGCAGCCTCGGTGGTGAATGGTTCCCTGCTGACCTCTTTTGACCTTCCTATATCGCTGCGGGGAAGAGGGGAATGGTG
>NC_051415.1:13510698-13510844 GCF_015228065.2 Penaeus monodon
GCAGAACGAAAGGCATTCCAGATGACGCTGAGCTCTAAATCAATAAAAAGCCGAGTTAACTTTCTATTTTCCAGCGCGGGCGAATTCTATTTCCAAATGTTCTCTTAACCCACATATCGACCAGGGCGAAGTGGGGGGGGGTGAAG
>NC_051415.1:13511078-13511339 GCF_015228065.2 Penaeus monodon
GAAGAAGCAGCTTTTGGACAGCGTGTATCTCGGAAGCTTATTAAGCCGGGCAGAAGTTAAGCTCATCCGCACAGGCAAAGGACGCCGTCGTTAGCGCAAATCTGCCGCTTTAGCCTAATGACGACCGACGCACCAACTTGTATGCAGAGAGGACTTGCCGGCGGTGCGTGCGGGTCCTTCCGCGCCGAGGGAGAGGCCGTTTGCTTGCGCGGTTAGATCAGCCCGCGCTGAGGTAAGAACACGCATGTACACAGATGCATG
>NC_051415.1:13511414-13511978 GCF_015228065.2 Penaeus monodon
CCCTTCTTTTTTCAGATATCTCTTATTGCAAACACAAGGACTGATTGAAATACCAGATTACAATTGACACATCTTCACTGTTTATTTGAGATGTTCATAATTCCGCAACTCATCCGCTATCTACACTCTCATTATAGAATTGATAGTACAATAAATGAGTATCAACACACACCCTTAACATTTCAGGATTAATAACACTTACATACCTATCAAAAGCGCATTTTACTTAAGAAAAAAAAAATCATTGCCTCACCTTAGACATACTTTATTCTAAAGCTTCCTCTCTGTTACATTTTTTTTTAATACGTTCTCCAGCAGTATTAACCCAAAAATAAATAGAAAATAAAAAGTGCTCAGTGTCTTTAGCACCTTTCCATTACACCCTGGTATGACTTGAGTACACCAGCGCTTAGCCCAACCATGATTATATTACCTGTAAAACACACAGAAGTTACAATATTTTATGGCCTCGGAAAGACACACTGATTCCAAAGAATTATTGCATTGCAACCACTTTCCTTACTGCAACAACGCCGCCAAATGCCTTGAGATTAAAAGGGTAAT
>NC_051415.1:13512156-13512928 GCF_015228065.2 Penaeus monodon
AATGAAACGGGCGTTGTCGCGAAGGTTGACCGAATTAGAGGGGGAGTCAAGATTAGATTATCTTTACTTTTAATGAAATGCGTAATCTCTTAAACACAGTGAGGCAAATATTTTCCCGATCAATAGGTTTAACAAGAGAAAATCATCCGACGGAACTGACCTTCTTTTTAGTTAATGAGGGTTAACGACAAAGAAGAAAAATCATTATCAGGTCAAGAGAGAATGGTCACTTGATTGGTCTGCCTTCTCGTTTCATTTCGCTCGCTCCTTCCTTTCACTTAGCTATAGAAAATTATTGCTTTAACCGTAACAACAACACGGGGCATCATCGTCAAACATCACAACCTGAATCAAAAAACAAATGTCAAACTCTTAAAAATATACGAACATTTCAGTTTGTTTTGCTTTAATATGTTTGGATCTCTTGAAGATACGATCTACAAAATATATCGAAGTGACTTTGAATTCATGTTCCCTGCCCTGGTATGAAAGCCCCTCATAAGAACGAACTCACTTTTTATATATCTTATGTTTTTTTATTTCCTTATTTTAGAAATAATCCCAATAGAATTGTTTCTCGTCTTCGCTGTATAACTATTATTTTGATCCAGTGGGTTGTAAGCTTGGGACGCGACCCTTCAGAGACAGTTATGAAGAGCAGTTACCGCGCACAGAGCAGGTCAAAGTATAAAGATGGGTCAAGGTTGCGAGGTGTGGTCCTACCTTGTGGATTTCTTTTAAGGTCACTCTACACACAAAGGATAATTTGACC
>NC_051415.1:13512997-13514908 GCF_015228065.2 Penaeus monodon
CTCCCCGAGCAAGGTCAGGCCTCACACCCCGCCACGCTTTACTCCCACAATAAAATATCACAGCTACAATTCGACACAACATTTCTTCAAGAAAGAGTTGAAGGAGAAGGTTCCACATTCTACGTCGAGAAGCTAGCCCAAATTTCCCTTTTTTCTTCACATAATCTCTATGGTTTCGTCAGTATTTGATACTGGTAATGAATATTCACTGAATTAATGCCAGGCTCGGCAAGGGAAAGCTAAGCGAATTGGTACGTGATTTTAGGGGACGTGACAGTATAAACACTTCGGTTATACCTTACGGAGATGGAAGAGTTATCAGCAGCTGTGAATGTATCTTTCAGGAGATGAAATTATAGGCGATGCATTTGTCGTAGAAATATGGACTAGCTTGCACAAAGATTTTAAACTCCTACTGTACACAACTAGAAGAATACAGTTATACATATACACAAAGAACTACATTTCGAAGATGAGTGTATTTACAAATGCCATTCAACTTTCTGCGATATACTTATAACACGATATATTTCACTTGGTACTATTAATGCCATGTATTGTCATGCGAATAACTGGGTTGTAAGTTGAATCTGATATTACATAACACTGATCAACATACTCATATTGTTTATGGAATAGTTTGCAGTCGTATTTCAGAGTTCTGTGGATGACTTACACATTTTCTATTAAGAGCTTTTCGGCATTGTCAAAGCCATTAGTCTTCCATAAATTGCCAACTCACAGATAAACGATCCCCTCAAAGAGTGGGAAAACTGGCAAACTCTTGTACTTGAAGCTTGGGACTTTGTGCTCCATAATGTGCGCGAATCTATGTCTTATGCACCCTTGTGGAAAGGTGATTATTTCATTAGTCCTTTTTGTTGTTGTTTTTCCAACTGCAGGGAATGTAATAGGATAATCAATTATGTTATATGGTTTACACTCGCGCTTGCATTAACACAGTCGTCTATTTTCATATATAGGTATTTATTTTTTTATCGATACACCCTATTCATGCAGCTAAAAGAAGACAAATAAATGTCAACATCACATATACAACACTTTGTTTTTGTTTAAGCAAGAAGAACAACAACATCGTTTCTTTATATACACTTTCTACAACAATCTCGCAGCCTGGTATATAAGCCACGGGGAAATTTTGCTTAAAAATAGCTTAGAATATAGTTTGCCAAGGGAAAAAATGCACTTAGCCTTTAGTGATATGACGATTCAATTGGTCTGACCGGCTGATTGAGGATGAACTTAAAAAAAACAAACAATATATTATGCTACGATAGAACAACGAGATGGATAAAAGTGGCTGAATCATTTTTCTACAGATGAATTTCAGTTTACCCTTCAGTTTTTTTGGAATGATTAAATCTCACTCTTGTTTCGCACACTCTCTACGCTTGTTTTTTTTTCCATTGTGGAATCAACGTAATGCTATCCTAAATAAGCACTCTTTTTCGTATCTAACTTTACATCTAATAACAATCTCCAGCTTTGCTATTCTATGAGAATCATTAGCATTTAATTTTTGTCCACTAAACTCGACGCAATCAAACACCCCATTGTTAATGCGAGGCAAATCAAGCTATCCTAACCCTTATGCACACGTGTATATAGTTGATTATCCCTTACACAACAACAGAAAAAGAAAGCTGTGCATAGGGTTAGCACAGGACTGGCCTTGCACGCATGGGGTATTTCGTGTAAGGTAGAGGGGATGAATGTCTCTAAGTGTAGTTTAAAGGTTAGAATAATGTAAAAAATTGGGGTTATTAGGTGTGGTTATAAACAGGCAAGGTTTCAGGGTTAGGAAAAGGTTTTTAGTTATGACTAAAAGTCTACTCTCACTATGGCGCGTCGGTGTAGTCACTGGTAAACACAAATAATGGCAACGATAGC
>NC_051415.1:13514932-13515503 GCF_015228065.2 Penaeus monodon
CGTCTTTTTATTTCGAGTTCGCTTGTGCAAGCTGCAGTTTTTTTTTCTGATTTCCGCTGCGCAGAGTCGACCGTCTTTTATTTGCCACCAGTGCCACCACGAGCGCCATCTACCAAAAGGCGAAAGAAACGCAAAAAGGAGTTGGATTACGGAACCAAAGAGTTTTACATATGGAGCAAAAGCTAGAAAGGTCAAGGAAAATAGATTAGCAGATCGGAAAAAGATTATTTCCCATAGAGGAAAAGGAGGAAAAGATTCTATTTGCCAAGGATCAGACTTCATGCCAACAGAGAACTCAGTGTCATGGCTGAAGAAGATCGAATAGAAGTGGCGTGATGGCGTCTGATTCCCCTGGATTTTTTCGGATGTCATATTATGTTCATAATCACTTCTTATAAGGTATAAATATCCTATCATATCCAGGTCAACACCAGCATATAATCATTAGACCCGAACATTTGTCAGGCATAATTGGGACCTTTAATGTGTAACCTCAAAGTTACGTTGAGACTGTGTACTTCATCTTTTGAATTTATTCATTTCTGCTAAACACCTATGGTACTTTCGGTTA
>NC_051415.1:13516175-13517028 GCF_015228065.2 Penaeus monodon
GTCAGTTTTTCTTTTGAAACCTCCATAATGGTATGTTTTCCTCATGATGGGTCACACAGACATACAGAGTGATACTTAGAGTAGGAAAGTTTTGATTAATTTTCATGATACCAGATCACGATTTATCATTCCACAGCCACGCCCAGAGTAATGCAGATTATGACATTGCTATCAAGTATGATTTCTTCTTCTGAATCATCTAATTGAGGAAATGGAAGTTGATGAAGTACAAAGCCTTCGAGCTATATACATAAAAAACAAAAGAGAATCACACCACAAGTGATATAGTATTTGAAGGCCTGGAACGCGTATTGGAACCTCTTATGGCATCAGTCCAATGCGTGGATTGAACGGGAGCATATATATCAATTTCCTGTCACTTGTAACTAGAAATTGATACAAAGAACAACGCTAATTTTCACTACGTTTAATCTGAACGCAGCAGTTAGGTAAAATCTCAACACAGAGACTTTTTATCGACATTCTTATCTGCTATTAGTAGATCCCATATGCACTGGGTTATACTCCTTACAGGCTGAAAACATGAGCTTCTTATTTATGAAAACACATTCGGGTTTACATTATGACACTATCACTTTATCGAGAATAAGTTCAGGTGATATTTGAAACATTATTTTGCTTTTGCTGTCACTTTTGCTCCATTAATCTTGGAATAATTTGGTTAAAAATACATTCTTTTCTTTCACCTTGCCTCAAAAGAGATAAGAAAAAAGTTGGTCCACTAAAAGGCATGTTTTTTTGCCGGAGAAACAAAAGTAATAAAATAAAAAAAAATAGCATTCCAGCATAAGTTGCTTCCATACAGCTACTACAGAAGCTGGAAGTACTTAAT
>NC_051415.1:13517244-13521627 GCF_015228065.2 Penaeus monodon
AACAGTAGCAGCATTGTACCTTAAACTTTCACATGCAAGCCGAATGAATGCATTTTCATGAGTTCTAAATGCCTGGTTTGACCAAGCAACTATTCGTAATCTTGCAGATTGCTTGATCGCAGCTTGCTTTAGAGCAGTTCCGCTCTTTTGCGTGACGATAGATTATGGTCGTTTCACTCATTTAACTCACATGCAGACAACAACAGGTAAGTCAGTTCAGCACACTTATTAAACATGGTTTTATGAAATCTTCGCTTTGTTTGATGCATATAAACTCTCTTATAAAAACCGATAATATAAATACAAAGTGTGTTGTACTGCGGTCGAATCTGACTTCTTTGTTAAATTTGTTTTCTTTTTCTTTTTTCTGATATTTTCTTACTGATATGGTTAAGTAAGATGTAAATCGAAGGCCTCACATTCAACACAAATGATTCTATATAAATATATCATCCAAGATTACTAGTAACTGATAACCCAAGGTTTCCGAAGCCTCACTTAATGCCAATTTCATAAAAAGTTTATATTTTGATTGGGGTCACTTGGGTGTCCATACAGTGAAAAGGATGACTAACATAACACGTTCGAACTCTTTAATACATTTACATATATATCCATCAACACGAACAATAGAACGCTGGAACTACATGATTTTTTTTTAATGGTTACACATATTAATTCTTTTAAATGAGGATTCGGAAGTACTTGGCGATGTAAAAAGATTCTAGATTCTAGTTTCTAGAGTGATTCGTGAGCTTGGCTACCATAAGAACTGCGTGCAGACGGCTCGTGATGGGGCTAACGTTAGGGACTGCCACACACACCAACACTCCGCCATGTTCGAATCATTTGGCGGTTAACGGGCATATGGGAATGGTCGGATTTTGAATTCAAACGGCTTGTAACAGAAAACTCTTGGACCTTTCTATCTCTACGACGAATTAAAGCTATCATACGGTGAGCGTAACATAACGAAATGTGACGTTGACTACTGTCGCACGGAGATGATAAGTCATCACTATGCATTGCGTTTTAAGGACAGATTTTATGGCTGTATATTGTGTTCTGATGACAATGGACTGGACGAAGCCACTCTCACTGTTTTAGGATATTTTTTTTAACGATAAGGCATCTATTTTTTCACTATGAACCTTTATTTGCCACTAAGAAATGGTTAATTGACATATTTTCTACTTGTTTGTTAAATAAACACGATGAACTGGCGGTACCGTTGCAAAGTACTCAAAGCGTTGCGTAGGCTAAACAGAATCTAACGGAACCCATAGCAGAGTCTTGGGTGCTGGTGTCCCTAACTCTTTAATAGATTCTAACTATGTACAACTATAACTACATCAACTAGTACTGATACTGGAAACAGGAAAGTAACTAACCAGCGCTTGGTCTGAAGTTTAGATATCTTCGACCAACATAGAATATTGTGCATTCATTATATCATGCAGCATAAATGTCATAACAACATTCCCTCTGTACATGTAATAGTTCATCTGACAGGTATCATTAACCAACCAGTAATAACAATTTTTCCAAATAATATAAAAGTTTATATCTCACTGTGCGTACACCACTTCATGTATGCTATTGCATTACAGAAAAATAAATAATGTTACAAAATTGCAATAAAGTTACATTTATGAATTTGTGACTCTTAACTGTGAATATTTTGCACATTTCAACCTCTATATACAATAACACATAAGAAGCATGGGTGCATAACTCCAGGTTTTATTTCGTTTTTTTATCAAATACATTACTAGATCAACAATATATTGTATTTACTGGTCGTAATGGAAAGTTCCTCCTTGCTGCATCTGCTGTTGCCTGAATGGGTTGTTGTCCACCGGCCTTTGTGACACAGTTCTGTTATCACTCGTTACGTGACCATTTGCTCCCTGGTTATTGTAGTCAGTAACTTGCATTTCCATGGCCTCATAGGTGCCATAATTTTCTTGTTGCCCTTTGGAGAGCTTTGAGAATTCTAGGTGATTCTTATCTCCTCCAGGCACTTGCTGACCCTCCTGCATGGTGTAAGTCTGGAAATCGCCTTGAGGAGGATCTTGCATGTTCAGCTGTTCTTGGCCTTCCTCTTCGAAGGGCTTATAGTCATACACGTGGCGGAGGGAATAAAGTATAGGGCAGTATAAAAGATTGGAGAGAGCAATGCCGATATTAAGTGCCACGAAACCAATGGTTGTCACTACACTGCCAGCAATCATCGGCCCAAACGCATAGGCGAGAGAGTAAGATATGTCTGCGATAGCATAGATTGAGCCATAAACGCTGACATACCGGGTGTCCACAAGGTATCCCAGTGTAGGAAGGAGGGCCGTGTCTATAAGAGCAATTCCAAAGCATATGACACATATTGGTACCATAACGACCCAGTAATTTGTTGCAAACGGCAAGAAGAAGCAGCTGACTCCTTCTAATGCTAAGCCTACAGCAGCCATCATCCACTGGTAGTTCGGATACTTCTTTGACATCTTCACAGTCAAGACGACCCCAGCGACATGAGGGAAGAATGACGGCAACCAGATCATGCCCAACTGCCATTCTTCCACCTCCATGTTGTCCATCATCCACACGCTGATGGTAGGCTCAAGGAAAGCTAACGATACGTTAGACATCATGAGAGCTCCCGCACAGCAAAGGATGTATGGGTCCATAAAGAGCCTAAATATAGGCGTTCCTTTCTTGTGCTCCACGCCGAGCTCCTTCTTTTGATCTCTTATAGGTCTCATAACTAACCTCAGTGCCACCGCATCGAATAGCGAGACGAAGGCTAGAATCAAAAATGGCATTTCTTTCCCAGCAAACTGATATAAGGTACCACCAAACGGTGGGGCAACCAGGCAACCAAATGATATAAAGGCAAGGGCTATACCAAGGGCCTTTGTCCTTTCTGCTTCTTCTGTGTAAGTATCGGCAATCATAGCCAAGCCAGACGTATCAGCAAATGCTGAACCAACACCCTGTAAACTCCTGGCGAAGAAGAGCACACCGTATGAGCGGCCACATGCGAAGATGGCTGTCGATAAGAACATAACAATGAGCCCAAAGGTCATAGGAATATCGTATCCGATCTTATCAATGATGGTACCTGATATGGGATTCACCATAAGCTGTATGAGAGCTTTGGAGGCAAAGAGAATCCCAATAGCTGTATCTTCTCCCTCGTATACAGTGACCTGATTAATATACTTTGGCTTTGGTGTTACTGTATAGTTCCCCGTAGCATTGGCATAGTACCTGATGCTAGACTCATTGTACCTAATCATACTCCCTCCTTCCAGATGTGTCGTCCAAGAACCAATCCTTCGCAGGTAGTCTGGAATGATGGGCACAATGACCATGTACAACATGTTATCCAGCAACAACGCGATGCTGACAATCACCAGCACTATTTTCCTCTGCACCCGAGGTTCCTTCATGCAGTCGTATAGTGCGTCCCATATCTCCAGGAGGCTCAGGTTGATCCCTGGCACTACGAAATTCTGTACCGTGTCTTTAAAGGACATTTTGGTGAATTGTTTTTCTTTCTTAAAAGTCGAAACTTCTGCGGTAGATTTCAGTTAATGGAAATCTGGTTTTTATCTCGTTATTCGAAACAAGTATTTTTACAAGGCATTTTAAAAGATTTGTTTGCAATCATTTAAGATGACATGATAACGGCGATGCCTGTCCATTCAGTACTGACCTTCCCGGACCCACATGCGTTCATGCCTTATCAATCTCGTCTGTGGGATGGCCTGCAATTAAAATCTGCCTCCTCCCTCTCTTCCCTTTTACCGAAGGTGCACCCGATCTGGGACGACCTGCCTGGGTTTTGTTTAGTAATGAGAGCAGGCCGACGTCGATGGCTCTTCACATTAGAGAGTGAAGGGCACTTGAGATTACGGGCAGAGATCAAGAGGCGACTGCTGAGAACAAGGAGGTTCCGAAACGATTCCGGGCTTCGTATGAAACTCTAAACACGTATTCTCTACGTATTATTCTTCACAGTCAAATCAAATAGGTAAAGAAATAATGATGTCTTCTGCTGCCGATAATTATCTAATCGAACATCAACAGGGGTGAGGAAAGGATGCGTATCTGACTAACGGAAAACAAAACGATATTTCATATCACAAAAATATTGTAATAAAATTACACTAAGCAGTAATACTACTCATTAATTACGTTTTGTTAGCGCACGACTTTCTTGAATTTTCACTCTAATGTAATGTCTTTTTTCCTATTTTCTAATAATTCATATCTCTCTGGTTTCCAGAGATTCTCTCAGCCGTGCAACTTCACTACACAACATTGGCTAACCGCCGGGATGAAGGGATCGTGTTGCAAACAGATCCTGTTGCCAGAAGAGGT
>NC_051415.1:13521706-13523591 GCF_015228065.2 Penaeus monodon
TGGAGATAATTGGTAGAGAAGGGAACGAAGATAGGCCGCCTCGCGTCCTCTCGTGTTGGTGCTTCTCCTCCCTCCCTCACACTGCCCTCTCGACCTTTGAAGAGGAGAGAGAAGATCGTCGTTAGTTGGAGGCCATTGCTTTTTATAGGTTGGTACAAGGGGACGGTGTTGTTCGTGCTACCGTTTGTGTCGTGTGTGTTTGTGTCGTGGAGGGAAGGGGGGGTTGGGTGGGTTGTGGGAGGGGGTGGGAGGAAGGAGACAGATGGTTTAGTGTCTGGGAGATAGCCAATCATGATTCAGGTCGTGCTTTGTGTGTATGAATAGCTTCGGCCTGTCCTACAGAGTGTGATTCATGTACGTGCGTATGGTTTGTGTGAGAGGCTGTTGCTGTGTCTTGTGTAACGCGTGTGGTAAGTTATGTGTTCGTGTTTCTCTTATGGCTGTGTCCTGTAGCCGTAAACTAGGATTGCTCTGCAGATCGCGTGTGAACGTGTTGTTATCCAGATGATGTGTGAGATGTTAGTCGAGTCTTATTTTTTCTTAGTTCTCTCCCTGTCTCTGTTTCCGTATAAATAATTCAGCCTGTCCTAAGTTTTGTCTACCGTAGCGTGGGGAGTGGAATATGTTTTGCAGCATGAGAGAAGTGATGTGTGTTTTGTTTATTTTGTTGTGAAGAATAACATGTTGTTTCTGTGATGTTTACTCTTAAACTATAGCTATAATACGTGCAGGTACCGCGTAGGATGTTGTAATTCAAATTACAATAATATATGCATAGTATTTTTTTTCAACTTACATTTAATTAATAGGCATGGCATATTCTGTATAGGCTTCGTTAAATGAATATACTTATTGGGAAATCTTATATTGCAAATAGAAATGAAATAGCATATCCCTATCGTGTTTTAATATGTGACGAAGTAAGGACATCTGAATAGATACAGGCTTTTGTATTGTATTTTAGTATGATCAATGCCCTAGTATATCCATAGGTAATGACGTTCTTGCAGGCACTTTCTAATTTAATTGCTTGAGACTGAGAGCAGTCCATTTATCATAAACGTGGACTTTGAAATGAATGTTTTTTTTGTTTTTTTTGTAGTTTGAACTATTAGAAAAACATGTCAACATTAGTAATCGTATCACAGGGGATACTTATTTTACTGTGTCAGGTAGCAAATATCAATGTTAATAATATTAGACTTGAGAAACACTATAGACTCTCATTGGTGTACTAATACGTCAAATAATGCTGAAAGTTCGTAAAGTTCTGAGATGGGAAAGCTTAGTCATAAAGTGCAGAGCAAGTACCTTGTAATGAAAAGTATGTGTATATATGATGTATAGACTTAAAAAAAAAACACATAAACATGTAGGAACATTGGAATCGCTGGCCTGAAACTGCCTAACGAAGTGTTTTTATAAAGCTCAAAGGACAAGCGAAGTATGTGATTTTCCACAGTTAGCAATAGTGTTAGTTTGTTGTAGATGTAGAGAGGATTTGTATAAGGGGACCAAAACAGAGCGTAAGCAACACTGAAGTTCGTAACTATGGGGAGACGTTGCAGTTACTGTGCATTTATCAAGGAGTGGCTGTGAGATAGCATAACAACAAGTAATGTACAAATGTAAGTACATGGAATATGTAATTTCTAAGGGGTACTTAAATCAACGCCTATAAATCTCTTAAGGCCTAAAGGATTTTTCCATATATCATTTTCATTTCCCTGCTCCCATTAATACGAATTTTAGATAGAGCTAAATAAATAGACGCACGATTATTATGGTACTGATAGCCATAACTGGGAAGAGTCAAAGACTTAACCTATCTTAAACTCTGAATTAAAAAGTGTATATTGTTTCTAGAGCAATTTGTGGACGAATT
>NC_051415.1:13523790-13524061 GCF_015228065.2 Penaeus monodon
TTTGTTATATAGATACCGATTATTTTTAACTAACTCAGCGTTTGTGTTCAACTGCATGTTTGTTTTAAGATGCTAACGGACAATGGATAAATTTTACATTTTGTCTGTTGATCTCTATACCAGAGGAGCGAAAAAGAAAAAGAAACCAACTTCCCTAGCATAGCAGGCATATCATCCTATCGAGAGGCAACAAAGCTATGATCACTCCTGCAAGCGCCAGTGTCTTGCGGGTCCTCAATAGCTTTGTTTTTTGGTGCCCTTTTGTGGCCCA
>NC_051415.1:13524157-13524295 GCF_015228065.2 Penaeus monodon
ACCGCTTGTATGACGTAACTTCGTTCCCTTCCCACCTGTAAATGGAAAAAGGAGGGGAAAAAAAAAGAGAAGAAGATGGAAAAAAAGGGAAAACAGCTACATAAGTTGGCTTGCTACGACAAATACTAGATGCTACAG
>NC_051415.1:13524341-13524672 GCF_015228065.2 Penaeus monodon
CACCTTCTGAAATCTATTCGTTGTGACAAATGCTGAATGTACTAGGCTATTTCTCTATGCGACTATAGAAGGTGTTTTTCAGTCTATCTACGAGCTATTGTTCTTCTCAAAATAACCATAAATGAACTTAAATCATAAAAAAAAAGAAATCAGTCACCAAAAAACATGAAAGTAAACATCCAAAAATGCATGAAAATTAAACAGTCACAAAAAACGATTCATGCAGCATGCTTTGTTACGAAAAAACATACAGTACAAAAGCGAAGCAGATGAGGCGGTGGACAGCAGACTAAATCCTCAGTTTGCGAAGTCAGCTCTTCATGCTGAGACG
>NC_051415.1:13525028-13525200 GCF_015228065.2 Penaeus monodon
CACTGCTGCTAATGAAAACACTCACCAAAATACACCCAACAAATCTATGGAAACCTCACCTATCACATTTGCAAAACGAAGTGGATATTGCAATGCAACATCACCCCCCCCCCACACCTCCCACGAAAGTCCCCAGTCTCCCTCCTTCCACCTCCCTTCCCTCGCCCCATAA
>NC_051415.1:13525241-13525373 GCF_015228065.2 Penaeus monodon
TTCGAGCGCTCCCCCCACCCCCTCAATCCTCTCAAACTCTCCCCACCTTTCGTTTTCCCCTGCAACCTCCATTGCATATTCCGGGCCTGCAATGGGTATCGCAACAACCAAACTTTGTCCTTCAACATCCAG
>NC_051415.1:13525416-13525556 GCF_015228065.2 Penaeus monodon
CTACGCGGCTGTGTGAGTGAGAGCGTGAATTTTTAATGAGGTGTTTTTGGAGGCACGGGGAGCGTGCTATAGGGGGGGGGAGGAGACTTTCATTCCTTTTTATTTACGTTTTTTATCCATCTTTCTTTCTCCCTCTTTCG
>NC_051415.1:13525736-13525891 GCF_015228065.2 Penaeus monodon
ATTCTTTGTCTTTCCATTTTCTCGTTTTCTCCTCTTTTTTGTATGTGTTTTATTTTTTTATTTTATTCCTTTTTTCGCATTCTATTGATTTTCTTTCTCCTGATCTCTTTTATTCGTATTTGTTAATGACATTCTCCATTCTCTTTTTCTATTTA
>NC_051415.1:13528305-13528559 GCF_015228065.2 Penaeus monodon
TCCAAACTGCCAAATTTTCTTCCCAATATCATCCAAGTTTTTAATCACGTACGTCGCCTCCTGTGCACCAGCTCCCCCGTGCTTGTCTCTGCCTTTGCATAATAGACTGAACATTAATCCCTTCCGTTCTCTTTCAATAAAACACGGATATTGGTAATCCATAACCCGATGCCAGATCTATTATTGTCATTCTTTCACTCTCACTGTTTTATTAGTCATTTGTGCTTTTGCATAACATTAGGCAAGTACTTTAT
>NC_051415.1:13529230-13529593 GCF_015228065.2 Penaeus monodon
TCCAAAATTCAATACAAGTTTACGTCACAGATTCGCTTTGACTATAAAAGGCACGATTTGTATTTTATCCAAATACAACACTAATTGCATTCAATTAATGACTGTTAAATATCAAACGACTTATGAATCATACATCCATAACGACTGACATTCCAGCTATAATTAACGACTCCCCTATGATAGTATTTCAGTAAAAACTTCAACATCTCTTAAATAATATGCCTTCGTTTGAAATTCACTCATGCTCTTCAGTATCATATTCCCAAATATACAAAGAGAAAAATTCCTTAAATTTTATTTATATTTTCGAAAAAAAATACATAGAATTAAAAAGCAAAACCACAAAAGGAGAAAAAAAAAACG
>NC_051415.1:13529636-13529963 GCF_015228065.2 Penaeus monodon
TACACTATTTACAAATCACATACAAAGTTACAACTAATGGACAAACAACACTCACACGTCTAGAAGAGAATACTGAGAAATAATAACTTACCTATAAATGTATCCTTTAGACACGAGTAGCGAAGATCAGTCTCTCCCAAGACTGGTGTTTAGACCTGAAAGAACAGAGAGAGAGAAAATAAATCTAACTGGAATATAAGGGAATACGTGAAAATGGAATACATGTTAGACTGTATCGCGTCACTTAAGAAATTACTTCTGCAACGGAGTCATTACTGTGATCTCAGTTCATGCTATCATTTGTCTTTGTTCTAAGTAAGACCAAAT
>NC_051415.1:13530559-13531040 GCF_015228065.2 Penaeus monodon
ATTCCCGTTTCAGTACTATTACACTCATACTGTTAATATTTTTGTTATTAGTATACAGCCGACATAATGTTGTATTTATGGCTTTAATTATATCACTAATGTTATTCTTCAGTAATTAATTTCACTGAGGCATTGCAGTTCAGTGAGCGTCTGATGTGTTTCCCTCCATTTTTCGTTTTTGTTTTTTCTTTTTATGTTCAATTTCCAGCATTTTTTTCCCCGAAATTACTGTAATGAAAGTGATTCGTCGGGACAGTGTCGATCAAGCGATACTCTTTGATGTTCAGTGTTCATAATGGATCTAGATGCGTTTTACTGTTATATTTGCTATCAATACTGATATGCTGGATAATGGTTTGTTTGTTTTTGCTAATCATAAATATATTTGGATTGGGATAATTGGATATATCGATCAAATTGAAGAGATAATTTTTCTTGTTTTGCTAGAATTATAGTCGGTAAATTTCGGCAAGCAATGTCT
>NC_051415.1:13531240-13531677 GCF_015228065.2 Penaeus monodon
TACTATTCCCCGTTTAGCGTAGCAGCTCAGTAACAAAGCTAATCATGAATCCTGAACCAAAACCACTCTCTTGCGCGACCAACGGCAACAAGAACCTACGAATACAAGAGAGAGAATCACAGAAACAAAGCCAATTTATGTTAACAATTATCGGCAGAAGGGAGGTGTGGGGGAGGAGGGGGGGTAAAATGGAAAAAGGGAGACGAGAAAGGGGGGAAGGGGAGGAAGGGGGGAAGGGGGAAGGGAGGTATGTGGTGTATGCGTGGGGGAGGTGTGGGGGAGGGGAGGGAGGGGGGTAAAATGGAAAAGAGAGAGGGGGAAAGGGGAGAAAAGGGGGAAGGGGGGTGGTATGTGGTGTATGCGGTTCTCCACATAATTCGACGTCGGATATAATGTTCTGTATCACGTCCTTGTGTGATGCGGATTCGTCGTTTTCC
>NC_051415.1:13532072-13532569 GCF_015228065.2 Penaeus monodon
CCAACTGAAATCTGTGAAAATCTCTACTCACGCAATCTATAGTTAGCCGCAGTGTAGACCAAAGACGATTTATTTTTACTTTGAAGACTCTGCTAGTCTCTTTCAATTCACATGTCCCGTTTTTCATTATTCATTTCACTCGTAAAGAAATGAAAAAAATAAAAAAATGTATGTATATTGTCTCTCTCACACGATACGATCGCCTTACGGCGTCACCTTCTTCACAAACAATGAGAAAAACGGAAACAAAAAAAGAAACAACAGATTTTTTTTCTGTAAGAAAATTATTAACAAATCCTTCTCCCTCAACAGATCTCCTTCAGGATTATTTCTCCTTCGCTCTAACTACGCTCGCTCCCTCGCGCCACAAACCGAAACCTAGATGGAAGCTTCACCGGCCTACGGCGTCTCACCTGCATCGATCCTGGTGGGCGGGGCTACAGAGGGAGGGTCCTGTGGGCGGTGGCCGGCCGGGGTGCAACCGAGGGAGGGGCGCC
>NC_051415.1:13532636-13532803 GCF_015228065.2 Penaeus monodon
ACATGGTGTTTGGTGTGGGTTGTAAGGACGGGGGGTTGAGAGAGGTTGCAAAGAAGTGGAAGCGAGACAGAGGAGAGACATGAAGTTGGGTGCAGAAGTGAGAGGGCGAGGAGAAAAGCAAAGAGGAGGCAAGACGTATAGTATTTCTAGTTGTAGGTCATTATAGG
>NC_051415.1:13532855-13532939 GCF_015228065.2 Penaeus monodon
TTATTGGGTGGGGCGAGTGTGAGTGAAACAATGCCAGTGAAAGCAAAACATATGAAAAATTTGAAATTTAGGAATTATACTACG
>NC_051415.1:13533490-13533583 GCF_015228065.2 Penaeus monodon
AGAGCAATCAAGGTCATGTAGTGAAAAGACTTGAAAGGGAATGAGTCAGACGGATAGTCTTTTCACTACATGACCCTGATTCCTCGCTAGACG
>NC_051415.1:13534916-13535126 GCF_015228065.2 Penaeus monodon
TTATCTAGTGAATTGCTTGATTTTCCTTCCTCCTTTGGGGTTATCAGTCATACGAGATAACCTTACATCAGTATGTTGCAGAAAGTCAATATTTGTTTGATCAAATAACGCGTGATTTTCAATAATTTCCGTGATAATTATAGCGATAAGAAAGGGAACGTGTGACGTATCCGTTCAGTTATTTTGCATTATCTCTCGAAAGATTATTTT
>NC_051415.1:13535328-13535465 GCF_015228065.2 Penaeus monodon
GAAGCGACCGGACCCCAGTGTACAGTGTAATGATGTTATCGCTAAGTTCCCTCCTCCAACTTCCTTCTCATTTGCTTGTTCCTTCCTTCCGACGCTTGTCAAGGGCGGGGCAACTTTCTGGTCTTGCAAGGAAGTAC
>NC_051415.1:13535727-13535844 GCF_015228065.2 Penaeus monodon
TGGGTGATAAGTTGGAAAGGTAGGGTAATAGAAGAAAAGAAAAATGTATCATAGGAAGAACATAAAAACATAGGGATATGAAAGCCAATGGAAAAGAAGAAAGAAAGGAAGAAGGAA
>NC_051415.1:13535950-13536154 GCF_015228065.2 Penaeus monodon
GGAGCGAGAAAATAAACAAGACTGGAGCCACGTAATACTAAACGGCCCATAAGATGAAAGAAAAGTACTCTCCCTCAAGAAATTGCCGTCGTCATTCGCCCCAAAACGAAAGTCAACGTCACGCCGAGGCAATTTGTATATCCATCGGCTTCTGGCTGTCGGGGAGATTAATCGCGAGAGGTGTCTGGGAGCACTGGGGAAAAG
>NC_051415.1:13536429-13536660 GCF_015228065.2 Penaeus monodon
CCAACCCCCGCCCACGAGATGGACCGCGAGATGTCAGATGAAGAAAGGTGAAATATGAAGTCTTATTGCATTAGGTCAGGTAAGAGGTAGTCGGTTTCACGGAGACTGAGTTGTTGTATTTGTTTTGCAAAAGGGAGGTTATTTTTGCACTGATGTTAGTGGATTTTTTTCACTTTAAGTATCGCAGGGAAGAAGATTTAGGATATCATATATATCTGAACATGTTCAGTC
>NC_051415.1:13536959-13537053 GCF_015228065.2 Penaeus monodon
TTTTTTTTTCTCGTAGGAGTGGGAGTTATTGATTCCTCCTCCTTAGGGATCGTCGGCAAGAGTAAAGTGATGTTAAAGTTTCAGAGTGAGGACA
>NC_051415.1:13537107-13537528 GCF_015228065.2 Penaeus monodon
CCTGAGAGTATCAAAATAAGGATTTCCCTTTTCCCAATCTTTGTTTACGCCTTCCCTTCCTCTTTCCGTATTTATTATGAATCACTGAATATAACAGAGAGCACAACAGGGTATGTAATGAGTTTTATAGACCTTTTTAAATAGGCCTACCTCGTTCGCTTCCTTTGTTTAAGTTTTAATTTCTCCTTGTTTTCTTTTCTTTCTTTCTCTTTTTTTTGTGAATTTCAATTTCCTTTCTCTCTTTAGTCCTTTCCTAAATTGGATCTGTCATTATTTATGTTAATTTAATTAATAAAAAAAAAATAGAGAATTACTGATGACAAAATCACGTCACTGGTACTCCTGCTCATTCTAAAAATATATGACAATAATTTATATGAAAAAATAAATAAAGCCGCTGGTGATAATAGTAACGTTATCG
>NC_051415.1:13537576-13537854 GCF_015228065.2 Penaeus monodon
GAAGATAATAACGACAGTAACATGATGTAGAGCAACTATAAAAATACAAAACAGACGCAAGAGAGAAAGACAAAAAAGGCGAAGAATTCACACGCAAAAACCCGGATGAAGCGACGTCGGTAAGGTAGCGTCGCGGCGCTGGCGAAGTCAGCGATCGATCCCCGACCTTTGTCATTTGTCAATGCAAGAAGAGGGAGAACGAAGTGTCAAGTGTACCGCTTTGTGTTCATCAGAGGAGGAAGAAGTGGCCGGCCTGATTGATTGGATACAGTCCCCCC
>NC_051415.1:13538098-13538587 GCF_015228065.2 Penaeus monodon
TCCCACCCTCGTACCCTCCTTCAATCTCGCTTTAATAGACTCTCTTTCAATTTGGTTTAAAGACTAAATTGATAACCTCTTTCCATTAGGAATCATTACGTATTTCTTCAGCGTGGGCGTGGGTGTTGGCGTAAAGGCAACGTCGGACATTCAGCGCAAATATTCAAAACTTGAAAGACGAAAGATATTACACAGAAATGGTAATAATAACAACGCAAGAAAGAGGGAGGGAAATCCACGGCATACGATCGTGGTTTGAGAGAAAGAACAGAGTCTGGGTCTTTGACTTTTCGCTGATTCCTCTTGTCGGGGTTCATTAAGGGTCGCTTGATTTATTAACGGGTGAGTGAGGCTGGGCAAGGTGTGTTTTTCGTCTGTGCGTTAGTCTGTTTGTCTAGCTGAAGAGAGGACGAGCTATCCGGGTGGTGAGTGTGATGATTCGACGTAAAACTACGGACGTATTCTGTGGATTTACAATGTTTAATTCAA
>NC_051415.1:13538848-13539711 GCF_015228065.2 Penaeus monodon
TGCGTCTCGGAGTCCTGCAGCGAAGGTGAATGACGGAAGCCAGACGAGTCATCAAGAAAATTATAGAATGAAGAAGTTCCAGCTTTGGCCTGTGGATGCTGACCCGTTGAGCGCGAACGACCCCCGCAGAGGAGAGAGCTGGAGGAAGGAATACGGTCGATTTGGTTTTGGTTTTTGCTTGTAAAAAGGCCGTTACTCGCTGTGTGGGTTGGCCCTTTTTCCCCGTCCAATTCCTTCAATTAGGCTTCATTGGCGAGGATCAGACGGCGTCATTGAGGAAATGGCTACTAGGCTTCTTGTCTGTCTGTTGGGGGGGGGAGGGGGCAGTAGGAGGAAGGTGCATAGTAGGTGGGGGGGGGAGTAAAAGAGGTTAGAGGTGGTTGGACCGACAACCTAGCCACATTTTGGTTACGCAATAGACCCATTTTTTACCATAAGCGTAAAAACCTAGTGAACATGCATCAGTACCCAGCCTCCATACCACGCAAGTACACCCGACCGACCAAAACCACACCCGGCCGTACACCACGACACCCGAAGCGAAAGAGTACACCAGCAGAATACACCGTAGCACAGTTCTACAGCCCCGCTACCCCGACGTCAGCGTGGACTGGAGGTGTGGCCCGTCACTCCCATCTCCCGGCACACTCGCTATCGATCTAACTATGCTGAGAAGGGGCGTGTGTCCTTTGTAAAGCAACACTGGCATTAATGAATTAACACCGGGCTTCCACAGTGCCGTCGGAATGCGGTGACAAAGGCTGCAAACAAGGAGCTGGCACGGTGGCACTTTGGCACAAGTCGAGGTGTAAGGGCGTCGGTAAAGGGGGTTATTCTGGACGGGTTTGAGGACGGAGCTAGAA
>NC_051415.1:13540434-13540606 GCF_015228065.2 Penaeus monodon
CTCTACGTATGCGCTTATGTGTGCACAAGTCTTTGTTCCTTCAAAGGACGCAGCTAACATAGCGAGGCTCTGTTGTCACAGCGAGAGCGCCGTGGAGAGGGGGTTGGAGCGAGAGACCAGAGTGAAGGTGCGTGTGGGTGTGTTGCCACGCCGTGTGAAGGTGAGGAGCCGA
>NC_051415.1:13540668-13540874 GCF_015228065.2 Penaeus monodon
ATGAGCCGGGAGATGTATGAAGTTTGTTTCCCTGGAATTCTTTTTGTTGTTGAAGTTTGGCTATTGCTAGCAATATGAAATCTTAAGGAAAGTTTGGTTCAACGATAAGCCTTTTTTGTAGAGGAATGACACATACATAGTGGTGATGCCAAGCAAGGTAGCACCTGCCACTTCAGCAGAGCAACTTTAAAGAAGTAAATCTCTTC
>NC_051415.1:13541798-13541879 GCF_015228065.2 Penaeus monodon
TATACATGTATATATAAGTAGATAGATATATAGGTAGACAATTAGAATAATTGATTTACTGACTGATTTATAGATAAGAAA
>NC_051415.1:13542045-13542193 GCF_015228065.2 Penaeus monodon
GCATGCATATACGCATACATGCACACATGCAAACACACAGATAGAGAGATAAATAGGTAGGTGCTTCAACAGATAGAAAATTACGTAGATGCAAACATACAGAGATTAGTGGATTGATAAAGCTACAGGCGGTCGATTTAAAATACAA
>NC_051415.1:13542547-13542736 GCF_015228065.2 Penaeus monodon
ATTGCATCTGAGTGCCATAGTCATCTTAGATCTGGGAAAGAGTCTGTTGAAAAATGCACATTGCATCGGATTAACATAATCATCCGCCTGCAAGAATATGACGTCAGTGCAAAGCAAGCTGCAGTAACATGGTCAGTTTGTCTAAAGCAAACAGACCTTCCGCTAAATTTTAGTATATTTTCTGAGGTT
>NC_051415.1:13542770-13542978 GCF_015228065.2 Penaeus monodon
ACCTACACGTCACTTATTGTTTATTTTTTGCTTGTCCCACGCGTTTATTGATTTTCTTTTCTATCTCTTCTATATTGACAGGAAGCTTAAGGGTATCTGAATCTTTTTCATATGCAGAGGAACACTAACCCCCCCCCCCCAGTAATTCCGTCTCCCTCTCTCCGTTCCCCACTTTCCCTTATCCCCAGAACCCCCACCCCCTCTCTCT
>NC_051415.1:13543120-13543249 GCF_015228065.2 Penaeus monodon
GGCCTTAGTGGTTCAATCTTGTCCCGAGCCAGAAATAGACCCTGGATGTAATCCTATTTTGTTACCATTTCCTGTTCATCTTTCAAGGGTTATGGGTCAGCCTCATTGAACATTTCATCCCATTATATT
>NC_051415.1:13543284-13543354 GCF_015228065.2 Penaeus monodon
AACATTTGTTATTCATGCTATGTTTAATTATTGTTTTCCTTGAAGTGCGCACACACAAAGCACGCGAAAA
>NC_051415.1:13543430-13544285 GCF_015228065.2 Penaeus monodon
CGCGCGCGCGCAATACATTTAATACACTCATACATCCATAACCACAGATAAATATTATATCCGCAAATACGAACCCAATGAAAAGGACGTTCGACCCACACACACCTAAAACACGAGCCTCTACCCGACGCCTCCTCCCCAGGATTTCTTTTCTTCCCCCCGAGACAACCCCAAGGAAACGATGCTAAAAGGGGCGCGACGATCAATTTTCATCTCTGAGCAATATCCTGGTTCGCCCGAAGAAGTTACCTGTCGAGGGTAAGGGGAGATTCCCCTCATTATAGAGCCATTTCCCCTCACGCCTGCGGGCCTCTCCGACGGTGGGGTAGGGAGGAGGGAGGGGGAGGTGGGGTGTGAGGGAGAGGGGAGTGAGTGGGGCGTGAGGGTGAGGGAGTGAGTGGGGCGTGAGTGGGGTGTGAGGGTGAGGGAGTGAGTGGGGTGTGAGGGTGAGGGAGTGAGTGGGATATGAGGGTGGGGAGTGAGTGGAGGATGAGGGTGAGGGAGGAGAAGTGAAGTGGGGGAAATGAGGTATGAGATTAAAAGGGAGAGTCAGATTTTAGAGTGAGAGGAAGCGGAGGAAGAGATGGGACAAGGGTGAGTGAGAAACGAAGGTGGGAACAGGATTATGAGACGCATTGGGAGCGTGGCTTGAGTGAAGTGTGAGAGTGACCGGAGAGGGAAATGGATGTGAATGAAGGTGAGGGTAAAAGGAGGAGGAGGAGGAGGAGGTAGCGGCGAAGGGAGTGTGAGATGGGGGGGAGGAGAAAGAGGATGGGTGGGGAGATGTGAGGGTGAGGAGAGGAAGAATAAGTCGCGAGGGTGAGCGGAATAGGATGAAACGAGAGAGAGAGAGAG
>NC_051415.1:13544313-13544424 GCF_015228065.2 Penaeus monodon
GCGAGTGATAAGGGAAGAGGAGGATCGAGGAAAAGACGAGGATTAAAGGGGATGTAATGAAGATAATGAGGAGATTGGTGATACACGCGCTTACGCAATCCTACACATACG
>NC_051415.1:13544650-13544758 GCF_015228065.2 Penaeus monodon
TCGGGGGTTCCTGTTCATACGGACGGTTCCCCCGACATCCTTGTGGCTTCCTATTCATGTGAGGCAGATGATGACACGCTGTAGAGATCCACACTCTATCTACTTTTT
>NC_051415.1:13545781-13545888 GCF_015228065.2 Penaeus monodon
CCTTTGGAGTTTGACCTTTTTCCAGTTTTTCTCTCTGGACTGCATTTCGTGTTCCTGTTGGTCTTTCGTGTTTGGAAATTTGCCTGTTGTGCTGATTTCCCTGTCTC
>NC_051415.1:13546367-13546633 GCF_015228065.2 Penaeus monodon
ATGATATGTAACAAGAACAAAATCCTAAAAAAAAAGATCGTCAGGTAACAAGAACAAAATCCTAAAAAAAAGGTATACATTAAAAGCTGAATGAACCCTAAGCCTGAAAACGGTAACTTTTGAAATTAAAGGCGTAAACATCCCCCTTAATCCTGGAGCCCCGTTTCCGCCCTCTCCTCCTCCTTTCTTCCGTCTTTTCTGTTTCTCCTTCTCTTCTTTTCCTCTTCTTCTCTTCTCTCTTTTTTCTCTCTCTTCTTTCTTTTTTT
>NC_051415.1:13547620-13547754 GCF_015228065.2 Penaeus monodon
CGTTCCCCTTAGCGATGCCATCAGATTAGTGAGTCTGTCAGTCAGCACCGGAACACGTTCTTACTCCGGGGATCTTTGCCTAAGTCCTGTTCGTGAATATTCATCTACTTGTGTCTCTTTTGCTTCTCTTGCCC
>NC_051415.1:13547891-13548060 GCF_015228065.2 Penaeus monodon
GTATCCATCATGTTTTCATCGGTATGCTTCTTATTTTCTTTTCTCTTCTTTTATTGAGTATTTTTGCTACTATCGTTTTCAATTTCATTACTGTATTGTTCGGTAATATTCCCATTACCTCACTACATCTGTGCCATTGTTATTATCGTCTATACCATTATCATTATCG
>NC_051415.1:13548154-13548463 GCF_015228065.2 Penaeus monodon
ACTTATCCCCATCTTCCCCCTTTTACTCCTCTTTCCCTCGCTTCCCTGCTCCTCCCACTCTCCTTAAACTACCCCCCTCCACCCCACCCTCGATGACACCCCTTCCCCCTCCTCCCCCTACCTCGGGTCAGTGTCTCACGGCATCTGGACAGAATGAGTAAATTGACTCTTATTGACCTATTTTCTATACGCGGTTCGTTGGCCCTTCGCGCACGACCCCTTTGCGCCCTCCTAGCCTTTGCTGCCTCCCGGTCCCCTTCCCTTTCCCCTTTTGCGGTGCGCTCTTATTTTCTGCACTCTTTTATCACT
>NC_051415.1:13549783-13549895 GCF_015228065.2 Penaeus monodon
TTCATTTTCAACACGGTACTAATTCAAGTGATGGATGACTTTAGTTTTATATATAAACCGTTATGTTACTTTCACATGAAAATCCACTTAAATGGGACATTACAACAGCACG
>NC_051415.1:13549938-13550078 GCF_015228065.2 Penaeus monodon
ACGGAAACCAGAAGTGGCAACCACGCCCTCCTCATCTCAACGGAAGAGCAATGGTAATTTACTGTAACAAGTCCCGCGTGTGTGTTATAGTGTAGGTGTAATCAATGCTCCTGCCTTGGTCCAGGCGAGGCTTCTTCTCA
>NC_051415.1:13550443-13550678 GCF_015228065.2 Penaeus monodon
CACGTGCAATTGCAATCTCCTACATAGGCTCTGTCACTCTCTCTTCCTTCTTTCCCTCATTATCCCGCTTTCCCACTCTCCTCTTTCAATCATTAATAAATATCTAATAACAAAATAAGACAATAAGCGTTTGCACCTCTTCAAGTATTAGGTCTACGTGATAGCGATTTTTTTTTTTTTTTACCAATATTGGCATTTCGATTTTTAAGCTCCAAATAAGCCAACTTTCAAAGAA
>NC_051415.1:13550709-13550816 GCF_015228065.2 Penaeus monodon
CCTTATATTCCTCGGCCTCGTACCTTCTTCATTTTCCTCATTCCTGCTATTCTTTCTCCCTCCTTCTTTTACTACTACGTCCAATATAACTATTGCTACCGCTATGA
>NC_051415.1:13551136-13551230 GCF_015228065.2 Penaeus monodon
TGTACGCATACCACCTCCTACTGCACCACGTACAGCCGCGTCGTCTTGACAAACATCTAGGGACAATTTTCGAAAAGCATGCCCAACACTACTT
>NC_051415.1:13551645-13552095 GCF_015228065.2 Penaeus monodon
GCCTATAATTGCCTAAGCTGTACCTAAGCTCTTTCTCTTATTTGCCAAAAGGGGTATCGATAGACATCTCCAAGCTAGGTGGAAATATTGTGTAATTGATCCCTTGGGACCCGCTGCTTTCTCGCCCTTAGCCCCCTCCCTCCCCCTTACTCTTCCTCCCTCCCCCTCTCCTCTCTCCTCTCTCTTATTCCTCTACGCTTCTTCCAGGTTGTCTCTTCCTCTCCCCCATACTCCCTTCCCCCTACTTTCTATGCCTCTATCCCTCCTTTCTTCTTCGCGATATTCTCTCCCCACCCCTCCTTCAAACCCCCACCCTCCACCCTCCACCTTCCGTCCCTCCTCCATCCACCTTTCCATCCCCCTCCCCTCCTCTGTCTGGACCCCCAACCCCCCACCCCCTCCCTCTAGGGCCTTACTATCCTCCCTCTCTTTTCTCCCCTTAATGCCCAC
>NC_051415.1:13552228-13552348 GCF_015228065.2 Penaeus monodon
AATGAGGGAGACGTGAGGTAAGAGGGGACGGTGCTTTGTGGAATGAGGAGAAAATGGAAAAGTCTTTCCATTTTTTCCCCCGAGGAAAATATTGGTAACGATAGGAAATGATTTCATATA
>NC_051415.1:13552586-13552692 GCF_015228065.2 Penaeus monodon
ATCCAATTCTCAAGTCGCAAAGGTATTGACGACAATATGTGCTGACATTTTACGATCTTAATCACTATAAAGGACGTTCGCTTCCCTCGCTCGTCTGTCTTTGTTG
>NC_051415.1:13552962-13553055 GCF_015228065.2 Penaeus monodon
GCACGTCCGTTCTTGTTACCAATTAATCTTTATATATCTCTCTCCTTCCCGACATAACTCTTTCTCATCCGTCCCCCTCCGCTCCTTGCTTCC
>NC_051415.1:13553314-13553762 GCF_015228065.2 Penaeus monodon
CGCCTATTACCACGAGTGCCAAGATGCTACAAGATGCTAGAAACCGCGCTATTGAAGGTCCTCCTCCAAGACGGCGAGATCGACCCGGCTGATAGCGCCACCTCGGCCTCGTGCGGGTGATCCCTGGCGGTTATCGTCGTCCTCGAGACCTGTTATCGCGAGGGAGGATGGAGGGAGGATAATCCGAGGTGGGGGGGAGGGGGGGAGATATGGGATTGGATGGAGAGAGAGAGAGACGGATAGTTTTTTTTTTTTTGTATGGATGCGTTAATAGATATATTCATTCTAAAAATGTTTAAGATAGATACTTACATTCATTAAAAAAAAATAGATAAGACAGACACATACATTCATTAAAGATTAAACAAGATAGATACATACATTCATCAGAAAAAAAAAAAATTGATAGACAAAGAGATTAATGAGATGCACGAAATCACCAGACAAA
>NC_051415.1:13553978-13554181 GCF_015228065.2 Penaeus monodon
TCTTAGACAAACGACTATCACTAACAACCCCACACCCCGCTAGCGCAAACGAGCAGAGACGCCGACGTCGAAACCGGCCGAGACAAAGACGGGCCGAGAAAACACCCGCCACCTGAGTCGCGGGCGAAGCGAACGGTGAACATCGACGCTTAAATATTCATGTATGATCTCGGAGATAAGATGAGAGACGATGAGGAAGCGTC
>NC_051415.1:13554275-13554355 GCF_015228065.2 Penaeus monodon
TAAATCGAAAGGTAGATGGGTGGAAATCCAGATACGCAGATATGTAAAAGAATATAAAAATAGAGATGTGAACAGAAAGT
>NC_051415.1:13555019-13555109 GCF_015228065.2 Penaeus monodon
CTGATAAGAGAGCCAGGATGAACACTTTTCAAAACCCAAGTCAAAGAGTTACAAATAATAACTTTCCAACCGCAAATGGAAAGTTACTCC
>NC_051415.1:13555153-13555340 GCF_015228065.2 Penaeus monodon
AGAAATATATTCCCAGATCGGTGAGAATTACAGTTTCCGTAATACTAATAATGAAAAGAGAAAAAAACGGTACAGAAATGTTCCACGCAGAAGCAATACAACGCCAAAAAGGAGAGCAGTAGAGAGGAGGGGGGGGGGGGAAGCTGCGTGGCGTAGATTGTAGTGGAGGTAGAACTGGGGGGGGGGC
>NC_051415.1:13555593-13556159 GCF_015228065.2 Penaeus monodon
GAGGGGAGTGCGGGAAGGTGCGGTCGGAACGGATAGGTCCCTCGTGCACGGCCAACACCCAAGTTTAAAGGGGCTAGTCCCTTGCTCGCTCTTGCCACACCCTCTACCGGGACGCTGCGAGTATGCTGGTGTTGGCGAAGGGAGGTTGTTAGTGTAACTGGGGTGTTTTAAGAGTTTTTTAAAGGGTTTTTAAAATGTTTTAAATAGGTTTGAGGTTGTTGCATTAGTGACGGGGGTTCTAAATGGGGGTTGGGAGGTTCTCCATGCAATCTCAGGGGTTTCATGGGGGTTAGCGAGTTTTCTTTAGGGGGTTTGAGGTGGGGGGGGAGAGTGCTCTTATTGGGGTTGAAGTCTGCTTTTCTTCGGTGGAATTGGGGTTCATATGAGGTTGGTCGAGGGAAGTAGAGGTTAGAATTTTATCTTAATCGGTAGTTCTACTTTATTCGCTCGTTTGGCTGTTCCTACATGGGGGTTAGAAACCTCTCGCTGTGGCAAAAACCTTATGTAAACACTCTGCACGTTCTACATTCTACGAGAATAAATAACTCGTTTTTGAAATGAGTGAA
>NC_051415.1:13556359-13556429 GCF_015228065.2 Penaeus monodon
CTCGCATGTAAGCGAAACTATTTTGTGCGTAGCGGTTCTTGATACTTCTGATTGAGACATTGTTGACATC
>NC_051415.1:13556474-13556567 GCF_015228065.2 Penaeus monodon
TGTTTCTTCTTTTTGCTCTTCCACTGCAGGAAGGTTCGTGTGCGTCCGTACGCGTGTTCAAGTAAAGATTGTACGTGTGCGCGCGCGAGCCTC
>NC_051415.1:13556659-13556729 GCF_015228065.2 Penaeus monodon
CTGTATATAGTGTGTGTGCGAGGCAGGGGCGAGAACAGAGACAGAACACTTTTACCTGAACAGTCAAGAA
>NC_051415.1:13556802-13556909 GCF_015228065.2 Penaeus monodon
ATTTCTTCACTACGGGTGTACATGCAGCTGACTAATTGATACACAGTAAAGAAAGTGTCTTTGTGTGCGCGTCTGCATCTATGTATTAAAGTGTCCGTGTGTGTACC
>NC_051415.1:13557063-13557187 GCF_015228065.2 Penaeus monodon
GTAGTGACTCTCCAGGTTTAGTGGGAATCATTATGTGCTGTGAGGATTTAGTAATATTGCGTCTCGGCAAAGGTTAACTGCTGGTCAATACCTGCCTTAGAGGTGGTCGCTCCGAGTCCCTACT
>NC_051415.1:13557419-13557815 GCF_015228065.2 Penaeus monodon
TGAATATGACTAAAAATGTGCAAGGTTTCTCCTGCCTCGTTGTCTTAAAGAAATTACCCAAAGCAACGGAAGAAACGCCGACGCTGCAGTGGACTTAAGTGTCCCATATGTTCCCTTGGGTTTACAGTTTTCTTCAGCGTAAAGGAAGTAAAACTAGTTAAAAGGAATATTACTTCTAAAAGCGCAGTTCACGGCCGGGTGAAAGGACGATGTCTGTTTTAGTTGAGTGGGGAGATGTATTTTATGCTTCGTTTTGTTGTTGTTTATATTCCAGGTCTTTAAAAAAAAAATACTGATGGGAGCGAGAGAAATGTTTGGTGCATAAACACTCTCGGTTGAGAGAACGGTAGAACGATAAACAAAAAAAATGAGTTGAGATTTCTTTTCGCTTTTCTT
>NC_051415.1:13557902-13558501 GCF_015228065.2 Penaeus monodon
TTTTCCTCGCCCATCTCTTTCTCTCTTAAAGAAGACCGAATGTAACATCAAACTATTTCTCCCTTCTGAAAGAGAACCATAAGGCTCATATTCCATCTCCTCGGCGTCTGCGAGTTGTCATTTGGAAAGTTTCGAAGCACGTTTCATTCGTATTATCGACAGCTTCACTCGAGTTCATCATCATCTTCATCCCTTCTTTCCCTCCTTTAGTCTCTTCCACTCACCACTCTCTCTTTTTTCTTCCTCAGAGGCCATATCCATTAGTTCTCTTCCTGCCTACTTCTTCCACCTTATCTATTTATTTGCGTTTAAGATACTAGTATTTCTGCAAAATAAATAGAAATTAAGAAAAAAATAAAAGAAACAACTTTTTTTTTCTCTCTCTCTCTTACTTCCTTCACTCGATTTCTCTCGTATCCGAAATTTATCTCTCACCTTCGTCTACGTATCTGAATCAACCTTAACCACACATTCCAAGCGCCTCCGATAAGTAAATGTAAATAAACCTCCTCTTGGTCCCCTTTAAATAACTGTTGGCGGCGGCGTTTTGTCCGAATGAATGTCTGTCGTGCATCGAGCCTACTTTAGCGCACGCACGG
>NC_051415.1:13558629-13558778 GCF_015228065.2 Penaeus monodon
AATTTGATTTTGCACATCCCTGGGCTGTTTAGGTCTTTACATATACTTTTATTTCATCCGCCATGCAGTCTTTCGTATTCCGTTTTTGGCTTCGTTATATTTGGTATCATTTTTTTTATCTCATTCGATTATTGCTGTGATCAGTTTTA
>NC_051415.1:13558982-13559905 GCF_015228065.2 Penaeus monodon
TGCATTTTTGTACATTTCCATTTTTCTTTTTTACCTCCGTACCTGCTGTGGTTGTTGACTTACCCTCGACCAATAACACTGTCATCTCCACCAGGACCTCCATGTCAAATTCACTTTTCTTTTCTTCTTGTTCCTCCAGCCCAAAGTTTCATTTCCCTGAAGGTTTCGCTCGCCGTCGCCTCATCTGGACATTGGCAGAATGATCCGGCATTGAGATGATGCGCAATGGAACGTGGCCAGTGGATTATGAAAGATGCACCTCCGCTGTCTTAGGAAGCAGCTCTGGTGTTAATTACGTTAAGAGGTGCTGGTCTGTGGTGAGGCTGGTATTATGTGGCATTAGGTACGTGGTATTAGGTATTAGGGGGATACTGAAGGATATATAAGCTTTGTCGTAGAGCTTGATGAAAGGGTTAGGGCTTCATAGATCATTGCGGGTAAAGATTTTTATTTTGTGCACCGTGTTTTCTTGTCTTTAAGGGTGGGAGCAGAGGAAGGAGGTTAAAGCATGATCTTGGTTGTACACTAACCATGTACCTTAATTATTTTGTGTTATCACGATACAATATTCAGACTGGCATCACACATACTCTAGGATTTCGTAGAACAAAGACCCTTAGGTTCGTCTAGAGTATCGCACATGAGTTTGAACCCCCAGCCTCCTTCCCTCAATAACTTCTTCCTCTCTTTCCCCCCCCCTCACTTCCCCCTTATTCTCCCTTCCCCCCCTCCTCCCCCACGACCAGCTGACTGGTCCCTCCCTCGTCCCAGCGGAGCACTTCGGACAGAGTGGTCAGCGAGGACTTTAGGGTCGATAGCAGGTCTGGGAACTACGGAATTCTCGACTCTATGGGGCGACACGAGCGAGCGTTTTCGTCACGCCGAGGAAGAACATCGGAAAATAAGCAAATGGCATTGCTCAA
>NC_051415.1:13560182-13560516 GCF_015228065.2 Penaeus monodon
ATCATTAATCATGAATGATAAGAGGTCAGTCCACTGACCTTCCCAAATAATCAGCGAGCGCCTGGCTCTCAGTGTACCTCTGCATGACTGCATGACAGCTCGCCCACTTGATCTAACAGCCCTCGGTCTCCCACAACACAGCTTCTGCCTGACTCGCGGACACTGGCTGACAGGATATCTATATTTTTCGACTTCTCGAGTTTTCGCTCTGCGGTTGGGACATTTTTTTTTGTCAGATTTGTTTTTCTCTTGATATTGATGGGTAGAGGAATTTGCCTGATGGATTAGGGATGTCTATGTATGGCGAGTTTGTATGTGTGTTTGTGTGGCAGTT
>NC_051415.1:13560605-13560944 GCF_015228065.2 Penaeus monodon
AAGTGAACGTATGTAATCCATGTATCCATGTGAGCCTTTCAGTGTATGAAAATTCATGTCAGTCCTGAGTGGCAGTAGGAACCAGGAAGCCCCCCCCCCTCTTCTCCCTTCTCACAACCCCCCCCACTCTGGTTGGCAGAAGGGGGCGATTCGCTTCAACATTATGACTATTATATCAAATACCTTTAGCGAAAATATCAGCTGCATTCTTTTCGAAGTCAAAGGTTGAACTTCATGGCTTGGAGTAAAAAAGACAGCTGATCGATGCTACATCACTGAGAGACAAAAAAAAATCAATGGATATTTAAAGAAAAATAAAATCTCCCTTCACCTCCCCTT
>NC_051415.1:13561127-13561233 GCF_015228065.2 Penaeus monodon
CGTCGGATTTCTTAAATGATAATGAAGAGACGAGAGCGACGGCGAGGGAGGGGGGGGCGAGGACCCAGCAGGTGATATTTCGGAAGGCGAGAAGCCCTCGAGCACG
>NC_051415.1:13562633-13562763 GCF_015228065.2 Penaeus monodon
TCTTCTCAGCCTCAGTCATTCGTCTCAAACCTCTTTCCTCCGAAACGTCTTCCTCTCGACCGGATGTCTGCTTAGATGATTTCACCCATTGTAGTGGACATCGGCGTCTTGGACATCAGGTCTATTCGCC
>NC_051415.1:13562981-13563063 GCF_015228065.2 Penaeus monodon
CTAAATTTCCCCAGACATTTCCATGTTCTTATTGCAATAAAGAAACTTTAAATTACAAGAACAGCGATAAAACAAATGATCA
>NC_051415.1:13563182-13563432 GCF_015228065.2 Penaeus monodon
AAGGGAAAGTCGGTCCGAAATAGCTGCGAGTGCGTGGGAATCATGGAACCCCTCTAGAGTGACGTAGGAACCGGGGAAAAGAGTCCCACAGATCCTGCGACGGGTTGTATGGCGACGCTACATTTACTGTGACGTAGCGGAGGTCGGCGTCGAGTTCGCCATCGGTTATCGAGAACTGTGCGGAGAGTCGGAGGTCGGATAAGAGAGGGAGAGGGTGTGGTGATGGGAACATTGCAGGTGGTAACCCTGG
>NC_051415.1:13563674-13563784 GCF_015228065.2 Penaeus monodon
CTGTTTTGATAGCCTGTTTGTGTTGTTGTCCTTTGCGGCGCGTGGGTTTGTTTGTCCTTGTTTTGTCGCTGAGTGGACTGTTGATCTGTTTTCATGGTCCATGTAATTGC
>NC_051415.1:13564313-13564426 GCF_015228065.2 Penaeus monodon
ACTCCCTACCTCCATCCTCCCATCCTGTCCCTATTACCTTGTTCAAAATAAAATCCTTTCTTTTCTTTTTTCTTTCGTTCCCTATTTCTCTTTTTTATCTGTCAATTTCCTAA
>NC_051415.1:13565369-13565906 GCF_015228065.2 Penaeus monodon
TGGAATAAAAAAAAAAGCTAATTACATTTATTTTATATATTTCTTATTTTTCCTCTTCGCTATCTTCTATACTCTCATATTCACCTTCTTAGTATTTCCTTTTTATTTCGTTTCTTCTTTCCCTTTCCTTTATTTATTTTTTTTTTTTTTACTTATTCTTCCTATTCTGTTTTCATTTGTTATTTATCATATCCCCCCCCCCTTCCTTTTCCCATTCTTCCTCTGTTTTATCTGTTCTCTCCTTTGCAACTCTTCGATTTATGTTTTCCTGTCGCAGCATTTCCTTCCTTTATTCCAGTTCCCTTGTGTTCTTATTTTTCATATGTTGTCTCCCCTTCTTGCCCTTCCCTCTCTTCTTTACGTTTTGCTGTTTCTCCTCTTTGTATGTTCATTTGCTCTTTTGTCTTCTTGCATTTTCTTTCTCTTTGTTTCTATTTTCCCCTTCTTCCATCATTCGTCTCTCCCATCCCCTTCACTTTATTCTCGTATTTTCTTTCTCTTTATTCTCGCTTTCCGTCTTTCCTTATTCCTTCATTT
>NC_051415.1:13566063-13566275 GCF_015228065.2 Penaeus monodon
TAGGCGAAAGGCGGGAGAGAGGAAGCATAAACAAAATAATTGAATTACGACCAAACACACATTCTGAATTTACTCACAGCAGTGTACCTTCTACTTCATCACGGATTCACTCTCATCGTGAGTATGGATGAGTCTTGTGTATTTGAGTGTGTGCGTGTGGGGGGTAGGGCGGACGAATATATTGTATGTGTATCGGAGGGGAAAGGGGGAAT
>NC_051415.1:13566521-13566814 GCF_015228065.2 Penaeus monodon
CGCAACAGCATCTGAATGTCGATTTTAGAGTGCGTTAAGACCACGCACGCATGTACATATACATATAGCTGCACACGTATTTACGCACACCCCTTTTCATATTCACAAACAAGCATAATATAACTAACTATTCGCCATTTAGCGTTACATCACCCTGTTAAACCAACCTGTACATCCCACATAGCCTCCATTAAGTACGCTCATGAACACCATTGCATTTTCTCTGTTATTTACACATCTTTTTTACTCGAGAGAGGAAATAATCTAATTTTCTTTCCTTCCTCCCCAACGAC
>NC_051415.1:13566964-13567087 GCF_015228065.2 Penaeus monodon
CACGAGAGGTAACGCGACAAGAGGACAAATACACCAACAAATTAACTTCAAACAAAAACTGTTTTCGTTTCCATTCGTTGTTTGTCTTCTCTGTATCGTGCTTGTTTTGTTTTATTTTTTCTC
>NC_051415.1:13567427-13567575 GCF_015228065.2 Penaeus monodon
CTTATCCTCCCTGTTCTCTCCTTATCTTTCTGTCTATATCTACCTCCCCCTCTTTCTCTCTTTTGTTATGCTTCCCGAGTCTATTCCCTTGAGTCTTACCATCTATCATTTGCCTCCCTCTCCCTCTTTATCCACTTAACACACTTCT
>NC_051415.1:13567619-13567812 GCF_015228065.2 Penaeus monodon
TTACCTCTCTCCCTTTTCGCTCTTCCTTTCCCTTTCTGCTTCCCCTCTCCCTTCTCCTGTTCCTTTCTCTTCCCCTATCTCCTGTTTCATCTCCTTATCTCCTCCCCTCATTCGTCCGGACAAAGAGCAAGGGGCAGAGATGGAAGATTATAGAATGGGCGAATTGGAAAGAGGAATAGGTGAAAGAAAAACT
>NC_051415.1:13569177-13569260 GCF_015228065.2 Penaeus monodon
ATGAATTGTTTAATTACCAACCCACACACGCCCACCACTGCCTCAGGGCCCACCCTCATACTCACGATCTTTAGAATATTTTT
>NC_051415.1:13569613-13569734 GCF_015228065.2 Penaeus monodon
GCGGCCGGGCGGAGGGCGTGGATTCTCGACTCTACCTGTTCCTTCGCCTCAACGTTGCCACATCTGCGGAAGCGACGCGCCTCGAGCGTGAACGCCGCTGAGGAGGGGACGTTGGGGGAAC
>NC_051415.1:13570429-13570542 GCF_015228065.2 Penaeus monodon
TACTATTTTTGTTTAATTTTTTCCTAAGTGTCGTCGTTTGAGCGTAGTCGTTGCAGAAGATAAAGGATCGAGACGGAGTCGTTTGAGAGTCGTCGTTAGTCGTAGTAGAGGGA
>NC_051415.1:13570809-13570905 GCF_015228065.2 Penaeus monodon
GTTCCAACCTGCGATGCGACGTTGCCATGTTTTTGTCCTCTCTGAGATACATTCAAAGATTCACGATCGAGTGAAGATATAAAGTTAATTCCAGAT
>NC_051415.1:13570957-13571244 GCF_015228065.2 Penaeus monodon
CCCCATCTTCATCGTTATTATCTTATTTTCACTTAATTTCTATTTGCTAGTGGCGCGGGCGTCTTAGGTGCGATGAGTCTTATTTCCTATTGTGTGAAAAGCCTTGCACTGTGCCCTTTAATACGAATTAATTTCCTAAATAAGGTACTTTTCCTCGCCTTGGCTTCACAGGAGACTGTTATCTGAGCAGCCGATTCGAGAGGAGCTGACATCCAGAGGCAAAGGTTAACATCGATATCGTGTTGGGATCGTCTGTCTGTATGTCTGCGTGTAGGTAATCTTTTTCC
>NC_051415.1:13571333-13571734 GCF_015228065.2 Penaeus monodon
CTAAGAAGGGTATTATTGTTTTTGTTTTTCCTCATCGTCTTATTTTTTCTATTTTCCTCCGTTTTCTTTTCCTCATCTACATTCGTTATTTTCTCTGTTTTTTTTTTATTTATGATTATCCTTCTCTCATTTTTCTCTTCCCTTTTTTTCATATATTTTCTTTCTTCTTACCTGTTTTGGTATTTCTTCCCTTTTGTTTTCCTCACACTCTGTTTTTAACTTGCATAATCTATATTCTTCTCTAACAAGTTTTCTCTTCAAAGTGCAAGTGTCATATAAAAATAATTCCCTTTGAAATGAAATTGCTTTTACGCGACCAATCATTGTACGCAAAAGGCAACCAGATTTTTGTTCTGAGTTTCAAAAGATTTTCTTTCGTTGTTGATGAAAGACAAAGTTGG
>NC_051415.1:13571839-13572108 GCF_015228065.2 Penaeus monodon
GGGGAAGAGGGGAGGGACGAAAGAGAGAGACATGATCTTCAACTTCCTCGCATCAAATATTTACCGTGATTAAAAGTCCTAGCACCACTTATACAATATACTTAAATTTCCCTAAACTAAATAATACCCTCGATGTCAGTGGAGATCATGTCAACAGAGAGCATTCAGGGGGATTTGCTTCACAACGGTGTTTCTAAAACGCTTTCCTTTTTCTCTTCGGAACTCTTGTTTAACTGATGTGATATGATGGTGACGACTGAAACTGGAAT
>NC_051415.1:13572844-13573253 GCF_015228065.2 Penaeus monodon
CCTAACCCCCCATACAAATCGCATCCTGTTCATTTTCATCTTGCCTTAATGAACACGATCTCCGTCCCTCCGACCGAACACGTGTCTCGCCTTTCCCGCCACGCCGGCCATTTATCTCGGGATAAAATGTGTCAGTGTTGAACCATGATTTAATGCTCAGGGACGTGGACATTAGCGGCCGCGTCTTCTATCTGTCTTATCTTTGTGTCTGAGCTGCTCCTCCCAACGGCCCTCCTCCCTTTAACCTCCTCTTTTTTCCCCTTAATTTGCGCTCCCCTTAGTGTTGTTTTCCCTTTTTTTTCCTATCTCTCTCATTCGTGTCTCGGTCGTGTTGTCGTGGGGTCGATGTCTCGCTTGCTCTTTCTCTCTCAGTCTGCGTGTTTTTTTTTATCTCTCTCTGTTTAACTTT
>NC_051415.1:13573452-13573544 GCF_015228065.2 Penaeus monodon
TGTGTGTGGGCCCGCCTGGTTCGTCTGTTTTCTACCACATTTTCTAAAGCCAATATATCAAGCCCCGAGCAAAATCCACGAAGCACTTTCTT
>NC_051415.1:13573919-13574336 GCF_015228065.2 Penaeus monodon
AGACCGAGACATTGGGGCATGATGGCGATGGAGACATGGGCCGGAATACAACCGTCGCGCCTAATAGTTGTTGGGGAACAATTAGAGCTAATTTGGTTAGCTGGTGGCCGAGGGGAGAAGGGAGGGGGTGGAGGACGGGGAGAGGAGGAGGGAAGGAGGGAGGGGAGAGGAGGAGGGAAGGAGGGAGACGGAGAGGGGGTGGTAGGGAGGAAGAGGAAGGGACCGGAAGGGAAAGGAGAGAAAGGAGGGGTGGGAGTGAGAGGAGGAGGGAGAGAGAGGGAGAGAATGAGAGGTATGGTTAGAGAGTTAGTTGAGCGGGGAGGAGCGGGTGATTGGCCTAATCTTGGCGAGGAGGAATGGGGAGATTGGCAGGATTTTTTTCTCTCTGCTTCATAAAAAATGTATTGCTGTCGTTTG
>NC_051415.1:13574856-13575301 GCF_015228065.2 Penaeus monodon
TAATCCTCACCTGAAACCATTATACCAGGATCTATGTACCATCACATCACAGAGCCCACAAAACACAGCTAAGGAGCCTTTACCATATGCAGCAGATATCCTCCACCCTCCCCTCCCCTCCCCCAAATGACGTCACAAAAACCCCGTGCTCTGAAGGTGGGAAATGGGGGGGAGGGGGTATGGAGGGGTGATGGGGGGAGGAGTCAAGAAGGGGGTGATGGGAAGGGGGTCAAGTAGGGGGGCGGAGAGGGGGGTTCTGGCGAGCGACGAAATGAAACAGAGACGCCAATTTGGCTCGTAATTGAGACAAGGTGCGGGGACGGCGTTCGTCTGTTCTTGATGAACAGAGCGAATGAGAGCGAATTCTATTTTCCTCTCTCTTTTCTTTCCCTTTTTGGATGGATATAAGGTGTAGGTTTGTTCGCCCTTACTCTCGTTTGTCAGG
>NC_051415.1:13575594-13576684 GCF_015228065.2 Penaeus monodon
TATATAATCCTTCAACGACAGTACATCAGATCAACACTTACGACACAGAGCCTGCGGCTGAAACAGCAGAAGTACCTGAAATCAGAGAGAGAGAGCCATCAGTGCCAAGATTCCTCCACTGCCTCGTCAGGGCCTAAAAGAAGTCCCGCGAACGCCACGGGCACACAGGGATAAAGTCCTCTCGGCCGACGGACGGAGCCGACAAGCAGGTGAATTGGTTTGTGCTTTATTGATTCCAAGACACAGGTTCCGCGCGGCAACTCATTTTCACCGTAATAGCGTGAGCAGCACACCATCACGGGCGCCGCGGGGAGCCTCGCCTGCTGCTGACGCTCGGCCAGGCGGGGACATGTACACGCAGACACGGGCGCACACGCAGAGATGTACACACCTGCATACGCACACGTCCAGACGACACAGACAGACTTACCAACATACAGGAGTCAAATTCAGACGTGTACAAATTTAAGTATGTTGGTAGATATATAGAAATAGATATATAGATAAAGATGAGGGAAGAGGGAGAAGGAAGGGAGAGAATGACACACTTACAAACAAACACACAAAAAATGACATACACATACCAAAAGATGGACAGATGAAACAAAAAACATAGACAGCCATGCATACAGACATACAGAGACATACGTACCACAAGAAAATATCAAACCCACATACATGAAATAAATGGATAAAAAATCAATCATTAAAATAATCATAGATACAACCAAACAAGAAATATATATTTGTTAACTTTTTCCTTCCTCAACAGACAGAATAGCGATAGAATTTGTCACCCTGATTTTCAGTATTGAAAAATGTTTTTTTTTTATCCTAACTTAATTACATGTCAGACCCAGCTTTATACTCTTAAGTAATATACACCAATAACGATTGCAATGTGCATGTTGCATGACAGTTTCCAGTCAACATAAGGGGTTAAGCACATTATTTGCTGTGATGCAATAAATTCTGAATCATGAATGGCGTCACAAGAATTTATTTGCGTTGGCCAATAGTCTGTTTGCCTCCAAAGGTTATTCATTGCATTTGAGATGATAAATTTCCCAATACAGAAATTCGCCCACAT
>NC_051415.1:13576973-13577087 GCF_015228065.2 Penaeus monodon
AAGAGAGAGACAGAGACCGACCAATCAAACAACAAATCAAGACACAGCAAACGACCTGCGCACGCAAAGGAATCAGCGCCGCTTCCTCGAGGCCATTTCAGACACCCAGACAAC
>NC_051415.1:13577150-13577266 GCF_015228065.2 Penaeus monodon
TGCGCCCACGACCTCTGCTTGAACGACCCCCACACACTAATGATGTTGAGCCCGCTGAATACTAATGAACGTAGACACACATACGTCCAGATTAGAGGTTACGTCCCACCCCCCTC
>NC_051415.1:13577523-13577628 GCF_015228065.2 Penaeus monodon
AAGTAAATCCTGCCCCCCCCCCCCCTTTCTTTTTTTGGTCCATCTCCCACCTCTCATCCTGTTATCCCTTCATCCTATCCTGCCATCCTCATCCCTCCTCATCAT
>NC_051415.1:13577731-13577952 GCF_015228065.2 Penaeus monodon
TCTCGTGATGGTAAGGGAGAATTATGGGGCAATGCTCGTCTATCTTGAGGTCGTTGTACATGGTTGGTCTCTTTATCGCGTGATGTGATCGTCCTTGCTCTGTGTCTTTCTCTGTTTTCCCGTCTATTTATCTTTATTTTCTCTCTCCCTTGTTTTCTGTCTTACTGTCTCTTCTGGGCATTCTTATCTATCCTTTTACACTCTCTCTCTCTTTTTATTCG
>NC_051415.1:13578130-13578239 GCF_015228065.2 Penaeus monodon
TCACATCCAGACTCCTTTACCCCACTCCCCCCTTCTCCTCTCCTTAAGACCCTTAGTAACGAGCCTCCTTGTCACACTCCGCCCCGCCCACAACGCCCATCGAGTTCAA
>NC_051415.1:13578711-13578826 GCF_015228065.2 Penaeus monodon
TGGTTTATGTGTACGTGTGTGCGGTAGAATGTGGTCATAAAATTGCTGCAGAAGCTAATCTTGAGAGGAATGAGAATTTCGCGTGGGCGTGGTTAAAGGGCATATATGTACTATA
>NC_051415.1:13579004-13579367 GCF_015228065.2 Penaeus monodon
AAATAACAATAATGTTGGTATTGATAATCAAACAATTACAATGACGATGCTAATATTTTCCGGAATGACACAAATCTAAAAAGAAAACCCCAAATATCGAAACATACAAAATGAAACTCAGACTTGGATAACAAAAATCGAAAATCCATCAAAATGCCTCGATATATATACTTGTTAAGACAGCGGCCGCGATCCTGTCACCTACGACCGCCTAACTTCTAGGTGATGCTAATGTAATCATCTCTCTCCCCTCTCCTCGCCCTCCACCCTCACCTCCCTCCTCTCCTCGCCCTCCACCCTCCCCTCCCTCCTCTCCTCGCCCTCCACCCTCACCTCCCTCCTCTCCTCCCCTTTCGTCACGCC
>NC_051415.1:13579634-13579827 GCF_015228065.2 Penaeus monodon
GGCTCACCCTCCCCTCACCTTCTCCTCCCTTCCTTCGTCCCCTCCCTTTTTATCTCGAATGTAAATTGCGAAGAGGAGGTAATACAATTTCGTGTTGAGAATATATTTATCTTGACATTCCTCTGCTTAGGTTGTCGTTCGCCATTTGCCTAACGCTCTTTTATCGACTATTTTGATTTGTATCTATTTTGCA
>NC_051415.1:13579946-13580573 GCF_015228065.2 Penaeus monodon
CGATAGGAAGGTAGATGGATAGATGAAATACATGCGCGTTTGCCTGTATGTGTCTACGTCTGTACAACTGTAAAAATCCACCTTTTTTCGAGATTACTCCTTAGAAGTAAGGAAAATTCCCCCTCTTATTCAACTTGCCAAAGTCGTCGAGAGGATGTCCCAAAAATCCCGTCCACACCCTTCATGTAGCAACCCAAGCCTGGCAACACGAAGAAAAGGGAAATGGTTAAAATCTGTGATAAAAAACGGGTAGGAAAAAAAAGAGAAAGATTAATCGGTTCCCCTTCATCCTATTTTTCCCTCCTCTCGCTGTCTCTCCGCTCTCCTTCCCTTTCCTTTTTTAACCCTTTCTTGGCCCGGACGCCTCCTGCATAGAAATAGGTTACGTGTGAGCTTCGGGTCCGTGATGTGTAAGCTAAGATGTGTACAGTACTCTACTGAAGGGATGAATATGCTGATGACGTAGAGATAGCTGGATATAAAAAGATCAATGGACTTGTTAGGATTACATGTTAACTACTTAACCGAAATGATGATGATGAAGTAAGTAGAAAGATACACTAAATATGGACACTGAATGATAACTTAGAAGAATTGATTAAAAAAAAGCACTTTCAGTAACTTGTC
>NC_051415.1:13580807-13581076 GCF_015228065.2 Penaeus monodon
CATAAATTTTGATTTAGAATAATCGAAATTAACACGTGGTAACAACAAAAACAGTAAATGTAAAAGCGTTCATAAAAAGCAAAAAATACGGGGTGCGAGCTAAACCACACACTATCTTCACAATACGGTTTAGGGTGAAACCCTCGTGTCCAGCCACGAGGAAAGAAGTTTACCGTTCATTAGGCCTAATACATGTGTCCTGACCTTTCTTGGTGTGTTTCTTTTATTTAGTTCCCTTTTTTATTTATTGATTTATTGTCAGGGTATCA
>NC_051415.1:13581120-13582340 GCF_015228065.2 Penaeus monodon
TAACCTTTTATCAAGATTTGTGGTAATTGTTATAAGTTATAAGTTTTTAGTGGCCTGAGGGGAATGAGACTGTTTTTGTTATATTCAGTCATTACCTGCAGCGTCTACTTCATTTTTACGTTAACTAATAACAACGGAATCTTTGTAAGTGACAGAGAGCGCGTTGATAAAACCTACGCTCACCGCTTGCCTTATTTCATTTACTCACCAAGTGTTTTGTACCCTTCGAAGCCAGGCTCATTTGCCTAAGCGCTTATCTACGCACTAGTTCACGGGAATGCAAATGAAAATCGTAATGGAATGCGTTCCCACATCCAAGAATATATGCATGCATTTACTGACACACACAAACATACACTAAAGGACACAAATGCATACACACAGATACATACATAAAGAAAGAAAAAGCACAAACAAACGCTCTCTCTCACACCCAAACACGCATACAAAGAAACACAAAAACAAAACACGCACACAAGTACACTCATTTACAACTCACAAACTAACGCTCTTTCTCACCGCCACACACATACATGCAGACACACGCCGGTGCGGAAGGCAGGACCTCCGGCCCACCTGACCACCTGGCCGCGTTCAGATCGATAAAAACCCGCCACAAATCACCCCACTTCTGGCACGAACTCTGTGGAGGAACGGGTCCTTGCCTCCGTGGCCCTGTCATGACAGGAGGTAGTCTATCATGCAGCGGGTCGATAAGCGTGCATGATCTGACGTGCGTCTCATTTTCCCTCCCGTCTCTGATGTCTGTCTCTTTTATTTCTTTTGGCTTCTTTTATTTCGTTTAGTAGATAAAAGGGCTCAATAATGAGCCCACATTTAACTTCATTCTTCATTCTTTTGGAACACTTATCCGACTCCTCTTCCTTTCCGCCTCCCTTTTCCTTGGAAATTAATTCCTGTCTCTTTATCTCTGCTTCACAAAATCATTTCTCTTGTTTATTCTTTCTCTATGTCCATCTATCCCTATCCTTATCCTCAGTGGAAAATATCCTTTTCTCTTACATCTATCATTCTTCTCGTCCCTCTGTTCTTCTGCCTTTCTTTTTCTTCCTTTCTCCTTTTCTCGTTTTCGCCCCTTCCCCACTCCCTTTCCTCCTCATTATTTTTTCTCCCTCCATCCTCTCCATCAAAACTGCCTGCTCCTTCTATCCCCTCTCCTTCTTCCCTTTTCACATTCCTTCTCATTATCAAAATTACCT
>NC_051415.1:13582439-13582691 GCF_015228065.2 Penaeus monodon
TAGGACATCAAGAGGACACGCCAGAGGACCCTTCAAGAGGACAGAGTTCAAAGGGACGTGTTCGAAAGGGAGGATAAGGCAAAGGGGAAATGCACATGACTTCCCTTCATCGGTCTGTCCAGAGAGCGGTGTAGCATTGACTTCAACGATGGGGCTTCTTGGGTCTTTGGGTCGAAAATCTTATCTTTGCTTCATTCTTTTGAATTCGTTGCAGAAGAAAGAATGTAAAAGCGTGACTCAGTTGCCTGACTG
>NC_051415.1:13583182-13584334 GCF_015228065.2 Penaeus monodon
CGACTCGTGTGAAATTTTCATTGAATAAAAGTGAAAGATCATTAAAGTTCCATTACTTTACAAGAAATTAGTATGATGAATTCAGACTTCCCTGCTATTATATTAATGAAAGCGTTATAAATAACAATAGATAGTGATAGATAAGGGAACGATAAGCCTGTGTGTGTATTGATTACGAAAGATAATTATTCAAGTTCAGGAAAATTACTGAAGAAAAAGCCGACGTTGCTCCTTGTATCTAATAAGCACTTTCTCCCTCTTTCAGTAACCTCATAAATATGTCATTCCCCCCGTTTTTAATTGATCTCAAAAACAGCTAGTTACGCAAGGCCCTTTTCCCCTCGCTAAGTGACTCTATAAGCAACTCACTGCCTCCCCTGTGAGTGACTCAATGAACAATTCAGTGATTCCCCTCAGTTACCTGTCAATTTATTTGTCAGCCAAACAACCCTCCCCGTGTCATTAATGAACAAATATATGACTATTGATTATTTCACAGAAACGTTTTAACTCGTAGCAATAGTGTGTGTGTGTGTTGTTTTTCGAAGCTGTGTTTGCCTTGGTGTTTGGGTCGAGAATAAACAAACAAACAAATCCATTTACGCATCTTGTGATTATTTCGTTCTTTTTCTACGTTATCATCTGTTCTATTTTTGTTCTTTTTCTCCTTCTTCTTCTACTCCACCCTCGTCTTTTCATTCTTTCTTTCTTTCTTTTCGTGTTTTCTTCTTCCAAGACCCCAGTTATCAAATAAAAAACAAACATCGTTAGAATCTAAGGTCTGGACTCGAGAACCAACGATTGAATTATCACAATTCTGGCACTCTGCATTCACCATTTCCCCCTCTTCTCCCTCTCTTTTACATTCCTCTTTCTCCCCTTCCCCTCGTCCATACAGTCATTGCTCCTTCACCCCACTCGACCCCCCCCCCCCTTTACTCCCCTCGGCTTCACCCCAGGAACGGTGTAAGGTAACACTACCAAGGTAATATTTATTGAACCCTGGAGGCATAGCTGCACAGGGCGCGGTGTGGGGCTGCGTTCGGATGGTTACGTGTTCTGTTTCACTTCGAATCTTTTCCTTTTTATGTCATTCGGACGAGTTCGTATGCGCTGGTTCGAAGTAGCGGTGATGTGGGCTTTCGTGTTTCC
>NC_051415.1:13584515-13585033 GCF_015228065.2 Penaeus monodon
ATGGTTTTGTATGTGTGTGTTTGCCTGCGATTAACGCACATTTTCTGTATTCCGTCAGATCCTTAATCCGTTTAGCTATATCTTCTCCTTTTTAAACATTCGCCCGTTATCTTTGTCTTCGTCTCGCTATCTTCTCTTTTATCCGTTTTTATGTCCCTTGTTATCCGAGCTCATCTCTCACTGGAAGGGAATTTTACACGGATAGCAGCTATCCACCACGCCCCCTGCCGTTTCCCTTCTATTTTAATCTCTCTGCTCGTTCCTCCTCATCAGCGTCTCATTTCGCTTCATTTCGAATGACTCGCTTCATTTCTCTAACTTTGCGCATCTCCCCTTTGAGCTTTCCCTTGGTTCCATTCGCTCGCTTCATCTCTCTCCTTCGTTCTTTCCTCACTTGCTTTGTTTTTAATTATCTCTCTCATATCTTTTTTTTTTTACCACCTCCGGTTTTCTTCTCATTCCTCTTTTCATTCATTACGTTTTCTTCTTCTCTCTCACTTCCACTCACTTTCTCACTC
>NC_051415.1:13585172-13586165 GCF_015228065.2 Penaeus monodon
TTCAAGCAGATTCTTTTAGTGGTCTCATTCATTCTTCTCCCTTTCCTTCTCTTCTTCCTCATTCTTATTCGTACTCCTTTTTGTCTTCCCCCTCTTCCACTTTATTAGGTTCTTTCCGCCGCCAACGCCATCCCGCTGGTAGTCGACCTTCCAGCGGTATTTCCTCTCCTCTCTTGCTCTCCCTTACTCCCTTCTCCTCGTTTTCCTTCTATCCATCTCCCCTCTCCTAGTTCTCCTCCCTTTCTCCCCTCTCTTTGCCCCCCTTGGTTCTCCTCGCTCTCTTCCCTCTCCTTGTTCTCCGCCCTCTCTCTCCTCTCCTGCTTCTCCTCTCCTCTCTCTTGGTTCTCCTCTCTCTCTCTCCTCTCCTTGTTCTCCTTCCTCCTCCCTACCCCCTCTTAGTCGTAGATCTCCTTCCCTCCCCTCCCCTCTTCAGGTCTTCATCTTTCCCCATTTATTCTCTTTCCTCCTTCTTCTGTTTCCTCTCCGCTTCATCCTCCTCTTCCCTACTCCAGTTATCCCTTTTTTCCTTCTGGTTCTCCCAAGGTTTTCACGTTCCATCCCCTCTCTTGATCCCCTCTCCGGTTCTCACCCTCCAACCCTCTCCAAACTCTCCCTCTCCTTCCCCTCCCTCATCCCCGCTCTGTTTACCCTCACGACTGCTTTCATCTACTTGATCCACTCTGCACTTTGTTGATTGCTGTGATTAAGCCTTGCCTAGAGAGCGAAAAGCCCCGTGTTCTGCTGAATAGACGGGGCACGAGTGGAATTGAGACGCCCAGGTTGGAGACCGGAGGCGAGTGTTATGGTTTTGCTGTTCGAAGCGACCTTTAGTGTCTCCGGAATCGATGCTCGACTGATCTACATTGTGAGTTGGACTTTCCAAGCTGGCTTAATCTCATTTGATTCTTCTCGGCTTTTCTGTTTATTTTTCCCCATTTTCTTTCTCACTGGTATTGTAATTCCTAAAAGAATATGAGCACGGCATTCTCAGTG
>NC_051415.1:13586649-13586799 GCF_015228065.2 Penaeus monodon
GACGATCTTTACAAATTCTACATTATAATATTTTTCGATACAATTATCACAAACAGATGACAAAAGAAGCTTCTCGCCCTAAGCGATAAACACAAGATTTATAAAAAACGACAGAAGTTTAGAAAGAGACCATAAAAAGCAGGAAAGGTC
>NC_051415.1:13586973-13587265 GCF_015228065.2 Penaeus monodon
ACGAAAGGAAGAAAATAAATTAAAAAAAAAACACACACACGCACTCACAGATAACCCACAGAAAGAAGAGACAGGAGAAACCTCGAGCGAACGAAGGTGAAACAGAGAGAATGAGAGGCCCCTTCATTCTCCCCCCGGCTAAAGATAAACCCGGGCGCTCGATAGTGTCATGCATTCTTTATCAGCTCTTACGGAAGCGAATGAGAAGCACAAAAAACGAGACACAGAGAGGCGAGGGAGATTGTTAACAGGGAACCGGTGAGTCGGGGTTTTTTATGCTTTAGGGGGGTCG
>NC_051415.1:13587942-13588391 GCF_015228065.2 Penaeus monodon
GCTTAGCGCAAGTTAGCCTCCGGGTCCAAAGAGCAGCCGAGGTTTCCGCCACAGCGTCAGGGAGGAGACGGGCGGGGTGGCAGCTCGGAGCCAGCGAAGGCGAGCTGGATTCTTAATTTTTTTTCTTCCTTTTTCATTCAATTTTTGCTTTTCCTGTTGCTTCGTTTTTTCTTTCTTTGTTTCCTTTCATTCTATATATTTCTCTTCTTAAGTATTTTTCTCTTGATGGTTTTATCTTCTTTGTCTTATTCTGTTTAATATGTTTTATTTTTTCGTTCTTCTTCTTCTTCTTCTTCTTAGGAAACCAAGAGGAAGAGGGAAAATTTTCTATTTTCCCCTTCTTTCTCTCTGATTCTCATGCTTTTCTTATTTTCTCTCTTTTCTCTTCTTCTCTAGCTTCCTTCTTCATCTTCTACAAAATAATGTAATTTTGACGTCGGCCTTGTGAA
>NC_051415.1:13588430-13588517 GCF_015228065.2 Penaeus monodon
TCATGACTCAGGGAGGAAAAATAACATTACGTGATGACGTAAATATGACGTCACTCGATTCTGAATCAATGTGGGCAAACGTCCCAC
>NC_051415.1:13588572-13588723 GCF_015228065.2 Penaeus monodon
ATCTTGGCGAGTCCATTTCCCGCTTCAGAGGGGGAGTACACTTTCAGTTCGAAGTTCGCGGAAATAACTTGAAAGATCGAGGCCGTCATTAGGAGCACGCGAGGCCCATTGCGTCCTTGTGGCTTATGATTAGCTTGAGACTCACGCGACA
>NC_051415.1:13589186-13589561 GCF_015228065.2 Penaeus monodon
ATTATCCTTCTCATTTTCCCCGCCATCACTTTCTGGAAACGGAAAAATGCAAGGGAATTTAAACTTTTCTCGTACTCTGTCTCGTGGAAGCTATCACTGTTGTAAGATTGAAAATGTAGCTAGCAGCATTTACTGAGCAATTCGTCTTATTTTCCTCAGTTTTGTTTACTTCATTCTTATTTTCCTTTAACCCCTTCGTTTCGCAGCGGTCTGTGAGTTATTTTTTTCCTAATGATTATCTTTATAATGTAAACAAGAGTTGAACCAACAACATATCTTTCTCTACGTAAAATGTTTCCAAATCACCATTCTTGATTTTGAATAAGTGTACAAAAAATATACATGTAGAATAAGAATTACACTCCCTTCGTCAAA
>NC_051415.1:13589661-13589952 GCF_015228065.2 Penaeus monodon
CCTAGATGTAAAAGGCTCAGCCCGAATATGGATTTGCAGTTTCGTTACGAATTCATGAGGGTTCGTGTATTCCTTTTTTGCTTTTGTTTGTCTTCCTGTCCCTCTTCTCTTCTTTCTTCCTTCAGATTTTGCATACGTAGGTTTTTTTTTCGTTTTTTTTATATAGAAAAAATAAGCATTATGGTATTTAAATTAATGGACTACTTATCGCTCTACCGTTTTAAAGTAATTGCTAGAATGAAACGACGAGGAACAAAGCAGAGCGGCAAAATAATAAATAAATCAAAAGAT
>NC_051415.1:13591160-13591801 GCF_015228065.2 Penaeus monodon
GGTTTCACTCGACCGTTTTCAGCGAAAAAAAAACCGTCGGTATTTTCTGGTTCAGTAACCATCTGTGATACGGATGTCGATATCATTTCCATTTCAAATAACCTAAGTAAGCGTGAAATTTATCCCGTCTCCTGATCACGAGCGAATTATATATTTTATAATACCAAGACGCAATTTTTTTTTTCTTATTCAAAGAGAAAGTTCGTTACACTTAGACAAACGTGTTCCGTTATTTCGCCTTCTCTTCTCCGCCCATCTCCTCTTCTCCTTTCATTCTCCCTTATGCCTCTCACCCTCTTCTCGCCCATCTTTTCTTTTCTCTAGTTCTCTTTCCCTCTCTCCTTATTCTTCTTTTCCATCTACTTCCTCATTCCCGTCAAAGTCTTTCCTCTTGCAGCTTTTCTCTTCCTCTCTATTTTCCTCTCTCTTCCCTTTTCCTTTGCATTCTTCGTTAACCCTATTGCTCCCTATATCTTTGCCACATCAGTCTTCTTTTTCACAATTTTCTCTCACCCTTTTTTCCTTTTCTCTCCCTTTTCCCCCGTTCCACTTTTCGTCTTTTTCTGTTTCTTTTTCAACTTTTCTCGCTCTATTTTTTTTCTTCTCTCTTCTTCCTTGTCTTGCCATCTTTTCCCCGTCTT
>NC_051415.1:13592156-13592350 GCF_015228065.2 Penaeus monodon
ACACGATACCTTCCCCGCAAGAGCAAGGCCTCGCGCGTCCAAATCTCGTCATTCATAATTGCGGAGAGAATTCGATGAATGAACAAGATCGCGATGTGTTTTGAGATTGGCGTGAGAGGAAGGAGGGGGGGCGGGGTAGGGATGAAGGATGGGGGGGGGGGAAGAGGTTGTTAAGGAGTCAGGCAATCATTCGG
>NC_051415.1:13593026-13593953 GCF_015228065.2 Penaeus monodon
CTAATTCTGTAATATCATAAACTTTCCAATCTTTCTTTGGTTCACACCCCGTATGAAACAGGCTTGCAGATTAAAATACAAAAACACGTGACCTACCGTTTGGCAACAACTGCGCAGCGGGACAGTGCCCTTGAGTTCCGCGGATTAGCTTATTTAAGCGAGGAGTTTACGTCCTCTAGGATATACAGTATGTAGTGCCAGAGGGCGCCGGCGTTACTTAGTGTTACTAGTGTCATGTATTAGCATTAGTGTAAGTTGTAATGGTTGTTCTGGTCTTAAGTTTTGAAGTTAAAAACAGCCAGAGAGCAAAGATGATTAAAATAGTTATCGTTCGAGCTCTTGTAAAGCTCGGGAACAACTTGAAGGATTTTCAGGCAGGGGGAAAGGAAACTTTTGAAGCTTTGTTTTCCACGACTCAATCTAAAAATCAGGTGATTAAGAAAATTATATCACAATAGAACCATCTAAATGGGCCGTTTTCGTTGTTGTTCCTTCACTTACGTCACAACAAATAAACTTATTAATGTGCATAGAATCCACAGTCATCGTTATTGGTGTAATTAGTTTACCACACAGTGTTAATACGGGTATACTAACTCATAAAGATTATTAAACGCTCTGTTATTAAATACCCCAGTAGTTAATACCACAACCTCAAATTACCATTGCTTCCTATCTAACACATTTCTCTCAGCTAAATTCCAAACATACCAGGATACACTCACCGAAAACGGAAAAGCTGGTACTTTGTCGATCATTTTCCCCCCACAAAAACCTGTATTGCGTGTGATGAGATGGAAAGTGTTTATCAGTCACGTTTCTGCTTCTCTCGCCCGCCATGAGAGAGAGAGAATGAGCGGGCACCCTCGGCTCTGCTCGGAACAGCACGTTGCCATGTTACCGTATACACAGTCGTTTTAGTTTAGT
>NC_051415.1:13594115-13594186 GCF_015228065.2 Penaeus monodon
GTTATCAGAGTGAATGGCATCACTATTTTCATCACAGTCAACATAACCCATTAGCAATTAGATCAGAATGT
>NC_051415.1:13594302-13594448 GCF_015228065.2 Penaeus monodon
CATGATCTTCAACTTCCTCGCATCAAATATTTACCGTGATTTAAAGTCCTAGCATCACTTATACAATATACTTAAATTTCCCTAAACTAAATAATACCCTCGATGTCTTCGGAACGCTTGTTTGACTGATTTGTAATATGATGGTG
>NC_051415.1:13595030-13595142 GCF_015228065.2 Penaeus monodon
CGACGTACGAACAAGATAAGCATAATTCCAGTTAAACAAAAAGCTTCCTAACTCCACCCGACATAACTCATAATCTTAAAATTTTCAGCCGAGATAATAAAGAATGACAACA
>NC_051415.1:13595642-13595815 GCF_015228065.2 Penaeus monodon
TCTTTTCGCAGCAAAGTCGGAAAACTCTGCCTTAGACTCTCCTTCCCTCTCGCGTGTTGAAGCGAGACGAGGACACACACGGTCAGCAGTAAGTAATATACATATACATGTTAAGTGTCCCCTGTTTGTATAAGCTAGATGATCTACTTTAATCTTTATCGGTTTCTTTTTAT
>NC_051415.1:13595866-13596396 GCF_015228065.2 Penaeus monodon
TTGAGTTCTTTATTTGTCTGCGGTTCTTTAAATTTCATCCCTACAATTATTTTTTTTCAATGTAACTTTTATCTGTGTCGTGTTTCTTTCTTTATTTATTTTTTTTTTTTTTTTTAATCTTTCATTCCTCCTTTATTCCCTTTTCTTACCTTTTGGTTGTCTTCTTTTCCATTTTCCATTGTAAATATTTATGCATATTCTATATATGCTTTTACATTTTGACTTTAGTTTTTGTTGGCATATTCTATTTTCCTGTTTCTTTCGTTGTTGTTTTTTTAGTATTTTCATTATATCTATATATTTATTTTTTATTTTAGATTTTTTTTTTCACTTCGTCAGGTTTATTAAGTTTCGCTTTTCACTCTTCGTAATCCCAGTGACTCTTTCCCCCTCTTATTATCCTCCCGCCTCTTAATCCTTGCCTCAATCCCTTTACTTTACTCACTCATCCCTTTCACCCTTACACCCCCCCCCCCCACCCCATCACTTGATTTTCTACACTCCTTTGGCCTTCCTGTGCGCATGGATAC
>NC_051415.1:13596588-13597108 GCF_015228065.2 Penaeus monodon
CTCCCGTCTTCATCGTTCGTCTGCTTCTCCCCTCTCTCCAGTTCTACTCTACTTCTCCCCTCTTTCTTACGCTACTCTCCCCATTCTCCCTCTCTCATTTTCTATATCCTCCTCCCTCATTCCCCTCCACCCTCTCCTCCTTCTCCCCTCTCCTCCTCTCCTCCTCTCCTCCTCTCCTCGTCTCCTCCTCTCCTCCTCTTCTCCTCTCCTCTTCTCCCTCTCTCCTCTCCTCCTCTCCTCCTCTCCTCCTCTCCCGTCTCCTCCTCTCCTCCTCTCCTCCTCTCTTCTCCTCCTCTCCTCCTCTCCCCTCTCCCCTTGCATTACCGAACAGGATCATCACGATTTTGTAGGTAAATCCTCTTGCCTCATCTCCCCTCGCTCTCTCCCACCTCCCTATTCTCCCCTCCCCCTCCCCCTACCGGGTTTTCTATCCCTCTTTCCTTCTCACCCTCTTTCTGCCCGTCCTCTGCTCCCGGGTGGCTTAGGGTTATAATCAGGTAGGATACATTTCAAAGTTTAT
>NC_051415.1:13597624-13597702 GCF_015228065.2 Penaeus monodon
TATTTTCCATCCATCCATCAACTTATCTACCTCTTCTGTCATCCCGATAGCATTCCATTCCTTCATACTATCTACCAT
>NC_051415.1:13598222-13598610 GCF_015228065.2 Penaeus monodon
ATCTACGCTCCTCGATTTACTTCCAATTAGATGAACATGTAATTCCTCCCCTCCTCTCCGGACCTTAATTATGAAATTTATTACTTATATACATTTAACAGCTTTATTTTTTGCGGGGCCCCGACGCTTCAATGAACATTAATGAATACTAATTTAGGTAGGTGACTTCGGGTGTTTTTTATGGTAAGGTAAAAAGGTACTTTTGCTTATCTATCTACATATGTTTTTTTTTTTTTTTTGGGGGGGAGGGGGTAATAATCACTATTACCTTAATCATTATCGTCATCTGATTTATCCTTTTTTTTATTCTTAACAGGGATTCTTTAAAATTATTATTCACCGGATATTCTAACTCCCTCAGTAAAAGATGATGTGTTTGAACTTTCCC
>NC_051415.1:13598758-13598937 GCF_015228065.2 Penaeus monodon
AGACGTAATTGACAAGTCACGAAAACCCAAGATCTTGCAAGGAAATGCACCATCTGTAAGACCTTTCTCTGTTGATGAGGATGGCTATTGCAATGAAAAATAATTTGAATCTATTATACTGATCATTCACTTTGCTCAGAACTATCAGCTTTGAAAATCGATCAAAGATATGGATGCTA
>NC_051415.1:13599549-13599619 GCF_015228065.2 Penaeus monodon
ACACACACAGCAAGAACAATATATTAATCTGCTGACGTCAGTAGCGCACCGAGGGCCCGCCTCTCACTCA
>NC_051415.1:13600096-13600320 GCF_015228065.2 Penaeus monodon
TCTCTCTCACACACACAGCAAGAACAATATGTTAATCTGGTGACGTCAGCGGCGCGCCTCGTCCCGCCGTGTTGTTTTTCCAGCCTTCCCGCCTCTCGCTCAATATACACGTATGCCCGGTGAGCTACAGAGAAGTCAATCAGGGTTTGTACATTCCCTAGTGGCTGGAGGGAATTGATTTTGTTCATTCGGTTAAATGCTGAGATATCGTAAGAAATTTATTC
>NC_051415.1:13600503-13600840 GCF_015228065.2 Penaeus monodon
TTTTTGCTTCTCGTCGAAAACGCCGCCAAAAAGTTACCACCAGAAATATCATCTAAAAAAAAAAAATGTCTTCACCCACGATATTCGAAAACTGAATCACGCAAATAAAACAAAATCCTTAAAAAGAAAACATCGACAAAAAATACACAAATTAGTCGAATAATCGCATTCACTTCACGAAAATCCCCGAGGGAGAACCCGTGTCCGCCATGATGGCCGGCCGAAACGCGGGGAGAAACGGCGGCTAAAGTTGAAGTCTCTCGGCGGAGTTATGCGAACGCGGCGGATTCAACTCGCCGTTCTTTTAGGTTTCTTTTCTATCGATTCGATTTTTTAC
>NC_051415.1:13600932-13601273 GCF_015228065.2 Penaeus monodon
GGTCTCTTTATTTTGTTTTTTTTAGAGGAGGATTCAACTCCGACTCGCCGTTCTTTTAGGTTTTTCTTCAATCCATTCGATTTTTATTATTCTTATTGCTATTTTCTCTTCTCTTTAGTGTTCCTTTTGCTTTTGTAGAGGAAGGTGGGTGGTAGAGGATGCACATATTTTTTTGTAAGTTATATTTCCTGCGGTTCGTGGGAGTGGATCGCGTTAACGATCTTTTTTTTGGGTGATTCAGAAATATCACTCTAGTTGCCATTCTCCTCTCTTTGTACATCTATGTATTTGTAGCTCTATCTCTCGCCTTTGAACTTTTTCTGTCTGTCTGCGCGGGTCTT
>NC_051415.1:13601488-13601758 GCF_015228065.2 Penaeus monodon
GCTCGCTCGCTCGCTCTCGATTTTTCTTTCTCTCCGTTTTTAGTTTTTTCACACTATATCTAGTTGTGTATGTATTTAGCAAATTTTGAAATCTCCAGACCTCTTTTTTGAAACACTGAACAAATACATAGAAAGAGACTGAGAGAGAAAAGGGGAGAGAAAGTTGAGCAAAAAAAATCTGATTCAGAAAAAAGAGCGAAAGAGAAGCCCTCGCCTGGCACCGCGAGGGAAGTGCCAAGCCGCGAGCAGGGGCCGAGGCCGCCCCACGCC
>NC_051415.1:13601808-13602617 GCF_015228065.2 Penaeus monodon
AGGCCAATTTCGGGAGTGCGGTCAGGTGAGCCGCCGGCCCGCAGCGACGGCCCCACCGCGCATGACCGCACCTCTGGCCAAAGCATATACTATGTATTGATTGTATCCCTATGCAAATATCAAAGCTAAGCGACGACCTTTGGTATTTGTATGCTTTGTTGCTGTTTCTTTCCTCTTTATTTTGTCTACTTTTTTCCGACAGCGTTTTTATTGATTCGTTTTGTTGTCATTTTAACAGGGTGGACTTCTCGAAGAGCGCGGGTGTGAGGGAGATTTCATTAATCGTGGGGATGACAGAATATTGTCTTTGGATTTTTTTTCTCCTTATACATATATATATTTCCCTTTTTTCTAATCGTATGAAATAGCGAGCTACGCCTGTGCGTGATGGCATTGCACTTGCGGGTCAATATTACCTTTTCTTTGTTACCGGTCCTGCATTCCAGCACTGAACGAGCGTACACACTGCAGTAACACAAAGGGACGACTAAGGTCACCATACAGGTAAGGTCATGGCCTGGGCACCTACCTGTAGGAGGGGTCGGTGTGCCTGGACGCGAGCGACGGCCACACAGGTAGCTAGTGCCGCCTCGACACAGAGGAGGGTGCCAACACTGTCAAACAAAAGTCACTCCTTACGAAGGTGTTGCAGCCCCGCGACGTGCGCTTCGACTCGGGAGGGCGCGAGAGACAGGCCAGAACTGCGGGCGCGGCGTGTAAGGAAGAGATAAGCCCGTCGCGCCTGGCGAAGGAGCAGGTGTAGGCGTGGGCTGCGGCGGGAGAGGCGGCGAGGGCGTGCACCGGGCGAG
>NC_051415.1:13602665-13603727 GCF_015228065.2 Penaeus monodon
GTGGCACCTCCCCTTCGCAGTGCCTCCGAGCGCTGTTGCCCTCAGCGGCCTCGATATTTCTTTCCCCTCAGCAGGAGAAGCACGCGCCTTTTCGCATCGATTTAGATCAGATTGGATTCGCCCTGACGCACAAATCCACGATAAAACCCTCCAGGAAATTGGCTAGAAAATAAACTCCAGCAGAATTGGCTGAATCACCTGCAAATGCAAGCTCCGGCAACTCCGGTCCGAGTGGCAACCTTTCGGAATAGTGGGAACGAAGCTCGCGCAGGGGTTGGCCGCTCCAGCGATGACGTCACGGCGGGCCGACGCTGATTGGCCCAGAGGAATGCCAGAGAGATAGTGGGAGCTGCGGGCTTGTGAGCAAGAGCGGCATTTATTGATGGCAACGGCCGCTCCAGGACTCGGGCCGCGAGACAAACGTGGCACTGAGTTTTCATCGACGCTTTACATTATCCGGTGATTTTCGTTTAGAAATCGATCTCCGGCCTGAAGTAAAGCCTCGGAATTTTTGGCGGGCGCTTTCCATATCTGCATAGGCAAATTATAAAATGCTCATTGAAGTCTTCACTGAACAGCAAGGCAACCAGGAACCTCAAAATGGTTATTTGAGGTTTGTTACCTGACAAGTCGAGAGAAGTTTGGCTTGGTGTTTCCTTCGCTGAATTCTGATCATGCGACAAAAAGGAGAGAGAGAGAAAAGAAAGAAAAAGGGGAGAAGTCAACCCAACACCTCGCCAAAAAATAGAGCGGCTTTATTTCCTTTCAAAGATTGATTACACGAACGCCAATCGATTCATTACGATGCGAGCGAGATACCCAGAAAATTGTAGACGCCGGATTTCCACTCGCACTGAAGGGTACGGTCGCCTACGCCCACGCAAGGGATCTCCGCGGGCGTTTCCCACCCACACTTCATAAATACCCCCCGCCCCCTTCCGCACGCTCCTCCGCCTCCGGTCTCGACGCCCACGCAGTCTGGCAATAGTAACAAAAATGGTTTGCCGCCCACGCCGACAGAGCCTAATATATATTTCTAATTAGAAAGGTAATTTTGGCTGG
>NC_051415.1:13604498-13604730 GCF_015228065.2 Penaeus monodon
TTCTTGTGTCATGTCATACTCTACCCAGCGAACTGTCTGTAAGCACTTGGAATTATTTACGCCGGCTTGTATAATCGCCTTATCTCTTATCTGGAATGGAACGACTCAACAAGATATACGATAACGAGAGCAATCTACTTTCAAAAGCCGTTTATGTGCAATTTGTTTCAAGTGCAGCCACTTTTGCAAGGTACAGTACCTGACGCTGGTCTGTGTTAGCAGTTGAGCCTAT
>NC_051415.1:13606245-13606685 GCF_015228065.2 Penaeus monodon
ACATCAGAGTTATTTATCATCAACTCACACACTCTCTAAGATTCCTAAAACCCAATACATTTCTCCGCTTGCACATCCCACGTCACATTCTCCAACATTCCTTAACCCCCCCCCCCCTCCTCTCCTTCCCCTCCATACCTTCCCTCCCCTCACTAAGACCCTCCTTTTCTTCTCTCCTCTTCCTCTCTCCCTCCTTCCGCTCTTAATCTCCTTTCTCTCCTCCCCTCTTTTCCCCCTCTTACTTCTCTTCCTTTTTCTCCTTCCCCCTTCCGATCTCCCCTTGCCTACTTCTTCCCTCGTTTATCATCCTCCGACATACCTGAATGAACGATATTTCACTTTACTTAGTCAATAGAATCAGGGGCCAACTGCTGGCATTCGTCAATACAGGTGGGTTTTCATTGGCCCTCACGCCCACTCCACACCACCCGCGATCACAC
>NC_051415.1:13607241-13607484 GCF_015228065.2 Penaeus monodon
TACTCTCACTAACTCAATCTCTCTCTGGACATCACAACTGGCGGATTTTCAGCTCAGTCACCGTAAGTACGTGTCTATGTGTTAAAGCTAAAATTAATAGGTGTATAGTTTCTTTCTTATTGTGTTTTTTCTCACGTTTCACTCTTCACATGGTTGCCATCTCAAGCTACCATTCTTTGTTCTATATGGACTATATTCTAGCAAGTCTAATTCTCCTTTGACGCCATAACATCACCTTTCCTT
>NC_051415.1:13607681-13607834 GCF_015228065.2 Penaeus monodon
TTCCCTGCATCCATCATCATACTTTCGGAAAAGCCCTTCTTATTAACTAACTACAGGAAAAAAAAAATCTTCTGTTGACTCATGACGTCCAGCTTAATGGTGAATCAACTAACCACCCATCAGCTACCTCTTTATCTTTACCTATATCTCTTT
>NC_051415.1:13608335-13608966 GCF_015228065.2 Penaeus monodon
GTCGTTGAACCTCGAAATAACACGGGGGAGAAAACGTTCAGTAGTGCGCTTGAATGTGTACCAGAACACTATCGTCAATATACGATTCTATTTACTAGGGACCTGCGCTATTGCCTTCGAGATTTACCCGCAAGCCTCTTGGGGCATTAGCAAGTAAAGCGGCTATTGTCATTACGGGATTGTTAGCTTCGCTCTTCGAAATAAGCAGCTTTCTTGGTGAATTAGAGCTCCCGTTATGTCATTGTCTACGAGAACAGAAATGCAATCAACACCGTTATGCCGTACCGCTAGTGCTATCAATATGTTTGTTTATTATTACTGCCTGTTGTTGTGTTATTACCCTCTACACTTTTTCTTGATTAGTAGTCAAATGTACTTAAAATTCCCCACACCATGTCATTCCTTTTCTTGTTAATGCAGATCAGTGGATTCACTACAGTTCTGTTTGTCTTGTTTCTTTTTATTCTTAGATTTATAATTCCATTTATTCCTCTTTTCGGCATGAAACCAAAAGGAATTCGTTCTTAATTCTCCCTGTCTCTAAAGCGTGGTTCAGAGACGCTGCGAAATCTGCAATGAACGTAGAACCGGCCAGTTTTCGAGTGCGTCGTTTAGCCATTAGATGCTGTTG
>NC_051415.1:13609011-13609550 GCF_015228065.2 Penaeus monodon
GCCTTTATGGTATTGCCAACATAAGGGTAAAGTCTTTGAATAGCGAACAATTTCATCCTCCACTGACGTACAAATATCCTACGCTGCCAGGTATTTTGCTTCCTTATTTCTTCGGCAGACGAAATTCTACCAAAAGACATCAATGAACTGGTCTTCCCGTCCACGCACTGTACTGTAGCTAGTCGTCCGTTCTTTAACCACAAGTTAACACGCACTCGAAATCGATACTTGTGCACGAATCTCTCTTTCTTTCTTTCCCCTTTTTATCTTCTTTTTTTTTTCTTTTTTTCTTTTCTTTTCTTTTTTCTCTTTAAGCTTCGTTTTTTTCTGTTATTTCTTTCTTGGGTGGGGGCTTAGATTTATCCTTTTTTTTTCGTTTTCGTTTTCTTATATTTTTTGTTTTTCTTTTTTTCGGCACGTAGAAATCCGGTAAAGGTATATTTGGTGGTCGGTGGAATGTGTGTAATTGCCTGTGGTTGGGGTTTCTCTGCCGGCAAAAATGTGTGAGCCGAAGCCGTGCATTCCGATTCCTAGTCTTG
>NC_051415.1:13609936-13610039 GCF_015228065.2 Penaeus monodon
ATGGAGATGCCAGAACAGAGTTGAAGTCAACGACGATGTGCGTTGGGGACTCAAAATAGTATATTTCCTCAGACCTTTTTGGTGACTCCGAGGTCTGAACTTA
>NC_051415.1:13610748-13611182 GCF_015228065.2 Penaeus monodon
CATCACCTGGCGAGACAGGCAGTAATTCAGCAACTCTGACCTTATCAAGCACCGCCTCCGCCATGGCTCCAGAGACTCCATATTACACAATTTTCCGCTTGCAATGGAGTACCTAAACCAGCACTCCTTTGCCCGCCATTGCACTATACTTTAGCATACTCAAAGCATTTATCTATTGATTCAGTAATTATGCCTACCATAAAGTTACCGCGATAGCTAAACAAGAATTATGCAAATTAGATACATTACCGCCTGCATTAATTCATAAATTGAAATTCGCGAAACGAGAATTGTCCTTCACATAAAAGGGTTGATTATCCCATTTAAATTCTAGTATCTCATTATTCATCTCTGTATTAATTTATGTACCACTAAGGATAATAATGGGGTAGCAATAACTACTAGATAATGACGTTAGGATTGATACTGGCGAG
>NC_051415.1:13611693-13612029 GCF_015228065.2 Penaeus monodon
TAGGTGAAAAAAAATCTTTCAGCCCATGTTGACGAGTGCGTATGTGTGTGCGAATAAGGAACCGTCAACGTCACTAAATGTGACTCTGTCTACTTGAATTGAGTCTATTCATGGAATCGTCTCATCTTCCCCTTCTTTTCAAAGCTTTTGGTGATGAACATGAACTTTGAACACGCCGCTAACAGCAGTCGAACCAGCAGATTACTAAAAATTATCTGAATATGATCTGATACGCTTAATGGATCCGGACGCACTAAAAATGTGCCGAACAAATTAGCTAAAAGTATAATGTATTTTCTACATCAGTATGTTAGTATTGAAGTTTGCAAATGCAAA
>NC_051415.1:13612105-13612832 GCF_015228065.2 Penaeus monodon
CGTCACGGAGGTACACATGCATGCATTACGGATCCTACTGCCATACTGTGCAATGGCAGTGCATAATGAACGAGCAGCCACAAGTTAGTAAGGTGATTGCATTGCCTCGGTGTTCTCTGGCAATACTACAGCTGAGCCCTGGTCTGGCAACACCATTCATTTCTCGTCGAGGTATTTCGAGATGATAACTAAATTGATGGTCCATGAATAAAAATGTTTTTTACATTAATGTTCACACAGGAACACACATCTCCGCACACACATACAATTGAATGTCTACAATACATATGTATATATGTAGAAAATATCCGTATCTTACACTGTATCTAACTCTAAATGAAATCGATAAATGTATTAGCATAATTAAAATCCTTAACAGGATCTCTCTCTCTTTTATCCATTGGTAAAAATGTATTTTTTATTTGAATATATGAACGACTCATCTGCGTGCTTTGTCCTTGCTTGAATAATAAAGCATAAAAACAACAAATAAAAAGCATTAGCAGCTCTCATTACTCTCCTCTCATGGTATTTCTGGTAACAATCCTCAGCTTTTACTTTACTGATGCAAACTCACAGAAGTTGTGGGTCCAGGGTGTACGGTCTTCCGTGTGGGGACTTTAGTATGGAGTCTCCAGTACTTTTTTGTGTATAAGGAAGCCAGTGTTGGGGTCTTCAGCGTAAGGGCCTTATAGTTAGATATAAAAATGAGTGTATTTTATAACTG
>NC_051415.1:13612968-13613503 GCF_015228065.2 Penaeus monodon
GTGGGAGGCAGAAAGGTGAACTGCAATATAGATACGAGGAAATCTATCAAATATATGAGATGTATCAAAATGTCTACATCTTACGTAAGGCATGCTAATAAAGTTGGATTCAGTATGTGCATAGTTGAAACAGTGCAAGCACTACTCCAGAGTCTAGTTATCGGACACCCTCACTCAGATAACACACACACATACTCTGACTGCAAAGGACGACATTATGAACATTTAAGCCCGAATCACGAATACCCAACACCAAGTTTCAATAGACATACTGAACACTTATTTCCATTACGGTAATCGTGTCGCTCTGGCTATACTGTTTCGCCATCCTCTCCACGAGATCTGTCAACACTGTGTCTGGGCCTCGTCTGGATGTATTCAGGGTCATGATGGTTCTATCATTTCATGGCTGATGTATATATATGTATAACGGTGGCTCAGTCTATACGCGTATATGTTTTCGATTCTACACGAAAAACACACACAACATTTGTGCACACATATACGCAATGTCCACAAAACAGACAGACGTACG
>NC_051415.1:13614397-13614558 GCF_015228065.2 Penaeus monodon
CCGTGTATAAACAAACACTATAATATCTTTACTATCTGCTTGATCAGTAAATGTTTATTTTTACTCTGTATGTCGCTCAGATCATCAGGAAGTTTCATGTTGTACTGTAATATACCAGATCGCGGTTTTCGCTATCATTTCCAGCTTGACCTTCGGAATAT
>NC_051415.1:13615607-13615825 GCF_015228065.2 Penaeus monodon
CAATTAATTTTAATAATGCTTTTCTAATTCTAATTCAGACAAATATTTATTGCTGTAGATTAAATATAGGATGAAAAGACCTTCATCGTAAGCAAAGTACTGTCTTCCAAATTTTATTTTCTTGATAAAATGCTGAAAGGCTCATTTTCAATGACGGCTTATTACAACAATTTCATGCCAGAACTATAAAAATGTACATGCATATGTATGTGTGTGTG
>NC_051415.1:13615942-13616381 GCF_015228065.2 Penaeus monodon
GTTCGACATAAAGAAAACTTAGAGACTGTAGATATATACGATATCATATGACAACATAAAAATTGACGAGGCCAATTACTGGATGTGATCTCGATCGAGTTAAACTCCTGTCACATCGCTCGAGCCCACATATCACACCAAACATTTTTCACAATTTCTAGTAATTGTCACCTTCACCCACTAGTTCGCTAGATCTGTATCTGTCGTTTAGACTACCCTGACTTTCTGTGGCTATACTGCGTCGGGCTTTGATCTGGCTACACTGTTCATTCTGCTGCTGGATATTTCGTGCACATCGCTAAATCGATGCATAAAAGATTTTAGTCATGCGCCTGCTGACAGCCACACACACCTGCTCACCCAAGTAAGCCCACATGTTCGAAAATGCTTTCAATATACACATGCATCTTTGCACCTGTTCACATACTATACAGATATG
>NC_051415.1:13616662-13617043 GCF_015228065.2 Penaeus monodon
TCTGGGGAACCCACGCTAAAACATTTACTGAACACACGCATACTCAGACACCTATGGTATATAACACACACACATTTCTCCATGTGTACCCAGCACTCTGGTATGCGGTCCGAGAAGCAAGTCTGTCATGAAGATAGGAAAAGAAGAAACCATATTTGTGAATCCATTAAAAAAATACTTTTAAGAGCAATATTCGTTTTATTTATTTGCCTACCAATATTTTTTTTTTCAAATATGCTGTCCTTGTTTTTCTTTCATAATGTATTTTCTTTGTATATCTCTGCCTACTGCCTCGTCATAAATACTTCAAAAAAATAATATGTATATTAGAAATCAAGAATGAGTAGTGAATGTCTGCAAGGACTGAAACAAACCTTCAGC
>NC_051415.1:13617432-13617958 GCF_015228065.2 Penaeus monodon
TTGCGCGCGTGTGTGTACTTATTCATACATATTCATGCATATAGTACCCTTATCTGGGTATTTTATGCACGCAAAAACTTATCTGGGTATTTTATGCACGCAAAAACGCCCAGCCATTTAGCGTCACCCCATCGCTCCCTCCACATTCCGACGGCGTTCACGGATGCTCATGAGCCGTCAGCAAACAGGATCGTGAATGAATGGCCCTGCCTGAGGCTATTTCGCAGGGTTGTATTGGACGCACATTCACATTTAAGTAGTCTCGTCTGTCTGGCTATATTGGTTAATTCAGCTCTTGACATTTTCTGGCTACGCTGTGTCTGTGGTTTCGCCTCATGATATTTCGATAAGATCGGTAAATCAATAAAGGAAATTATTATTTATGTACGTATTTACAGCCATCTGTTCAAGTACAGGCATGTGCAAAGGAATATATACAGAGAGATACATAAAGAAACGCGTACATATATAGTAACTGTGATAAGATGTTTTTGTTTCGTTATGATAGAGGTAGTCTTCATGTAGG
>NC_051415.1:13618765-13619200 GCF_015228065.2 Penaeus monodon
AATTTCAGAATCCAATTATGAAAAACACGAATCGGAGGGGCTAGCATTTAGAATATCTATTATGAAAATGTTACAGCCAAGATACTCAGAAAAATATATAAATCGGCGTTTCAAAGGAGTTTAATCAGCTGATCTTAGCATGTAGAGATGATGACAAGACGTAAAACGTGTGTAACTTATGGAGATTTAAGACTTTAAAAAGATGATCACAGACAGCTTGCACATTGCATTCTAATGAGTTATACAGATTTTGTTATTCACGAATATATTATGCACTTTGATATCATCCTGGATGTTGGTACAGTCGTAGAGAAAAGTCGTGAGGCGAATGAAGCTTCAAAGGGTCAGATTATTTGCGATTCTGTATGGGTCCTGATTGTACAATGGTTAGCTGCACACAGTTAGCTTCGTGGTGCTTTGGTATGATTGAAACTT
>NC_051415.1:13619932-13620118 GCF_015228065.2 Penaeus monodon
CATAACCTGCGCGTGCGTGTTGTTTTCTTACGTGTATTCATACATACACGCATTGTGCGCACATGTGCACACACAGATTTGCAAATATTAAGTTAGCTATAATATACATCGTGTGCCTTACTTCTGCCGTGTTCAGTGCCCGCGCATGGCAATGCTAGGATTTATGATATGTGGCATTTGGTAAAT
>NC_051415.1:13620608-13620736 GCF_015228065.2 Penaeus monodon
AGAGAAATTGGTTGGAAATGTTTTTATATTTTCTACACACCCAGAAGAGGAACAGATTCAGTCCACCCCACGAGTCTTAAGACCATTAAGTTATGCTACTCATATTAAATTTAGGTAAGTCAAAATTA
>NC_051415.1:13620797-13620949 GCF_015228065.2 Penaeus monodon
CAACATAATTTGTATAGAATTGATCTTGACAAATTTGGCAGAAGTAATTCTGTAAGCATAGAGAATATATTATATTTTGTATATGAAATGCGTGTGTGCAAGTACGCACACACATTGCACTTAAGTGCTCGCGTGCGCGCATGAGCACACAC
>NC_051415.1:13621142-13622127 GCF_015228065.2 Penaeus monodon
CGATACTGGGTGACAGCAGTGGGACCGTTTTAATTCTATGTTAGTGTAATAAACGTTAGAGTAATGTGAAAAATTCCATCGGTAAAAGCAGTTATTTCAAAAGCAAGAGATTATTGGGCATGGTGTACATGGTTCAAGAGGTGTTGGCAACGGTGATGAGACGACTACGGACGTGCAGCACCAAGAAGTGCAGAGCAGCACAGAGGTATGGGGGTCAACATGAGAAAAGTTGAGGAATACTCGCCCTTGGGAAGTAACCAGCAAAGGCAGTTGTAGGGCATGTTCAAGCAAGTTGGACCAGCTATCTCCTGAGCCGGGACAGCATCTAGGAGTTAACGTTTAAGCCTACCAAGAATGTGTGGGCTGACCGGAGAAACTACCAATGGCGCAGTCATTAGATGGCAAAAGGCATCTGTAATCTGGCGAGGGAAGCAAGGTAGCTACCCTTCTACACCTCTGCTTGGTCCCAAGGTTATCGGTTATGGGCGGATGTCCAAATGCGACAAAGTGATGTGGTTGAGAAACAATGCGTTTAAGTAAATGGAAAATATTATGTTGAAAATGTGATCGTAGAAAAAGAGACGGACAATAAGGTGATGGAGCCACAAGAGTCTCCTTAAGAAAATTGCTTTTGCTGAAAGTGTATCACTAGTACTTAGCAAGATTAGTATTAGTAAATATTGTTTCAATCGCTCTCAGAAATGAGCTATTGTCACAACCAAATGTGCTATAAGTTGTCCATTTTTGTATAGTTAACATAGTTATTGATTTCGTATGTAACTGATAATTTGTCTTATTAATGTAAGTTTCTATTGGTTTTACAGATGCGTTGTTTCTTTTTCAGTCATAGGTCTTGCATAGCCTATTTTCTATGTTTCTAATGTGAATTATGCATAAACTAATAGAGTATTAATATGGATGGTGGGCTCTAAATTTCAATATTTTCATATTATCCGAAGAGGGGCCCATGTCGAGATCGATATTC
>NC_051415.1:13622294-13622381 GCF_015228065.2 Penaeus monodon
ATTTAAATGTTCGGGGAAGCAGTTTTATTATCATGTCCTACGTCAGATGAGTCGTTGCTTTCATCTCGCATGCAGGTATGTTGAGTG
>NC_051415.1:13622672-13622781 GCF_015228065.2 Penaeus monodon
GAAGGGAAATTGTAAAAGTTAGAAGGGAGTCGATTACTTTTTGTCAACGTTTTGTCTTGTTTTATATTTATTGTAATGATCGTTAAATTACGATTAGTAGGCAAAGTTG
>NC_051415.1:13623705-13624322 GCF_015228065.2 Penaeus monodon
TTCCTCCTTTCCCTCCCTCTCTACCGCCGTCTCTCGTTAATCATTCTTTCTTTATCTCTGCCTATATATGTATGCACGTAAGAACACTACCGCCTCTATGAAGCACAATTGTGTGAAATAATTGCTGTAGTTTGGCTCTACTGACATCATTAATTCCCTTTTTGACATCAATGAGGCTGATAAGTGTCATAAAATATCAAACGTTTTCTCTTCCTGTCGTTTACAGACGGACACAAACACTCTCACACATTTCTCACATAAAGGCACCTATATGTGTCCTCGTCTTGTAATTTTGTAATTTGGAATTCACTGAAAAGCCTCCCCCTTCTGTTTTGTTGCTTGTTTGTTTTCTAAATCCTATGAACAGATCGACATAATTGTTTTACATCTTTTTTGCTCGTTTTCCACGTGTTTGCCCCGTGGAACAGCTGTTAAAAGCCAAACCCTGACGTGGATATTCTCTGTCCATTCATTTTTGCCATACATACACAGATTAAAACCAGATTCCCGCTGGAGATTTAAACTAGCTGTATCTCGGTCCTTTACAAGAGGCAGCGGAAAAAAACTGTGGGATAATACCATTTCTTCGTACTACATCCGGCACTGTGTATGTGTAG
>NC_051415.1:13624753-13625049 GCF_015228065.2 Penaeus monodon
ACACATTTACAATGGTTATACCGCACACCCACACATTTCACTTGATCGTAAAGGCGTGTGAATGAAGTCCACAACCGCCGTATTGGAAAACTCTCATTCATGAATAAGCTGGCTGGCTACATATTTACATCTAGGAATTTATTTCAGTTTCGGTACACTGTTTCGCTTGCCTTTCGACTTTCTCTGGTAATAGTGTGTCTGGACCTCGCCCGCCTGAATTGTTTATTTGCACTGATTCCGTGCGGGTATTTCGTGGAAACAACAGAGGCAAAACAGATTCAAGACCTCTCTATATA
>NC_051415.1:13625437-13625715 GCF_015228065.2 Penaeus monodon
CGTATATGTGTATGTACATATATGTGGGGGGTGGGGGGAAGGAAGGTAGGTAGGTGTTATCTTTCGATTTATCTGTCTAACTATCTGTCTGTCAAACTAAGTAATGCAATCTAGCTCTGTCTCTCTCCTGCTCCTCCCGCGATTTCTTCATTTCCCTTAAGTGAAATCTAAAAACAAAGCGAAATCCCAGGAGACAATTTCAGTGAAAATAGACTGAATCATTTTCCTACAAAGAAACTCGTGGAACAGTAGGTGGTCGGCATTCAGCTGTTTTCCTC
>NC_051415.1:13625854-13626214 GCF_015228065.2 Penaeus monodon
ATCGATTCCATTTCTGGCGCTATCTCTCCTTTTCATCCCCCCTCTTCCCTCTTCAGTTCTTTATCCCTCGCTTCATCGTTTTTCTTTGCTTCCTCCCATTCCCCTTCCTTATCGTATAAGCCTTCTCGGAAACATTGATTCTTGCTCCTGTTCTCGGAATCTAACTCTTTCTTTCTCTCCATCTTATTTCCTTATCCTTCCATTTATCTTCCTGCCTATGGACGTGTCTGTCTGCCGTAGGACGGATTAATATCTTGTTTGTGTTGATATTTCCCTGAATTCTCAACGGTGTCTGCGTCTGCTCTCTCTACGTGTCGGTCTGCCTGCTTCTCTATTTATAAATTCTTTTAATCTGTCTTC
>NC_051415.1:13626285-13626420 GCF_015228065.2 Penaeus monodon
GGACTTGCATCCTCGACTCCAGAGATCTCAAGAAGCATATGCCTCCAGTCATTCTTCATTTAAGAGGCATGCTGAACAAAACAGAAAAGAAGTCATCACTCCCTGAGTCTTTTTCTGTAGGGGTAAGTTCTCTTA
>NC_051415.1:13629321-13629402 GCF_015228065.2 Penaeus monodon
TAAAATTTATTTTATTTTAAAAAACACATGTTGTGTAACTATATGTGTGTTTATATAAAAATTAACATATACTATATGGGT
>NC_051415.1:13631147-13631217 GCF_015228065.2 Penaeus monodon
CGTTATCCTTTAACGAATTTATGTCTTCTTCCCTTTCCCTTTTTTATGCCCCCCCAACTCCCCCCCCCCC
>NC_051415.1:13631356-13631473 GCF_015228065.2 Penaeus monodon
GACTGCCCTTTTATCTTTTTCCCCCTCATTTGTTTTTAAATGGAATCAAAGGAAGGGGGGTGATGTTTCCCCTAGTGACTTGTCGAAATAGCGAAGGGAGAAAGTTAAATTATGCTG
>NC_051415.1:13631499-13631772 GCF_015228065.2 Penaeus monodon
GAGGGGAAGTTCCACTCTCTCGTCTTCTAAGACATTGATTACATGATGGTCCTGATTTTTTTTTAGCTGTCACTGATTGGTGAAATTTGTTTTTAGTTAAAAGAGGAGCTTCGTTATTAGTGGTGGTAAAGCTGTGTGCATATGAAGACATTTATATTCATGAGTGTCTGTACATTATATACAATATAGAAAAAAAGGGAGATAGTAGTTTTAGATGACAGATATAATAAGGATAGATACTTTATAATGAATATATATATAAATTTTGTGGGG
>NC_051415.1:13632065-13632357 GCF_015228065.2 Penaeus monodon
ACATACATATAAGCATAACATAGTGTATTCTTCAAGTGTATACATTCATGCAGGTTCATATTTTGTCTAACAAAAAACAGTGAACTAAACCCCAAAAAAAACATCTAAAAACAAAAAACAAGTCCCTCTAAAAAAAAACCCGTAGACTTAAAACCCCTACGCGAGAAAAAACCCCACCTGTTGGGGGAGATAAACGCCTGGCACACGCGCTGGATTTTGTCCCAAGAAGGGAAAAAATCTGCAAAAAAAAAAAACCACGTAAACCTTTACACCCCCTAGCTAAACTTCAAAG
>NC_051415.1:13632390-13632515 GCF_015228065.2 Penaeus monodon
CCTTGGTTTAGTAGAATAGCTCTCTGTCTGTTTTGGAAAAAAGGGACGGCTTAATGGGGCGAAGACTGTGGCGCCAACCCTTTTGATTGGCTCGGGAAAATTAAAAGGGTGGGGTGTTTTTACGA
>NC_051415.1:13632734-13632999 GCF_015228065.2 Penaeus monodon
AGGGGAGTGGAGGGGGGACCGGGGGGAATGAGAGTAGGGTGAATATTGTGTTAGGCCATAGCTTGTAAAAATTTTATTTCATTATGATATACCCCCCCCCCCCCGCTTGGCTTTACCCACCTGGGGTTGGATCGTATGGGCGGAAATGCAACACTATTTCATTTAAAAGAAAAAATGCATATAACCCTTTTTTTTCCCCTGCCCGTTTTTCATCATGGGTTTTTTCGCTTTTTTTCTTCACACATTTTTTTTAAAAAATTTTCCC
>NC_051415.1:13634591-13634894 GCF_015228065.2 Penaeus monodon
AAATATCTCCTTTCATCCTTCTCTCCATTCCCCTCTTTATCCTTTTTTGCCTTTTTAATTCTCTCATCTTCTCCTTGTCTTTTGCTTGAGATTTTTATTTCCCCTGATGCTCTTCCCTTTTCACTTGTATTATGGGACTAATAAAAAAGGGAATGGATAGATGAAAATGGAAAATGAAGGATAATAAAAAATGAAAGGGCCTTTGTTATTTTTTCTTCTTCCTTTTTTCTTTTCTTCTTTTTTTTTTTTCTTTTTTTATAACTTCTTTTTTCTTTTCTTTTTTTTTCCTCTTTTTTTTGATAA
>NC_051415.1:13634925-13635022 GCF_015228065.2 Penaeus monodon
CCCATTCTCCCCTTTATGAAGATTTTTTTTTTTTCCCCAAAAGAAAAAACCCCAAAGGAAATTTTATTTTTTTCACCGGAAGGGGGAGGGGGAAATC
>NC_051415.1:13635203-13635473 GCF_015228065.2 Penaeus monodon
TCAAACAGACCCCTCCTGTTTTCTTTTGGGGATATCATTTGCTTTGGGGTGCAGGAAGATATTATTAAATTTTTTTTTTTTCATTTTCCCCTCCTCCCCCTTCTTTCCCTCATTCCTCTTCGCCCCCCCATTTTTTTTCGGTTTGTGTTTTTCTCTCTCTCTTTATTTTCTCCTTTTCTCTCTTTGAAGTGTTTTGTCGTCTGCCTGTCCCTCTATTAACAATCTTACTATCTTTTAAATCCATTTTAAAATCTCTCCCATTCCCTGACC
>NC_051415.1:13635590-13636017 GCF_015228065.2 Penaeus monodon
AGAAAATATGATAGGAAAAGTAGAAAGAAAGAATAAATAGAGAAAATTGGGAAGAGAATAAGAGGAAAGGGGAGAGAAAAAATTAAAAAAAAGGAGGGAAGGAAAGAAAATAAATTTAAAAAAAAGGGGAAAGAAAAAAAGGGAAAAAAAAAAAAATAAGAAGGAAAGGGGGAAGAAAATATAAATAAAAAGAGAAAGAGAGAAAAAGGAAAAAAAAAAAAGAGAATAAAATAGAGAGAAAGGGGAAAGAAAGAATAAGTGAGGAAAGGGAAAAAAAAGAATAGACAGAGAAAAGGAGAAAGAAATAAGACTGATTTTTGACCAAGGAAATTTTTCGGACGAAAATATTTTCCTGAGAATTTTTCCCCTTGGCTTCTTTTTTTTTCTTCAAAAACCTTTTTTTTTAAAACATGACGTATTTGTGTCC
>NC_051415.1:13636057-13636156 GCF_015228065.2 Penaeus monodon
AAGTAATTTCAGGTGTATTTTTCTTCCCTTCCTCGTTTATTTTTTTTATTTGGCTTTTATCACCTCTTCCCCTTTTTTCTCTTCTCTCTTTATATTAAA
>NC_051415.1:13636461-13636670 GCF_015228065.2 Penaeus monodon
GGAAAATTTTTTTCCTTCTTTTCGAAAAAACCTTCTCCCTGTCAGGTTTCGTTCCTTCTATTTGTTTAAATTTTTTAAAAACCTTTTTCTTTTTTGTCCCCCCCTTTTTTTTTTTATTATTTTTATAAAATTTTTAATTTATAAAATTAATATATAAAATAATTTTTAAATATTTAATAATTTATTTATATTTTTTTAAAAAATTTTTT
>NC_051415.1:13636707-13636964 GCF_015228065.2 Penaeus monodon
TATTAATTGATAAAATTTAAAAATGTTTTATAGAAAATTGAAAAAGCCCCTAAAATGGACCATTGATGATTCCAGAATGTCCAAACACCCCGTGATGCGTCTCTTTTGTTGTCTCAAAGGGAATGAATTTTCCCTTTGCGCCCTTCATTTGCAGTGAGTTTAGGTAGTTGATTCAAAATGGGAAATCAAGCTGAATGTTATCACGGCCAAAATTTGCGAGTTCTATTAGATTTTTTCATATTTTATCGAAAGATGGC
>NC_051415.1:13636999-13637648 GCF_015228065.2 Penaeus monodon
AGACAGTTCTGGCAGAGAGATTAATTAAGGTATCGTGTTGCTTTCTAATGTAATTTCCCCCTTTTTCTATCAATACCCTCATTTTTACACCGTAGGGAGTAGGGGCTGTCTGCGGGCAAAGTAAAATTCCCGTTTTTTATTTTTTTTGAGTATTTTTTTGGCTTTTCCCGCTGGATTGAATAAAAAAAGAACCCTTTACAGCAGGATAGGGTTATTAAAAAGGTGGGTGCAGTTGGGACTTTTTTCCTCTTATGTATCTATTCTCTCTTCATATTATTTTTTTTCATTTTTTAGCTGCATTTTTATGGCGAGATTTTTTCTGCCTGTAAAATCACCATTTGATGGAAAGATATAAAAAAAATGAGTTGACAAACAGAAAGGGAAAAGGAAAAACAAAAAAAAAGCTCGTCTGCCGTATGATTAACGAAAAAATGCAGTTGCCGTTTTCAAAAATCTCGGCGAGACTAGACCTTGACCCCAAAAAATCCCCCAGGAAATTATGTCATATCATGATTTCAACATAAAATTTTGTTTACAGGGCTTCTGAAGGATAATTATTTGAATTTGTTTTCTGGGACTCATGGGGCTTTTCCCCTTTTGCACACTATTCTTTGGGATCATTGCGTGGGGGGAGTTTTTAAGGGGTATG
>NC_051415.1:13637673-13637855 GCF_015228065.2 Penaeus monodon
CATGAAGACTGAAATAAAACGGGTTTTTATCCCCCAAATAGTAAGCATTTGGCCAACTTAAGGGCCGTCTCTTTTCAAATTAACCGCATTGAGCGGTATGATATGGATTTGTTTATTAAAATAGCCGGGCATATCGATAACAAAAAAAAAAAAGCCCCCGGAAAACTCCTCCAACTTGGGGC
>NC_051415.1:13637932-13638770 GCF_015228065.2 Penaeus monodon
CCCAGATTTTACAAAAAACTTCTCTCACCCTACTTATACGTTAAATGTGCCTGGATGAAACTAGACCATCACCTTTTACAATTCCCCCGATTTAAAAAAATAAGACGACATTAAAGTCCCTATAAAGACCTCTGTTCTTTTGGGTTCAACTCTTTGGTGCTTTTTCGACCCACCACCATATGCACTTTAAATTTCAAAATTTTATTTACTTCCCAATCTGACGGTCCCCATTTTGGGGGAAAACTCAAAGGGGGAAAAAGACCTTGTGTTCGGAGATCGTTGGATAACCTGTTTTAACACAGCTTCTAGAAGAGCTGTGAAGGGGATGTTCTGGAGATTTATGTTAGTGAGGTTGAAGTTTGTGAAGTTTATGTTTGTGAGGTTGATCTTTATGAGGTTGAAGTTAGTGAAGTTTATGTTTCTGAGGTTGAAGTTTGTGACGTTTATGTTTGTGAGGAAGTTTGTGGAGTCTATGTTTGTGAGGTTGATGTTTGTGAGGCTTATGTCTGTGAGGTTGAAGTTTGTGAGGCTGAAGTTTGTGAAGTTGATGTTTGTGAGTCTGATTTTTGTTGTCATTGTTCGTGGTGGGATAAAAACCTTTATCTTAATAGCAGCATTGTTATTATATCTTATGTTACTGTAGTTGTATTATGATAGTTATCATTACTATTGGTAGTTGTTTCAGTAGTCGTGGTAGGAGTTTGTAATATTTGATTAGTAAACTGTGTTGAAAACGAATCTTTCTCTTAAAAACCTATTGCAGATGAGAAATATTGATAAAAATTCAACAATAATATCACAAAATGTAATTGATTTAGTGAGAAAATAAGATTTCTAA
>NC_051415.1:13639476-13639601 GCF_015228065.2 Penaeus monodon
GTAATTGAACTGGTCTCATCAAGGCGCTAATTAGGAAGGTTGATTAAATACCTTTTAGTTTGTTTTTCATTCAACCGAAAAAAAGGTAAATAAAATCATTCTCGCGGAAATATCTCTCTTACTCA
>NC_051415.1:13640934-13641145 GCF_015228065.2 Penaeus monodon
TACAGGGCAGCCGCTTATCGATCACTCGCGCAAAGCTCCACCAGGTATGAAGACCAGCCACCGGCCAGACCTCTCCTCCGCGCCCTCACCCATATTGCGCGCCGCTGCCTCGATCAAGGGGGACGTCCTCAGGCAGGTGTTCTTGGCGAGGGATGTCATTTATCGGTGGGGGAGGGGGTGGTTTTTGTGTTAGGGAGGGGAAGCAGTAACG
>NC_051415.1:13641341-13641472 GCF_015228065.2 Penaeus monodon
AGGGCGAGGAGAAAGGGAACGAAGGATAAGAAGAGGAAGGAAGGATCTCCAGACTTTCCTCATCCTTCTTTCAACTCCCTCATCCCTTCCTCTCCCTCCCTTTGGCCTCGACCCTCCCTTTTATACTTTCT
>NC_051415.1:13641516-13641799 GCF_015228065.2 Penaeus monodon
TTTGAAAATGAGATGGTAAACAACCGGTGTTCTTGTAGTCAGTAAGTCTTAAAGGAGATATGATCTCATGGAAACCTACTCGAAATGTCGAGCTCGAGTTGAAACCCGGCGTGCGATGTCCGTAGACTTTCAACGGTGTGAGTTTAGCCCCGCGCCTACATTATTTCAGACAGAAGTGTGTATTGGGTTGCGTGGATCAATCAATCAGTCTTCACGATCTCAATCGGCCGTTAATGGACTAGGAATTGATCTGCAGGCTCGCTTTGTGCGTGTGTGTGTGTGC
>NC_051415.1:13642228-13642543 GCF_015228065.2 Penaeus monodon
CCTGAGCTTGCATGTCGTCCCTCCCGCTCCTGACGCCATTGCCTTACCTCGACCTTAGCTGACCTTGTGTGTTTTGTTTAGCCTCCCCCCCCCTCCCTTGCCCCCCTTCCCTGCCGTGACCTGATGCCTGATCACACCCGCGTTTCCGTCCTTGCCTTGTCATGTCCTCTCTGCCGCGTCACACTCACTTTATCATTCGTTATCCCTTTTCTCCTTTTCGTCGTAATGTTTCATTCTCTGCATCTTTGTCTTCCGATTTTCCGTGACTTTTCTCATTTCAGGAAAATACTTCTTTCTCGATCGCGTCTCTGAGTT
>NC_051415.1:13642854-13643060 GCF_015228065.2 Penaeus monodon
CTTCAGATCCTAGTACATTACTTTCTATGAAGATGATAACTGTGATAGTATATTCAGTGAAAAAAAAGTGAAAGGTAAAATGATAAATAGAAATGTGAATAACTTAACAAGTTGAATTAACAATGCAGTGCCTAAAATTGATACCAAACTATGAAGCTATTGTGCTAACGGCATGTTATTACAGCACAAATTATATTATTTATCAT
>NC_051415.1:13643145-13643222 GCF_015228065.2 Penaeus monodon
ATATCATTTTCACTGCCATTATTTTCATTATGGGAAGATCATCCCATAGGTTGGTTATTGTCTAACCTAAGAGTTTC
>NC_051415.1:13645899-13646172 GCF_015228065.2 Penaeus monodon
CTAATGATGCCTGGTAAACCCCAGTGATAAATCACTTGGTTTTCATTTACCGACTATGTAATATGAAACTGTGCCCGATAATTTCAGTTCATTTTCAGCTATCGATAAAGTCCCTCTACCTACTGTTGTGACCTACATTGGAAAAGCCCCATAATACTGACTAAAAGAGTTATGATGATGATTTGCATTGTAATTCTGCCTGTAAAACTTCCTAAACTGCATGTATTCTTACATAATCAAACAGATGCAGCAAAGACCAACAATAGATTTCTG
>NC_051415.1:13646288-13646402 GCF_015228065.2 Penaeus monodon
GCGGATGAAAGCGGATCAGAAAATAAAATAAACAATTCATGAAAAAGAGAGAGAGAAAAAAATAATTTATCTTTTGCTTAAATGATAAAAAATAATATATAGATACGGAAAAAA
>NC_051415.1:13646476-13646668 GCF_015228065.2 Penaeus monodon
TTAAAAATTAAAACACCAAATCTTCGGTTGTTTACGAACTCAAGCTATTTATCACACCGATGTATGTCACACTGTTCTGTATTCAGTTACTGGAGGTAAAATGTGTTTTATAGTGAATATTGCATATGCAAGAGAGCTTCATCCATGTTTGCATTTTTAAGGAATACATTTTTTTTATTTTGCTAAGCGACC
>NC_051415.1:13647483-13647599 GCF_015228065.2 Penaeus monodon
AAAAAAGGGTCGTACTCCTTTTCCCGAAGAAATTTAAAGCTCGCGAGGAACGGCAGGCAGTTGTGCTTCCATTAACTCTTTCAGGAAATTCCATCCGCCCACTTGTACAGGATATT
>NC_051415.1:13647620-13647844 GCF_015228065.2 Penaeus monodon
AACTGAAAGCCTGGTGGCGGACCATTCAGAGGCAGCCATTTTGTTGGCTTTTCGTGAAGGCTCTTTTTTTTCCTTTTTTTAGGATTTCGGATTCTGTTTTGAGGAGGTTTGGATGCTAATGTAAGGATTTGTGCGGTGGTATATTCTATACTGTGCATGTGTGTGTTAAATGGGGGGGGAGGGGGTTATTTGTGTAGATGGGTAGGAGGAGAGAGGGATGAGGC
>NC_051415.1:13648124-13648190 GCF_015228065.2 Penaeus monodon
ATTGGAAATAGACATATAGTTTGAAAGAGATTGATAGAACAAATAGGGTAAAATATCTATATAAAT
>NC_051415.1:13648359-13648974 GCF_015228065.2 Penaeus monodon
ATCCGCATTTCCACTGATAATTTCTCCTCAAGAGCCACACTATTCTCAGTGTCTGTGTCTGTGTGTGCTCGGGCATACACGCGCACATATGCCTGTACGCGTACATATGAAAAAAAATAGCAAGCACGAGCAAAATTACAAGCACAAAGAAATCCCTCGCATCAGAAACAACGCGCTACACTGTGGATTCCTGGGCGCCATCCCTCCAAAACACGGGCCTCACTCTGCGTGTTCGTTAAAGCGATTACTCAAGCAATCGGGTGTATGGTGAGCCTTTGTACACACCCCCATTGCACGACAGCTCACGGTCGCTCCTCTGCATGAGATAACTTGATTCTTAGTGGCCGTGAGGAGGAAGGGAAGCGCTGTGTGGCGCCAGGGAGTGATTTCATTTATATTTGTTAGCGTTCGAATCTGATCGCATTTGATTTTAGCGATATTTGATTACGTTTTTACTTGATTATCGGGTTATTCGGTTCCCTTAGTATCATGTTGCTATATGTGGGATTAGTCTCTTATGTTGATATTCATTCTGTTGATATTCGATCCGATTAGTATTCGATTCTGTTAGTTCCGTTTTATTAGTATTCAATGCTGTTAGAATCCGATTCCATA
>NC_051415.1:13648993-13649058 GCF_015228065.2 Penaeus monodon
AGTATTCGGTTCTTTTAGTATCCAATGCTGATAGTGTATTCGATTTTCCCTAGGAATCGATTCTT
>NC_051415.1:13650308-13650499 GCF_015228065.2 Penaeus monodon
ATCGAAAATATAAACTGACACAATGATTCACCAAGAACAATACGAAAAAATCTACAAATTACATCTACTTTACTAGTTCAGAAGTATAGGATAGATACTACAGAAAGGATAAAACTAGGTGGAAACTTGACGGTCATGTATGTGATTGAAATAATTTTGCCATATAGAAATCCTAGGAGATGCTGTGGGGT
>NC_051415.1:13650621-13651013 GCF_015228065.2 Penaeus monodon
GGAAGGGAGGAGGAAAGGAAGGAGAGTGAGAGAAAGACGAACTTTTTGGCCGAGAATAAATGTTCGCAACTAGAGAGAGAGAAAAAAAAATGAATAAGAAATGGAGCTCATGTGACAATGACGAATTATCACTATCCCTTCCGACTACTTTGCCCTCTGCCCTTTTCGTGTTATAGCCGTTAAGAAGAGCACTGTACTTTTATGATCATGTTTATGGCACCATCAACTTCTCTTTCGTACGAGGTCGTCAAGAAACGAAGAGGTCATTGGAAGATTGGGTCATATGGATTAGTGAAACTCAGTAGGGAATGAGTAGGATATGTGTAGAGACGTGTATGTTTTAATATAGGCTTAGTTTTGTTAGTTATAGGCCTTTTGCTGAATTTTAGGTT
>NC_051415.1:13651359-13651522 GCF_015228065.2 Penaeus monodon
CTGACCTGTGATAAAGTCGAACATGACCGGATAACAGCACTCTTCGGGGAATGTGACAATGTGGAGTATTTTAAAGAGTATTACTCAAAAATTCTGTTATGTGTCAAATGCTAATTTAAGTTTTAACATTGTTTTATTTGAATGCAGAATAGATGCTAACGTC
>NC_051415.1:13652297-13653093 GCF_015228065.2 Penaeus monodon
CAAGCCAACTGTCAGGTCAAAGGTATCTTTTACTTCTGTTGAAATACCAAGCATATCAGTTATTTGGTTACATATTATTATGCCTATGAGTGTGAGTGATTACCAACATATATGTTTGCATACTGAATACTGTAGGGATTCTAGTATATTATATGTTACTTGTGCTGACGCCCTCACCATGCTTTAATCGGAATCCCATTTCAGTCGACAAATTAGCTGCCAGTGTGTAATCTTCCTATTAGACTGTATTGCAGCCTTGTTATCGCTTCCGTGTGGAATTGTTTAGTGAGATATTAGCACGTAGTTGTATCAGCCTTTCCCTTTTTTGTATACTGTCGTGAGATCGAAAAGGAAAACTGCGTGGAAATAAAAATCTCTTTCGTAATTTGTGGTAATTTCGCAGAAAGGGTGTTGGTGGGAAGACAGGGATTGAATATGCAACCAAAGCATAGTTGCATATTCAAAACAAAATATATATTGGGTTTCGATTTGGGAGAAATTTTAGAGCTGAAGTAGTGAAAGTGAAAAAGGAAGAAAGAACTGACTAGTACTCAAAGGGTTTAGCACCATGTAATCAACACACTGAGTACTTTCTATGCAATGTTATAACTATAGTGTTAACATGATGTACCTTGGTTCGCGAAATTAACAAAAAAAAAATGAAAGAGAAAAATACAGGACATTTACATCATTCAAATTGTTTTGTGCCACTGATACAAAGGGACTGATTTGGACTAACGAGTTACACCATTTTATTTCTGGCAGCGATTTGGCTACGGTTTTCCTCGTTGTAATA
>NC_051415.1:13654832-13655040 GCF_015228065.2 Penaeus monodon
GACTGTCTATTTCTTTTCTCCTCTATTGCATTTATGGGAATCAAGAGTGTGTGGTCTTGCCTAGTGCTTCGAATAGCGAAGGAGAAAGTTAAATTATGCTGTGTTGTGTTTTTTTTTTTTTTTGTCGAGGGGAAGGCACTCTCCGCTTCAAGCATGTTACATGATGTCTGATTTTTTTTTAGCTTCTGATTGGTGAAATTTGTTTTTA
>NC_051415.1:13655555-13655914 GCF_015228065.2 Penaeus monodon
AAAAATAGCATACTAAAAACAAGAACAATGTCCCTCTAAGAAAAAATCCCGTAGACTTAATCCCATACAGCGAGAAAAAACCCTACCTGTTGGCGGAGATCAAACGCCTGGCACACGCGCTGCGAGTTTTGTCCCAAGAAGGGAAAATCTGCAAAACAAAAACCACGTAAGCCTTTACACCCGCTAGTCTAAACTTCAAAGTTGTTTCTTTTTTTTCTTCTGGATTTGTTCCTTGGTTGATGTAGAAGTAGCTCTCGTGTCTGTTTTGGAAACAGGGACGGCTTAATGACGAAGACTGTGGCGCCAACAGCCATTTTGATCTGGCTCGGAATATAAAAGGTGTGGGATGTGTTTGTACT
>NC_051415.1:13656171-13656344 GCF_015228065.2 Penaeus monodon
TGCATATACCCCCCCCCCCCACTTGGCTTTACCCAGCTGGGATTGGATCGATATGAGGCGGAGTGCAACAGCTATTGCATTAAGAAGAAAAAATGCATATAACCATTTTCTTCCCTCTGCCTCGTTATTCATCATGGTTATTGCTTTTTCTCTCACTACATTTTTTAAAAACA
>NC_051415.1:13657608-13658081 GCF_015228065.2 Penaeus monodon
TCTCCATTCCCCTCTTTATCCTTCTTTGCCTTTTAATTCTCTCATCTTCTCCTTGTCTTTTGCTTGATGATTTTCTATTTCCTGATTGCTCTTCCCAATTCACTATGTATTATAGACTATATAAAAAGAGGAATGGATAGATGAAAATGGAATAATGAAGGATAATAAAACAAATGAAAGGAGCCATTGTTATTTTTTCTTCTTCCTTTTCTTCTTCTTCTTTTTTTTTTTCTTTTTTTTATAACTTCTTTTCTTTTTTCTTTTTCTCTTTTTTTGATAAATTTTTTCTTTTTTTTTTTTTTTTTGATAACTTCTTTTCTTTTTTTTTTTTTTTTTCTTTTTTTGATAACTTTTTTTCTTTTTTTTTTTCTTTTTTTCCCTTTCATTCTCTCCTTTATGACGTATTTTATTTTTCTCCAAAGTAAGATCTTCAAGGAATATATATATTTTCACCGGAAGCGAAGCAGGAAATC
>NC_051415.1:13658219-13658349 GCF_015228065.2 Penaeus monodon
TGTGGCTAAAGAGATCAAGGATAATAGATAAACAAGGAAATTGAATCAAACAGACTTCCCTCTCTGTCTTCTTTTGGGATATCAGTATGCATTGGCGTGCAGGAAGATATATATTCAATTTTTTTTTTCA
>NC_051415.1:13658677-13659135 GCF_015228065.2 Penaeus monodon
AGAGAATATGATAGAGAAAAGTAGAAAGAAAGAATAAGATAGAGAAAATTGGGAAGAGAATAAGAGAGAAAGGGAGAGAGAAAAAGAATATAATAAAGAAAAGGAGAAGGAAAGAAGATAAGATTTTAAAAAAGGGGAAAGAAAGAGAATAAGAAAGATAAAAGGAGAAAGAAAGAGAATAAGATAGAGAAATGAGGAAGAAAGTATAAAATAAAAGAAAGAGAGAAAAGGAAAAAGAAAGAGAATAAGATAAAGAAAAGGAAGAAAGAAATAAGATAGAGAAAGGAGAAAGAAAGAGAATAAGACAGAGAAAAGGAGAAAGATAATAAGACTGATATGTGACCAAGGAAATTTCTCGGACGAAAATATTTTCCTGAGATATTTTTCCCTTTGGCTTCTTTTCTTTTCTTGGTCAAAATCCTTTTGGTTTAAATCATGACTGTATTTTGTGTCCTTAT
>NC_051415.1:13659553-13659717 GCF_015228065.2 Penaeus monodon
CTATTGGAAATATATGGTAATCCATAAAATCTGGCAATATATCAGAAACTACCATATCTCACAGGGACGTGTCAAGGTGTCGAAGATATCACTTGCTGATTGATGTATGGGAATTTTTTTAACAACATAGAAAAGTTGGACTTGAAATGTGTATGTCTATATGC
>NC_051415.1:13659853-13660856 GCF_015228065.2 Penaeus monodon
ATTGACTACCATTAATACATGTCTTTACTCAGACACCTTCGAATGCCTCCTAAAATGGACCATTGATGATTCCAAGAACTGTACACACACCGTGATGTCGTCCCTGTATGTATGTCTCAATGGTAATGAAGTTCCTTAGCGCCCATGTCATTAGCAGTGAGTTGAGGTAGTTGCATTGCAAAGTGGCAATATCAAGCTGAATGTTATCACAGGCCAGAATTCGCGAGTTCTCTATTTAGATTTATCATATTTTATCGAACGATGGTCTGCTCTTGTTTTTATGCTGTTTATTTTTTTTGTTTTTAGTTGAGACAGTTCTGTTGCAGAGAGATTAATTAAGGTATCATAGATGTTTGCTTTCTAATGTTAATTCCCCGTTTTTCTATCAATATTCCATCATTTTTCACACCTGTAGGTACGTAGGAGCTGTCTGCGGTCAAAGTACATTCCCGTTTTCATTTTCTTTGCATGTATTTCTCTGGCTTCCCGCTGGACTATGAATAACAAAGTAACCCTTTACAGCAGGATAGGGTTATTAAGAAAGGAATTGGCTGCATGTTGGCACTTTTATAGCCTCTATATGTTATCTATTCTCTCTTCATATTTATTTTCCTACATTTTGTTAGCTGTCATTTCATGTGCGAGATTTATTCTGCCTCGTAATATCACCATGTCGATGGAACGATATAAATAAATGAGTTGACAAACAGAAAGGGAAATGGATAAACAAAAATAATGCGTCGTCTGCAGCGTATGATTACACAGAAATAATGCAGTTGCCTGTTTTCAAAAATGACTCTGGTCGAGACTAGACCTTGACCCGAAAACATCCCATCAGGAACATTATTGTCATATCTATGATTACAACATAAAATTTAGTTTACAGGGCTTCTGAAGGATAACTTATTAGAATTTGTTTTCTGCACTCATGGACTTACCCTTTACGCACGACATCCATTCTCTTGGGATCATTGCGCTGGGCTGGAGTTTGTAAGTGGCTATG
>NC_051415.1:13660881-13661091 GCF_015228065.2 Penaeus monodon
CATGAAGACTGAAATAAAACGGTTGTTATCCGCAAAATAGTACGCATTTGGCCTAACTTAAGGGCCAGTCTCTTTTCATAATTAACCGCATTTGAGCGGTATGATATGAGATATTGTTCATTTATAAATAGCCGGTGCATATCGATAACAAAAAACAAACGCCATCAACTTCGAAAGATTTAATTTCTCGGAGCTCCTCCAACTTGGGAC
>NC_051415.1:13661174-13662090 GCF_015228065.2 Penaeus monodon
TCCTTAGACTTTTACCAAATACTTCTCTCACCCTAACTCTATACGTTACAACTGTGCCTGGATGAGCTACGACCATCACACTTTTACTAAGTTCCTCCGATTAAGAAAATAATGACGACATTAATCTGCTCCCTATAAGACCTCTGTTCTTTTGCTCTCAACTTCTTCGCGTGCTTTTGCGACCGACCAGCCATATGCACTTAATTACAACAATTTTATTTACTTCCCACTAATCTGACGGTCCTCATTTCGGGGCAAAACTACAAAGGGGGAAAACGACCATTGTGTTACGGAGATTCGTTGTGATATACCTCGTTAACCACAGCTTCTAGAAGGGGTTTAAAGGGGGATTTTGGAGTTTTAAATTTTTTGGAGGTTGAATTTTTGAAGTTTAGTTTGTGAGGTTGATCTTTATGATTTTAAGTTAGTGAATTTTTATGTTTCTGGGGTTGAATTTTGTGACGTTTATGTTTGTATTGATCTTATGAGGTTGAATTAGTGAATTTGATGTTTGTGGGGTTTTAATTTTTGTGAAATTTATGCTTGTGGGGAATTTTTGGGGAGTCTATTTTTTTGTGAGGTTGATTTTTTGTGAGGTTTTATGTCTGTGAGGTTGAATTTGTGAGGCTGATTTTGTAAGTTGATTTTTGGGGATCTGATTTTTTTGTCATTGTTCGTGGGGAAAAACCTTTATTTTAATAGCAGCATTGTTTATTTTTCTTATTTTCTGTATTGTTTTATGATGTTATCATCTTTGGTAGTTTTTTTTTAGTGTCGTGGTAGGGTTTTAATATTGATTAGTAAACGTGTTTAAAAACAAATCTTTCTCTTAAAACTTTTGCAGATAGAAATATTATAAAATTCACAATAAAATCACAAAAAGTTGATTTAGTGGAAAAAAAATTTCTAAAAAAAC
>NC_051415.1:13662563-13662639 GCF_015228065.2 Penaeus monodon
CCCCCATACACCATCATCATTATATAATAATAAATTAAATCATAAAAAAACTACTTTTACATGTTACAATTAAACA
>NC_051415.1:13662668-13662918 GCF_015228065.2 Penaeus monodon
CACTTCAAAGTAAACGTCTGAAAATCATCAGGGTCCATATACCGCCTCTCAAATTTTCCTTTTTTAAAAAAAAAAAATAGAAATGTAAATAAAAGGGGATTGAAATTTTCAACAAAAAGAAAGTAATTGAACTGGTCTCATCAAGGCGCTAATTAGGAAGTTTTTATTAAATCCTTTTTGTTTTTTTTTTTCATTCAAAAACCCAAAAAAGGTAAATAAAATCATTCTCGCGGAAATATCTCTCTTACTC
>NC_051415.1:13664269-13664448 GCF_015228065.2 Penaeus monodon
TTTTCCCAACACAAAGGGGAGTGAAAACACGACCCCTTTGTGGGGTTTTAGGCTGGCGGATCCGGAGCTGTCACAAAGGAGTTGTCTTAAGAAAATATTCCTTTTCTTGAGTATCTTTTTAGCCTCTTCTTTAACGGGGTCGAAGCGTTTTGCCTGATCTTTTATCGATGTGAATTTGC
>NC_051415.1:13664568-13665012 GCF_015228065.2 Penaeus monodon
ATGTGCTTGTGTATGCGCGCGCGTGTGTGGATGTGTTATAAATTTAAACGACTGTTTATTTATAAAGTTACATGTTTGTCTACGCACAAAGACGAAACTCTAGATTAGTATGTTTTTAAACATTTTTATCATTATATAAAACGACGACCCGGTGTACGAAAACCAATGGAAATTAAAACATCCTTATTTATCTTGCTCCATTTTGCAACGGAACTTTTTTCCTCTCTAATGCAACTGAAATAAGCTTTAGATGAAAACAAAACACGGGATAAAAGGAGACGAATTACAGGGGATACATTTGTATTCTGGAATAATTTGAGCCTCGATTTTCGTCAAAAAAAAAAAAAAAATCAGTGAATTGAAAGTAAAGAGCGGACATAAAGGGAATATAACGAATGTACAAGACAACGAACAATGTTCTCCTGCTTTTGTCTTTGCTCTGGT
>NC_051415.1:13665189-13665288 GCF_015228065.2 Penaeus monodon
CTGTGCTTTAGTTTATTTCCAATAGCTTAAGATTGTAAAGTATTCTCCAGTTAATAAATCCTCAATAAAAGGAATAGAAACTTGTAACAGAATGTCAAA
>NC_051415.1:13665521-13665705 GCF_015228065.2 Penaeus monodon
CCTTACGTGAAGTAATATTTGCCTACGCAAGAGAGACATCAGTACATGTAGATTCATACATTGTCTCTTATGATTACAATATGCTTTGGTATGCAAATTAGCGGTAGACATAGAAGTTGTGGATAATGTGATTTTTTTTCTGTCATAATAACATAATGGAAAGACCATTATGTCAGTGTATATA
>NC_051415.1:13666904-13667183 GCF_015228065.2 Penaeus monodon
CTGAAATTCATCATTGCATTTAAAGATGTATTTGCAGGATCTTTACAGTGTGAAGTGAAAGCACGTGCCACAGGAGTCATGGATGGGCGAGGCATCATAAGAGGAGAAAGTCATAGGCGTATAGATCAAAAACTGATTTTTTTTTTTAATCTCCAAAAAGTGCGCCTTTATGTAAACATCATGTTTTTATTTTATTGATTATCGTCGAGAATCATCGGGTGTGTGGAGCCGCTTTGAAGGTTGTCAAATGTTCATCTGACATTTGAAGTAGTGATGAAA
>NC_051415.1:13667662-13668386 GCF_015228065.2 Penaeus monodon
AAAAAGAGCAAATATCATTCTGAAAACTTCCAGCTACAATATAGCCCTAAAAAACAAGCACAGTCCAAACCGCAATTATACCAACATTATCCAATTAATTCCTGATTATCTACCTCCCTCCCCTCTCCACCCTTTCTCACTACCTCTCCCTCCCTCCCTCCTTCTCTCCCTCCTCGTCCCTGCTTCCTCCCAGATTCAATCCTCTTCCCTCTCTCTCTCTTTCCTCCCTCTCTCCTACCTCATCTCTCACTTCTTCCATTACTCCTCCTCCTCCCCCTCATCGTTCCTTCTCCCTTCTCCCCATCATCGTTCCTTCGCCCTTCTCCCCATCATCGTTCCTTCTCCCTTCTCCCCATCATCGTTCCCTCCCCCTCCTCCCCATCATCGTTCCTTCCCCCTCCTCCCCCTCATCCTTCCTCCCCCCTCCTCCCCCTCTTTCCATTCTTCCCCACCCCCTCCCCACCCTCCCCGACACCCGCCATGAGTCAGCAAGTTCTGGACCTTCTCGCCTGCGCTCCGTCTTCTCTTCCTCGCGGCCCAGTGCCCTCCTTCGCCGTCATCGAATGGGTATCCGGACTTTCTTCGCCGTCGCGAGGGGTGTGGGCGTGTGGGTGTGGGCGGATAGGTGATGGGGGGGGATGTGTTGGCTGTGGGAGGACATAGGGTAGGGGAGTTTTGTCGGAGTATGGGTGTGGGTGAAGGTAAAGGTGTGGGTGTTGTTTGA
>NC_051415.1:13668429-13668509 GCF_015228065.2 Penaeus monodon
TTGTGGTGGGGGGGGGCTGCGTGTGGGGGTGTTGGTGCGGATTGGAAGGAGTAGTTGCGTATGTGTGTGTCTACGGATAG
>NC_051415.1:13668608-13668987 GCF_015228065.2 Penaeus monodon
AAATGGAGATGGATGTTTGCGTATGTGTTTTCATACGTATGAGTGTCGCGGTTCAGTTTATTTAAGTATTTACCATATGCAGCTTCGTATCTTTATGGTATGTGCGTATATGTGCGAATGTCACGTTTTGCAAAGTCACTCTGTTATTGCTGGTTCTCAGGGAGGGTGAATAGGTAATTGCATACGAAAAGCAGTTCGTGTGATTGTGGTTCTGTGGTTCCAAAGTATTATCATTTTGAGCTTTGTTCATTTTATTTCTGGTTGTGATTGATGTTGAATGTTGAATGTATGTATGATTACCGTGCGAATATGTCAATGACTATTTTTGTTACAGTGACCGTATTTTTATCGCGTTGGGAATTTTATACTAAAGATGTAT
>NC_051415.1:13669069-13669322 GCF_015228065.2 Penaeus monodon
CAAGTTATTACCCTAGAAAGTAAGTGAATATAGAATGCTCTCTAATAATTGCGTTATCGAAAAATGGCACTGCATTAGCTGACAGTGAAATTTTGGTTTGCAGTAATTACTGACTTAGATTTATTGTCATTCTTATTAAATGGCAATATGACCCGCTTTCTTCGAGTCATGTTCAGTATTATAACTGAGATACATCTTGATTTGTAATGTACATTTCTTTTTATTTCTTTTTTTCGGCTCATTATCAAGATTC
>NC_051415.1:13669507-13669888 GCF_015228065.2 Penaeus monodon
GTCCCCTGCCTCTTCCCCTCCTTCTCATCCCCCGTATGAAACATAATCACATCCCACGAAACCGTACAGGGAATCGAACTGGACAAGGCGGCCACAGCACGGAATTGAATAGCCCGCCAATCAGGATCCGACAAACAAATGCGAAACGCCTGTGGGAACACTTACAAATGTACTCCTCGGAGTTACAGGGAATTTGAATCTGTATTCGGTCTTAACGGAATGTATATGTGGTTTGATTGGAGTGGAATTTAATGACTGTTAGGCGAATGTTTTTTTGAAAGGTAAAATGAAGGTACTGTAGCGATATTATTCATATGTAAATGCATATTACACAATTCTTGTACCCAAATGGTCTGGTATGGTGGGCACGGCCTTGTGCTG
>NC_051415.1:13670091-13670269 GCF_015228065.2 Penaeus monodon
AAAATATCACTGTTGAACAAAGAGGAAATTGTCCGCAAAACTGTGTAGAATCGCATTTTTTTCACATGAATTCGCCAAAGAGATATCTTTTTATATCATTTAACATTTATCGGGCAGACATACATGCATTCCGCAGTCATTCCACACATACACACACAGTCATATATATCTGGGTTTT
>NC_051415.1:13670431-13670897 GCF_015228065.2 Penaeus monodon
CGTGCCATAGGGTACAGGCAAATGTTTAATTCATGTTCCAAGTGATTAGTAAGTGATATTAATAATAAATCACAGGTTAAGAGGCTTGACTTCGTTCCATTAAAATATTTTTCTCGCCTCCGGATTGACACAGACTTTGAATGATTAATAGTATTGCTTGCTAATTTGCATAGATGAACCCGATGCGAATTTCTGATGATCTAATAAACAGAGGGAATAATTAAGAAAATAGACGGGATGAAATAAAAGAATTAAAGCAGAGGAGTACATAGACATATATAGGGATAGATATTGATGTGAATTACTTTTTTTACATTGTATTGTTACAGTTCTATTAACTTACTAAACAATATATATTTTTTTAAATCTATTCTGTAATCTTTTACTCTTTTACAATGTTGACTGATCTTTGCTAAAGCTTTCCTCTTGTAAACAGTAAAATCACACAATGTACTGCATTTGTAAC
>NC_051415.1:13670968-13671275 GCF_015228065.2 Penaeus monodon
CTGATGCAGATATACATATACATATCTATTTTTTCCTGAATGATATTTTGCGTCCGCGTACATAAAGGCCTTTTTTAAGCCATAACAGTGTACATTTTTTTGTAAATAGTCTTGCTACGTTTCGATAATTGTCCTTTTTTTGTAAATTTAAGGAGCAGTTTTTGTTTTTGTTTTCTGCATAGATATTAAAACATACAAAGCGTACACACAAATGTATTTTTTTCTGGGTGAACTGGATGTGTCTCTCTCCATCTATTAATAGCTAACGAGCCATTTTCCAGCGTACACATTAAAACAAAGTACACTC
>NC_051415.1:13671329-13671410 GCF_015228065.2 Penaeus monodon
AATGTGTAATGTAGCTGTTCATTGTCTACATGGTTTTTCCTTTATATGCAATTCGGACAGGGATGTGTGGAGTATGCTTTG
>NC_051415.1:13672379-13672532 GCF_015228065.2 Penaeus monodon
TCATCGTCTCAAAGAAAACGTGTCACCGGAGCCCCCGAGGGTGACGCAGAATCGAAGACATATGAGAGCGTCTTGAGTGACAGCCGGCCGTGAAGAGGAGAGCGAGTTCGAGAACATTCCCAGCTGCTCCTTGAGATGTTAACCTCCGCCCTT
>NC_051415.1:13672821-13672982 GCF_015228065.2 Penaeus monodon
TGTGGCCTCTCCAGAGCATTCACGTTTACACTGGCATGAAAATTCATAATGTAATCACACCTGTTTATTAGGAAGATGAGACACCAGTTCCAACACCTGTCTATATGTGTATGCAGGAATACATGAAGCACATGGAGATGAGCACGTATGTGTACATATTC
>NC_051415.1:13677239-13677331 GCF_015228065.2 Penaeus monodon
AGGCAGTTTCGTTGAGACTTTCGTATCATGAGAGAACCCATTAGTGTCTTTTACCTTGCTGACACCTGCCTCCTGGCAGTGATCATGCAGAC
>NC_051415.1:13678086-13678750 GCF_015228065.2 Penaeus monodon
TGACACCCAACATACCTCCCATAGTTCTTGCTGTCTTGCCACACTTAGAAAGCACAGCGGTGACCCAAATATATGTTGATTTTCTAAATTATATAGCGCGAGGTTTATATAATCGGAGCCGAAGTGATATTTTGCATGTGATTGTGAATGTTTATGCATGTATATAATCACTGTATTGATATGAATCGTTGATGCCGTAAATAACAAAGAACTGCACAGACAATACAGATCAACAGATATAAAAAGAAAATAGATATGTAAATGAATGAATGAATAAACACCTCGCCACGCCCCTGCATTGCCAACGCCCTGCTTGAGAGATCCACGCGCCCTCACCCATGTAAGAGAGGGGGGGGGTAGGATAGGGAGGGGAAGAGGAGAATGGAGAGGAAAGGAGAAGGAAGAGGGAAGGAGAGGGATAGGATAGGGAATGGAGAGGGGAGGAGGAGAAGGAAGAGGGAAGGAAAAGGGAGGTGAGGAAAAGGATAGAGTAAAGGGGGGAAAGGAGGAGAAGGGAGAGGCAAAGGGTAATAGGAAGAGAGGGGAATGAAGGAAAGGAATATGACTGAGGGGAAGGGGGGAGGGAGGATGAGCACAGGTCAAGCACCCCCCCCCCACCCCCACCCCGTCGAACATCTCAATATCCGCTGAGGTAAGGTTGATT
>NC_051415.1:13678867-13678953 GCF_015228065.2 Penaeus monodon
TCGACGAGAGGAGATTCAGGTAGATTTTCCCTTGATTTCTTTTGCCTTTTTTTTGTGGGCAGGTCTTAAGGCGGAGGAAGCCACCA
>NC_051415.1:13679250-13679390 GCF_015228065.2 Penaeus monodon
CCTTCGTCTAATCCTATCCATTTCCTAACTTCCTTCTATCTATCCTTCTCTCGCGTCCTCCATCCCTATGCCACTTCCATCGCATACAAACAAACACACGTAAATATCATTGTGAGTAATGATTTCCAAGGTTTTACACG
>NC_051415.1:13679658-13679865 GCF_015228065.2 Penaeus monodon
TCCCATAAGGTAATAAATTCCAAGATCAGTTCTCATTAGCGAGAGAGGCTGCATCTCGAATAATCATGATATGAGAGGCAAAGAGACACAGATTCGGATGGATCTCTAATGGCGACGAATGAGTTTGAGTTTCTTGCCGCTGATGAGTAAAGTGATGAGTCCCGGATGACGTTTTCAAGACGGTGAAATCGCAGGTTTCATTTCCGA
>NC_051415.1:13680995-13681162 GCF_015228065.2 Penaeus monodon
TGGAAATCGCAAAAAATTACCCCAAAAAATCCTATGATATATGAATAAATAGAAAAGCTAAATGCGCTTGACTAGCCACACAGAGACGAGAATATTCAGCGCCATTGCTCGAGTTAGAGGATCGGCTGGCGGTTCCGCGAAGAGGAAATTCGGCTAAATAGAATAAT
>NC_051415.1:13682192-13682508 GCF_015228065.2 Penaeus monodon
TAGCCATTTATCACTTCCTCCTACCTGGCCTGATCCCTAAAGTGTTTTAGGGTTTCTACCTTCCCTGGCGATGTATTTGAACCGGTTCCTTCCCCTGAAGCTGTTGTTAGCAGACCGGGAAACGAACCGGACGCCTTCCCCTGAATCTCCGTGTTGTTAGCAGACCGGGAAACGAACCGGTCGCCTTCCCCCGAATCTCCGTGTTGTTAGCAGACCGGGAAGCGAACCGGTCGCCTTCCCCTGAATCCCGGTGTTGTTAGCAAACCGGGAAACGAAAGAGGAAAAACATGTGAGATTTTGCTTCATGTTTTTCTCC
>NC_051415.1:13682747-13682863 GCF_015228065.2 Penaeus monodon
TTCGAACCAAAACAGAGCGGGAAAGATTATTATTCATTTGCAAATGTTTCTAAAAACATTTTCGTACTTCGAATCTCCCTGAAATTATCAATAGAAATAGATATAATGAACAAAGA
>NC_051415.1:13683275-13683453 GCF_015228065.2 Penaeus monodon
GTTCAGCACAACCCACCCTCTCTCTTTTTTTTTTATATACAAAGTGGTGCTTGTTATTTCTTGTACGAATGTTTATTAGTGCAAGTAGCTTTTATTTGTTTTTAAAAAATCAGTCGCATATTTCCTCGCCTTTCTCCTCCACGCCCTTAATCGCCTGGGTGTTTAGGTAAGGGGGGCG
>NC_051415.1:13684700-13685453 GCF_015228065.2 Penaeus monodon
TCATTTACGTTATATATCCAAATTCCCGGAAGTTCGTGTGTGTATAAATATATATAATACGAATTCCTCTCCTTTGTTATTCCAATTATCATTCCCACTGCCTCTTTCTCTTCCTTTTATTCGCAGATCGTTTTATAATGTTGCAATTGCACTGGAATTATTGTAATATACCTATTTATTCTTCGGGAGAGTAATATTAGACTTTCTCTGTGACTTCTCTCTTTATCTTTTATCAATTTCACAGGAACGTGCATATGGGGGGGGGGGGTAAAGGATGTTTGAGATATTGACTTTTTATGTCAGATCAGAAATTACTTTTTTGTTCAAGGCCAGGGAAGCTAAAGTGCCATTTTTGTTCAAATCCGGGAAGGTAAAGTGTCATTTTAGTTAAAATCCAGGAATCTAAAGTGCCATTTTTGTTCAAATCCGGGAAGCTAAAGTGCCATTTTCGTTTAAATCCAGGAAGCTAAAGTGCCATATTTGTTAAAATCTGGAAAGCTAAAGTGCCATTTTAGTTAAAGTCCAGGAAGCTAAAGTGCCATTTTAGTTAAAACCCGGAAGCTAAAAGAGTAAAATGCCTATTGTTAAAATCGGGGAAGCTAAAGTGTCCTGTTTTCTCAAAATCAGAAAAAAGTGTCGTTTCAGACGGAATGAGGGAAGAGAGAGCTGCCATGATGAGGGTCCGGTTTTCACCGGAGCTTTTTTGAAAGTCTGTGCATGTTACTGTACTTTGGTAATATCAGATCTTATGTC
>NC_051415.1:13686724-13686933 GCF_015228065.2 Penaeus monodon
TGATGATGTATCTAAATGTTATATCATCATGCTTGCACTATACATACTTCCCCTATATCTGCCTACAAGAAAAAAAAAATAACAAGACCGATTCAACCCACCCTAATACCTGCTACCGCATTAAGAACCATTTCACTCCAAGCAGCCGGCTATTCCAAAAGCGATTGTTATGTCCTCGAACCCATCCTCTCTCAATTCCTTTTCCCGCA
>NC_051415.1:13687225-13687413 GCF_015228065.2 Penaeus monodon
TAGACAGCTAAAGTGCTACAATTTTCTAACTTGTCTGTACTGCACCTTACACGGGTAAAGAGAAAATAGAAATGGGTACTGCTTCGCCGAGTCCACTACGTTAGGTTATCTATGAAATAAGAAAGAAAATATATTGCAATGGCAAGAACTAATTTATTCTAATGTTCCAAAAGTAACGACATTACTAC
>NC_051415.1:13687904-13688209 GCF_015228065.2 Penaeus monodon
CGCCACCTTTTAATCGCATAAATACTATGGATTCTCGTGAAGGTTGCACATACACATTGGTTTCAAAATTCCCAAGAAGAACATTAATAATGTTTCCCCGAAGTCCAAATATTTCCGCAACACAAGACAAACTGCAGACTCGAGCAATATATTTCACTATTTTTGCCTCCACTGTTTCCCAGCCATTGGCGGTACGTACTCTGTATGGTGAGAGTTGGAAAGCTTATGACTTTATTTCGACACGGACGGAGGTGACTTGTAATTCGGTGAGATGGTAATAAATAAGGTGTAATCGAAAGCCTTGT
>NC_051415.1:13688855-13689203 GCF_015228065.2 Penaeus monodon
TAGAAAGATTACAACATTTGCGATCTATTTCGCATATATACAGAACTCCATGCGTATTTACTACGCATAAGAAACCAGATTTTGGACTTTCAGTTACCACTTTGAGGTTAGCGGACACAGCAACAGCATTAGGCAACCTTGCATGAATTTCAGGTATTCAGTTGCACGTTTCCCTGCATTTCTAGCTTCATTACGTCATCACTTGTGCAAAAATACGACGTTTTAGCGGAGGAATTTGGAAAACGGTATGAGAATGAGTAACGGCGAGAGGTAGAATGTGCGAAAATGGGCGGAATGAGGGCTGTAAAAATCTCTTTCAATTTGTGAGGTATGAGGGTGAAGTGTCGC
>NC_051415.1:13689388-13689699 GCF_015228065.2 Penaeus monodon
CCAACGAACATAAATATCATTCCTTGTATACATTTTACAATCCTTGCATCATCTAGCAATTACCGCATACAGTGAACCATCAAAATAACTCCGCACACAGCCAGAAACCCCACTGCATCTGCTCTGATACCGGACTTAATGTATTGCAATGCATATCATTAGTTTGATATCCACTTCCCTTAATTGTCACTTCGCTGATGTTCCTGTGTAGTTAAGAGAGCTGAACCGAGTGCGTGGATTGTGTTTGGAGACTCTTTATTTTCATCTTTTAAAGTTTAATGGTGTGTGTGTTTTATTAGTTTCATTGTATT
>NC_051415.1:13689911-13690620 GCF_015228065.2 Penaeus monodon
GACGTAGATGAATCATTGGCTGTGGGATCTATGTGATAAACAGACAGATAGACAGACCGATATACTTTCAGGTGGACCAAAATGCAACTAAAAGCACAAACATCAAGATAAATATCCGTTCAAGTAGGCTCTATTCCTTTTTACTTGGCTATTCAACAGTGACAATGACATAACTAATATAATTTGCATAATCACCAGCATAATAACAGCCTAACTCCAAACCAACTTCGTTAATAAGATGCCCTTTTAGACTTAGGCAATCCCTTCGCATTTCATCACAACTTACCTCGTTATCTTAGCGTATTGGCAATGCGTTGAAATGGGTTGCAGCACTTAATTGTCCCCGAGGCCATTCTGCATTTGCAATCAGGCTATGCGAGACACGAGTCTGCAAGCGGCACAGGCATAAACTCGAGCGCTTGTGGGGAAGGGTTGAAGGCGCGGAGAGCGAATCGTGTGACGCAATTGCATGATTGCTTTTCCCTCTTTTTATTTTACTTTCGGACTGTGTTATACTGTACGATTACGTGTCCATATATGCACATATCAATAAACGCAAAAAAAGGAATATGCAAGTATATGTGCAAACAAATATATCAATCAGGCAGAATAAAAATGATTAGGACACTACTAATATTTACGAAAATCATTGTCAAAAGCATCATTAATCTTCCAAGTAATTAATTGCTTTATCTCTCACCTTCTTTCC
>NC_051415.1:13690671-13690804 GCF_015228065.2 Penaeus monodon
TTGAGGGGGGTGAGGTGTACAATAAGAAAATCATTAACAATATCATGAGAGTAAAAAAAAGCATCAATACTATGTTGCACAGCCTCCGGAATAACAGGTTTTCATCCACTTCCATTATATTTCTCATCATTAT
>NC_051415.1:13690874-13691184 GCF_015228065.2 Penaeus monodon
ACCACCCACAGCATCATCTCACAGAATGCATCTTCCTCTATGATCATGCTGCAGCTGTTCTGCAAGACTATATATGCGTGACATAATTATACAGTATGAATAACAGGAAGCAATTATATCTCAGGCAAATGTGCTCCTGCTTTTCACAGGCTAAGACATTACCCTAGAGAAATATGATGCTTGTGTTTGTCACGCTTGCTTAATTAGCGTTTGATAAATGAAACCTAATGATATATATGGTAATATGCATTAAGTTCATTACTTTTGTATAGTGCTAATGATTATAGTTATCATGGAAAAAAGCATTCGC
>NC_051415.1:13691232-13691486 GCF_015228065.2 Penaeus monodon
TGACGAATGAGATGATTACAAGAATTTACACAGTGATTATTAGAAGTCAGACAAAGATGATAAGAAAAGGTACAATGAAACATAACAATCACAGGTATAATGTCCTTGTTATTTCCTTTAACTGAAAACGAGATAGAGAGAGTCATTAAAATGTAATCAAATGGCATTTATGTTTCACAAACTTTATGACCGTTTAATGTATATTCTTATCTTTTCTGTAAATCAGTACTTTTTTTCTTATTCGCATATTTCGT
>NC_051415.1:13691635-13692020 GCF_015228065.2 Penaeus monodon
ACCGGTTTTGGTAATGTTGTAAGGAGAGGTGGATGGAAGAATTTAGGTTAGAAAAAAAAAGAGAAAATGGAACGATAAAGAAGCCAAAAGGAAAGACTGATGAAGATCGAAACAAAGACGTAACGAAAGAGAGAGAAAGACTGAAAGAAGAAGAGGAAGACGCAGAGGGTGGCGAACGAACACACCGGGAGCGCTGATGATACACCAGCTGTGTGCAATGGAACTATCATTGCATTGTGTTCTCAGTCTGTGTTGCAACCAGTACTCACCTTCGACTCGACGCTTTTGCAACAAATTCGCAAGAGATGCAACGTGCCCCTCTTGCTCTGACGCTTTCAACCTGAAAATGACACATACAAAATATATGAAAAAAAATGGGTAAGAT
>NC_051415.1:13692456-13692713 GCF_015228065.2 Penaeus monodon
GAAAAGCGGAAATGGAGAGCTCAACAATAACCCAAATATCCCTCACAAAGTAGACTTAGAAAGAAATTAATTTGCAACACTAAAATAATTTCGAGACTTTGGTGATTGCAGCAACGAACACCACTAGAGTCATATACTATTACATGTTGTTGCGGTCGTTTGACTCGCCTCGTCTGCTGTGTTCTTAATCACTTTCTTCTCGTTTTTAAGATTTGAGATTTTATATTTTCGTTTTTTTTCCCCCCTCCTGAGCCTGA
>NC_051415.1:13692739-13692816 GCF_015228065.2 Penaeus monodon
AATAGTTTAATGTGAATCATATATGTGTTTTCTGCAGCATGTGCGAATATGTAACATCTACTCTTATATATTTTTCA
>NC_051415.1:13693745-13694859 GCF_015228065.2 Penaeus monodon
CCCCATGAGAAGCCTTGTAGAGTCGAAGCACTTTGCCCTGCCAGACCGTCCCTGCATTCCTGTTTCTTAGCATAGGTCAGTCACCTCTTGAGACACCCTATCAGTACGTTCACTTGTCTCGCTTAATTGCATTGACCTTTTTCCGCATTACTTCCGGGTTATTCTTTGCCCTTCATCTGAGCTCATGGCGGTTTCACTTTCTAAAATGCGTACATCCTCTTTCTTTTATCTCCTGTCCCTTCACTTTCCCCCTTCTTTATTTTATTCCCTCCCCCTCCTTCCCCTTCCTACTTATACTCTCTCCTCATCTCCTCTCTCCTATCTCCTGCCTTCAACCCTCTTCATTTATCCTCCTCCCTCCTCTCATTCTTTCCCCTTCCTTTACTTCACCCCCACGATAATCCCGCACTCCCTGCCTTTTCTCCTCGCTTCAACCCTTCACCCTGTCCCCTCCCCTCAGTCCATCACCCTGCCCCCTCCCCTTACTCCTTCACCCTACCCTCTCCCCTTACTCCTTCACCCTGATCCCTAACCTCACCCCTTCACCCTACCCTCCCCCTCACCCTTTCACCTAACCCCCTCCCGTCACTCCTTCACCCTGCCCCTCCCCTCATCCCTTCACCCCCTACCCTCTTCCCTCACCTCCTTATCCTATCGCTTCCCCTCACCCCCTTCCATCAACCCATCCCCCTCCTCCCTTTCCCTCCATACCCCCTCCTTCCCCTCCCCTCTTGTTCATCATGAGAACGGAAACCTCAAAATCTCGCGAATTTTGTGCTTGAGAACACTGAACAACAGTGGAAGTGTGTTATTGTTATCTAAAAGGAGCAATTTCCGCATCACTAGAAAGAAGTTGCTTTGTACCGTAAAAAAAGCTGCTATTCCAAGTTAATTTGGGTTTAAAATGATTGTTTTTCCTTTCTACATATGCATTGTTAAAGAATTGATTGTTGTGATTGTGTTTATTCTGCCTTCTGCTTGATTCGACATATGAGTATGTTTGAGTAAACTCTCTCGCTCTCGATCTATTTGGAAAGACGGTTCTCTCATGTTGTCTCAGTTATACTTTAGCCTGTTTATTTGCCGCCCTTAGGTTTATGTCTTTCTCTTTCCT
>NC_051415.1:13695494-13695644 GCF_015228065.2 Penaeus monodon
AAATCCCCAGAATCCTCCAGCCGGTGTTTGCGGCAGTTAATCCCTTGTAATGCCAGAAGTGTCATTACTCTCTCTCGCGTCAGCATCTTTCTCTCTATCTCTCTCCCTTCCCCTCTTTTCCATCAGTGTCTTTTTCCATACCCCCCTTCT
>NC_051415.1:13695774-13696031 GCF_015228065.2 Penaeus monodon
TCATTCTCATCCTTTCCTCCATCCCTCTTGCTCATCTCGCCCTCAGCATCTTTTCCCTCACTCCCTCTTTTACGTCTCACTCTCAGTCTCATCTCATCACCCCCCCCCCCCCTGCATCCCTCACGTGTCACACTTTGTATCCTTTTTTCTTTCTCCTTCTCTTACACTCTCCGTCGCATCTTTTCCTCAGCATCTTCCTCCCACTTCACTCCTTCCTTCGCATCTCACTTCCCTCGTATCTCAAGTTGACAGCATCT
>NC_051415.1:13696499-13697241 GCF_015228065.2 Penaeus monodon
CAAGCATCCCCAGCACCGGGAAGTGTTTACACCTGAGAGGAGATAACCCGACGCGGATGAACAAGCCTCATTGCGCCCTTTAATGGCTCCTCCGGCGCGATCGAGAGCGAGCGGCCGACGCGGGCACGAGCGACCGGCGCGACTCGATTTGCCGCTTCTGTTCGCCTTCCCTGTATCTGCACGCACGCAAGCAGGAAATTGATTATTTACTCGGTTTGCTTGGGAGAAATTTCGGCGTGCTTTCGTCCAAGGCAGACACAAACTGTTTCTATTTGCGTGGAATAATCTTTGCATAGGTAGAAGCAGAAGAAGAGGTGGCGAAAAAAAATATGTGTATCTTTTCGACTTTCTCCTCTTTTCTTTTTTTTCTTTTTTTAAATTCTTCTCGATATGATAAGGTTTGGCAAATAAAGAAAGCTTATTTCCACCCCTAACGTTTTTTTATTCTATTTTTTTCATATTTTAAGAATCACGATTTTCTCTTCGTTTCTCCGAATACAAGCAGATGGTTCGCTATTCACGGTTCTGATGACGCGAGATAAAGGCAAGGCGATAATCCACCCTTTAACGTACGGATTCCAACCCCCCCCCTCCACCTTCCATCCCCCCCCCCATCCTTACCTCTCTATCGTAATTCCCTCCTTTTCTCTTATTTCTCTTACGCCCGACTCCACTTTTTTCTTCTGGCTCTCTTTCCCATCTACCTCCCGCTTATTTTTTCTATCTGTTTGTTTGTCTATTG
>NC_051415.1:13697601-13697705 GCF_015228065.2 Penaeus monodon
TCATTAGGAGATACAAACCTGCCAGACTTGAAGGGCAGTCGGTTCGCTGTGGATTAGCAAACAAGATATCTCATGGGAAAGTTCCGGTTTCTAAATACAGTGGG
>NC_051415.1:13698139-13698218 GCF_015228065.2 Penaeus monodon
AGCAGAATGACGATGCTACACCTCATTCTACGTTTTTTGCAATCTTTTATTTGAATTGGTGTAGGCCAGTCATTCCCTT
>NC_051415.1:13698299-13698492 GCF_015228065.2 Penaeus monodon
CGGTAGGACTTTCCCTGTAAAATGTGCGTGTTCACCAAGTTGCGTCGGCGTAAAGAGATCTGGAAGATTGATTGATGAGTAAATATTTGCATCTGATTTTAGAGACTGCAACTGTTTTCGCTTTTCAGCTCAGGGAGTTGGGGGGGGGGGAGTCCGGGCAATGTTTTTTTTTGCGATTCCTTGTATACTTTTT
>NC_051415.1:13698809-13699064 GCF_015228065.2 Penaeus monodon
GCCTCCGCTGAGTCATGCAGTCGCAAGCACGCCCCCGATCCAGCTCACTCTGCGTATTAAGACTCGTTTGAGTCATGAACTTGCGGTGAACAGCTTTTCGGATCAAGTTTTTTTTTGTCAAACCTTGATATAACTTTCGTTAACCTTGAAACTAGTTTTTTCTGAAGAAATTCTTGTGGTCATGTAATCTGGATATAGTCATATTATTCAATCACCTTGTCTGTATTTTTAGTAGCCATAAGTTGAGAAAAAATA
>NC_051415.1:13699423-13699662 GCF_015228065.2 Penaeus monodon
AAGCGTTCTTGCGCTGAAAGCATTTGCAAGCGATTATGCAAAACAATGAGCGGACACCTTCACCTGCACAGTCGCGCAAGCATAACCATATAATCATCATGCAATTAGTGGTTATAACGGAGAGTTTAAAAACTTCGAAAGCGCAATGAACTTCCTGTTGAGACATAGATGCTGACGGCAAGCGAATAAATCCCGCGTATTTGTGATGTTTTTATTTTATATGTGTGAACAAGAAAGGC
>NC_051415.1:13699714-13700057 GCF_015228065.2 Penaeus monodon
AATGAATATGTTAAAGTCCAATTTATATATAACTTTAAATCAATTTCGGAGAAGGAAATGAATAAATTGTCTGAAAGTTACTTTCGTTTGAGAAATGTATTGCAATATCCTTCCAGATTCGTGTTTTTATTGTATTTTTACGAAGTGTTATTATGTTCAAAGAGCGTTCATAGTCGATGTAAGCACGGGGACTAAGAGTGTGTAATTTGCGTATCCGGAAGCAGGGCACTACTATCAGCTAGAGATAGTTAGGGACGTTTTACATGTATATTTCGCCTGTAACTTTGGTGCGAAATCTAACTCGGAAAAATCAGGTTGTCCAAGTGCACTTCCAGCTCCCCAG
>NC_051415.1:13700455-13700963 GCF_015228065.2 Penaeus monodon
TTGCATGGACACGATATGATTATTTCAAGCATTTACGTGAAACTTTATTTTATAAAAGTTTTAGTGAGTGATGATGAGAATAACAACGACAGTAAAAACAACAGGAGTAATTATGACTTTAAATAAATACATATAATTACGATAATTGCTGATAACGATAATAATAACAACAGGGGTAATTATGATTTTAAATAAATACCGATAATTACCATAATAATGCTGCAGCTAAAGATAAAGGAAGTGACATCGACAGAGGAAACAACAATAGCAATGACGACCACCATTATGAAAAACCGAAGTCTATTCAGCATGATGTCCAGACCCATAAGGATCCATTGTGTAAATTTATCCAACTCGGTGCCAACCTTTATGGCCCCACAGGTAGAAAAGCGATAATTACATCACATGACATCATTAGGTGATAATATCGCTTATGCTATTAGGGCCTTTGTGAGGCATCGTTTGATCAACCCTTGCAGTGCGGGTGGGGAGGGGGGAGGGGTTGTGA
>NC_051415.1:13701212-13701760 GCF_015228065.2 Penaeus monodon
ACTCGATAACGGCTTGTGAATAGAAAAGATATGAAATACTGATTGGCAACTACGTAAATCATATTCGGTTCCAAAGACACTAAAATTATGAATAACAATTCCTCTTCTCATGAACATTGTTCTTAATATTACCAGCAATAATAATACGTTTATCTTTGTTAAGGGTTTAGCACTAGCATTTTTTTTACTTTTCTTTTTATTACCATTATTACTGTCATTATTACCATCATAATGCCATTAGCGTCATGCTATTACCCTTATAAATCAACGGATAAACAAGTAAGCAAAAAATTGAAGAAGCGCCTTCAGGAATGGAAAGCACTTGATTACGTCATCGAAACAACCCCCACCCCCCCTCCCCTCAGCCCTTCCCCACATCCCCACTGTACCCCTCCCTCCCTCCCTCCTCCCACTGCCCCCACTACCCTCCAGGCGACTCCATTGCAACTTGCAACGTATCCCCGGCAAATCGTTGCATTCACGAGGAACCGTAATAGAGTGAGGAAATTGTTGTTAGAAATGGTAGGTGATTGTGGATATGCTCGACA
>NC_051415.1:13702068-13702506 GCF_015228065.2 Penaeus monodon
CCGCCATTCTAGTCTCCTGCACCCCCCTCATCTTCTCTCTACCCCCTACCTTCCCTCTCTCCTCTCCTCCTTCTCGCCCTCCCTATGCACCTCCTTCTCCTCCATCTCTACCTACACCCCTCTCCCCCTCTCTCCCTATCTTCTTACATCTCTCTTCCCTTCTCCTCCTTCTCCCTCTCGTCTCTCTCTCTCCTCTCCCCGTATCAACCCCGCCCCCCCAACCTCCCCTTAGTCTAATGGATATCAATTAAACGTCTGTTCCATCCCTTTGCCATCATTATCCATGTAACTATAGAAGACTCCCCTTAATGAGGCTAATTAACTCTCCTTCACATCCACCTACTAGACGAAAAAAAAAAAAATGTGTTTTGATTTTTCGAGTAAGAAAAAAGAAAAATGGATTAGAGAGCCTGAGATTTAGGGATTGGCGAATGATGC
>NC_051415.1:13703559-13703864 GCF_015228065.2 Penaeus monodon
AAAAAGGCAAAGTAATGAATAGAAAAAGCTGCATCATTAATAAGTCTCCTTGTCATTAGCATCATTATAAATACCAAAATTACTCCCACACATTATTATTATCACATTTCTTTTTACCGTTATTACCATCCATTTTTCTCTCGGTTCGTCTTCGTTTCTGCTTGCAAGCAAATGCGTACGAAAGAGATATGAGAAATCTGAATATGATAATGTTATTTATGAGGAGAAACCGGTAAGCAAAGTGAAGGAAAGTTCTATACTGTAGGCTACTTGAGTGTGTGTTCATGGCCTACACCATCTCTCAT
>NC_051415.1:13704222-13704288 GCF_015228065.2 Penaeus monodon
CTCATTTACTAATTTTATATCTATTTTTATCTTTATTATAAATAAATTTATCTATCTTCATTCATT
>NC_051415.1:13704344-13704414 GCF_015228065.2 Penaeus monodon
ATCTATCTGTCTGCCAATTTTCATATTTATCTACATCTTTTTATACACTTCTCTCTCTAACTATCCGCAA
>NC_051415.1:13704771-13704906 GCF_015228065.2 Penaeus monodon
CATCACGTCTCTCATACTGTAACTTCTAGGACAATAGACCCAGTTGCGAGGAGTCCGTTCGCTGGCCCATTAAATGATCTGGAAGCCGACAGCATTCGTAAAAGGTTCACGTCTACAGTGGGGATAATCTCGATA
>NC_051415.1:13705035-13705382 GCF_015228065.2 Penaeus monodon
AGTGTACCCCACATGACCCTGATGGCACGCTGAACAAAATCAAAACCATTAAAACCCAAAATTTTCATCCATCAGAAGGTTTAACTACAGAGCTGCATTCATCCATGCAAAAAAAACACAATACTGAACTCCCACATCCAGACAAGCGCAAGTTCACATGACAGACATAAAAGCACGACAAAGCGCTCATTCGTGACTTGTTTATCATGAAAACGTTAACCATATTACAAGGAGCGTTTAACCACAATTGTTGTTTTGATTGGCCTGAGTTCACTTTACAGATAATAAATGAAATTAGGGAGAGAGTGATGGACCGAAGGAGTGAGAAAAATGTTACAGTAATGGGT
>NC_051415.1:13705886-13706625 GCF_015228065.2 Penaeus monodon
AAGTCAGACATGAGCACGAGCAGATTAAAGGTATGAATGAAGAGATTAATGCACTGCACCTGAATGAAAAAAATGCACGTCCCCCCTCAATGATAATCCTGCGCAATCTAAGTCACAGTATTTGTATGTCCAGTCAATCAACCGCAAATTTCCGACGCGTGCACGTGCGCCTGCATGCAACATCTCGTGACACACGCACGCCTCGCTCTAACTAGCCAGTTTGTTATACGTTCGTCACAAACAGGACAATGGAAGGCCGCAAGATCAAACTTTTTTTTTCCTCCGAACTGATTTCCCGAAAATAATCAACTTTCTGATTTTCAAGTTATGATAACATTCCCTTCTACGTTATTATCATACAAATCGTCTGTTGTGATTTGGATTATGTTAGCATATGATTTGCGAAGTTTTTGTTTAAGCTAAGAAGTATTGCCAATTTCATTATTGCAAGAACATATTTTGGATGGGATCGGAAATATCATTGTCAAGCGGCACATTGATTACTTGTAGCATACTGCGCATTTAGAGACTATTCCATTGTTAATTTAGAAAACGGTTAAGAAAAACATAGGCTTGCGGTCTCTGCTAACGTTTTCTTTAGAGCCCTCTTCCTGTTAAGTGCTTTTCCTTTCACTGCCGCCGTGTAAATTAAAAAAAAGAACTTTGAACTGCCCGAAGGACGTGTCTTTTTTATTTGCATTGAATAAACGAAACGAAAGAAATTACGTCACTCCACACG
>NC_051415.1:13706653-13706766 GCF_015228065.2 Penaeus monodon
TCCCATTCAGGCGTAATGGCTGCGACTCCCTCAAGAAAGCGCAAGTAGCAGGAAATAGTGTCTTTACCAACACAAATCAGCGCGAGGAATTCCTGACTTTCCCATCAGTTCAT
>NC_051415.1:13706873-13707232 GCF_015228065.2 Penaeus monodon
CAGCGGCAGCATTAGTGAAAGCTGCTATATAAGACAGCGCGGAGGCCTTGCACGATTCACACACACCGGGCTCGAGGATTCCGCAGGAGTGGCTTCTACAGCTTCATCTTTAGAAGTTTCAATCTCTTAAAAGGATTCCTTCCGTCTGTGAGGCTTCTCCGTCTCGGGGATCTATGAGTGGGTGAAGGAAGAGAAGGATCGCGAGGAATGAGGGAGCCAAGTTCAACCACTTTGTGAGAAGACAACATCTGATCGGACTCCCTCAAGATGAACGGGAGATGTTTGGGCCTGGTTAGTGAGCTCGATTTTTTTCCGCTACACACACCTGCGTGTATATATGCGTATGTATATGTATATGT
>NC_051415.1:13707578-13707681 GCF_015228065.2 Penaeus monodon
TTCAGAGTATAGAGTACGAACAGTAAAGATATATATTAGTAAGGAAAGGCCAATTACCAGCAAAATAGCCAGCGCAAGACCTTTGTTAGACGGTATTTCGCAG
>NC_051415.1:13707971-13708349 GCF_015228065.2 Penaeus monodon
TATCAAAGCACAGTTTCGTCGCGTCCATTCCCCTCTTTTGTTTAGTCCATACGGATTAACAGAATGGAAAACGGTAACTCAGTCCATCTCCTCCGATTCAATATACCGATTCAATATACCGTTAAAAATTTGATTCATTGCGAGTCACGAATTAAACTACAGCATCTGTGCTCTTTCCCTGAGGGTTTTTTTTTTCTTTCTCTCTATTTATTTCACTTTTTTTCTAATTGTTTCGTCACCCTTCGCCGCGGAATACCACGGTGGCGTCTTCCAACAGTGTCTGGTCATCGTCTTCCCTTCGTATCTGTGCTTAAGTGAGCAGCGTCACGACACATAACATGTGTGAAAGAAAGAGAAGCGAGGGATGCTGTTGCAGAG
>NC_051415.1:13708468-13708576 GCF_015228065.2 Penaeus monodon
TTTGATGTATAGTGTGTGTGCACAGGTGTTCTTTCGTGAATTAAGTGATGGGAAAATCGATCTGATCTCTTTGTGTTTTGTCTGTGCGCCGGTGTCTGAATATTGGCA
>NC_051415.1:13708876-13708975 GCF_015228065.2 Penaeus monodon
CTTAGGAAGAGGGAAATAAAGATAGAGCGAGTGAGAGAAAAAGGAGAACTAACAGACAAACAAACAGGCAGAAAGACAAACACACGGACAGAAAGAGGA
>NC_051415.1:13709074-13709571 GCF_015228065.2 Penaeus monodon
CAGAAAGCCAGACCAACAGACAGACAGAGAGACAGAAAGCGAATTAAACAACAAACTCAAACCGAAACAGAATAAAAAAGAAGAAGAAAACAATCAAAGAGAAAGAGAAAGGAGAGGAATCCCGCCTTCTCCTCGCAAGCAAGAAATGAAAGCGCCTCACACGAGAACGAGGAATGTGACGTCAAAAAACGTTCGAGCGCCGACGTGTGACGTGAGCGCGGGGGATTTTCCTGCCAAATGGGATTTATTTTGACTGCTTGATGACTGCAAGAGATTGTAGGCTTTTGGGGGAAATGTGTAGTTTGTTTTGTAGGACTGCTGTACGCGTCTGTTGTTGTTTTGACTGTTATTATCATTAGAGGTAATTACTGGTTTATTGTGGATACTTTCATTTATGTTACTGATAACTTTATTCTTCTGTATATTTTGTGTTTTTTGTTGCTGTCAGTCTTACTATCACCAATATTATTGCTATATTGCTGTTATTATTGCTAACT
>NC_051415.1:13709669-13709883 GCF_015228065.2 Penaeus monodon
GATGCAAACATTATAGCCTTAATTCGATAATTCATAACAATAGGAGTATATCGAATCCTGCAGTACATATCATTAATGATTGCCACTGCAGATATTATCGCTCTTGTCGAAAAAATAATAGATATGAATATTTATAATAAATGTAAACCAAGCGCTGGCGTGTTACGTTCTCTCCACGGACTGTAAAAATACAGATAGATAAATACACAAATAA
>NC_051415.1:13709947-13710082 GCF_015228065.2 Penaeus monodon
GAATGCTGTTTACGTGCAACTGAGATAAAGGAAAATGATTTCAAAGATAACCCCCGAGAGCCAGTACATTATTTATTGAAACAATATATATAAAAATATACGCAAAGGGAAGTTGAGTTGGAAAACAGCATTGCG
>NC_051415.1:13710689-13710915 GCF_015228065.2 Penaeus monodon
TTAAGATCAAAGAAAAGCTAAGAGGGAGAGAATGATTTTTACGTACACTTGGAACGAAGCCGAAAAATCACCGAGGCTGTGCAAATTGAAGTAAATAGAATTAGCATATCATTTTGCAGGGTCCGTTTGGATCGAAAGAATAATATTTCGTTCGTTTTTTTAACCACATTTCTTAAATGTATCTACATCTTATCTACGCTCGACTCACATCACATCAACCTCTTAC
>NC_051415.1:13711058-13711573 GCF_015228065.2 Penaeus monodon
CGTCTTTTTCCCCAACACACTCCGCCTGAGAAACGTTTCCCGGAGCGTCAGATGTCACGCGAGGATATACCCCAGATACCACCCCCTCCCCCTCCCTTGTCGATGCCATGGCGAGCGCGTGCCCGTAACCTTGGGCTTCTCGAACGTTCCTTTGCTTTTCCCGATTCGTCTGAGATGTCAGTTGCCTGTCGAAGGAAAATCTGGGGGTGGGGGGGGAGCGGTATGGGGGGTGAGAAGAGGAGGGGAGGATGATAGAGGTAGAGGGGAGGGGAGGAAGGAGGAGAGAAGTGGAGGGGAGGATGACAGAGGTAGAGGGGAGGGGAGGAAGGAAAGAGGAGAGAAGAGGAGGGAAAGATAACAGAGGTAGAGGGAAAGGGAGGGAGGAGAAGAGGAGGAGAAGGATGGAAAGGGAAAGGAAGGAGAGGAAAAGATTGGGGAAGGTGGAAGGTAATGAAAGGGGAAAGGGAAGGGAATGGGAAAGATGATAGGGGCCCAAAGGAAGTAAGGTCTCTTCG
>NC_051415.1:13711770-13711852 GCF_015228065.2 Penaeus monodon
CGGCGATAGTGATATATAGAGCTGAGATCCTAAAGGAAATTTACCGTTCGTCTGTCTTGTCTGACATGCTATTCCTAGTCTT
>NC_051415.1:13711909-13712053 GCF_015228065.2 Penaeus monodon
CATGGCAGATGTTGATCTCATGAGTAATGGCGCAATATAACTTCGTAATAGCATAATCATAAGACACTAAAGTCTGTTTAAATCACGGGCGCAAGCACTGTCGCTTGTAAATAAATGTTTTCATTCTTTATCTCTCCTTCTCAT
>NC_051415.1:13712503-13712778 GCF_015228065.2 Penaeus monodon
GCAGTAACCCACACCCGCACAAGCAGAACGCTCCATCATGGCGTATGTAATAATAACGATTGTGTCGAATGAAAATGACAAACTCTTGCAAGGAAACCAGTCATGTTCGCGTCGGCGCGCAGGAATCTACCTTAGCCCGAGGCAGCGTGTCCGATTGTGCGCTCGCGAAAGTTGTTCAGTGTGAAAAGATAAAAAGGACGTTCGAGCGTGCGTATGTGTGTGTGTGCTTGATGCGTCCGTCGGGGCGTAAGGTGCACGTATTTCTTGGGTTTTGC
>NC_051415.1:13712812-13713131 GCF_015228065.2 Penaeus monodon
ACGAGCCGATATTTACAAGATAGAATCAATGATTGTAAGTATATTTTCTGATTCTGCTTTATTTACGGACGACCGCAAAACCGCAACCATTGCATATTCATTTTCATGCAAGGTCGATTAGCCCCCCAAAAAAGCACTCACCGAGGCGGCAACACTAAACTAAATTGACAGCTGGCAACCGCGACAAATGTCTCGAGGAGACCTTAATGCACATTTACGGATAATTCTTGGGAAAGTTTAAGTCGTGCGCTTTTATCAAATTGGCAACTTTGACGTCTGTTTCGGGACGGTTTATTGCGTGCTTTTCGTCACCGTGACA
>NC_051415.1:13713366-13713527 GCF_015228065.2 Penaeus monodon
ATGATCGTTTAGGAATCGCGTCCCTTTCAAGATTATACAGGATTCCCATTTTCTTTAGAGGACGCCTCGCCGTTTTCTGTGGTCGGTGCAGCCCTCCTGCAGGAGCGGAAATCCTTGGGGGGGAAAGTCCTCCTCAGGATAGCGGGAATGCGAAAGCGACT
>NC_051415.1:13713705-13713942 GCF_015228065.2 Penaeus monodon
CTTTGATTGAGCAGCAGCGTTGGATCCTCCTCCTTTCCCCGGCCTCCTCCCCCATCTTCTACCCCTGCTCGTCCTTTCTCTTTCCTTGCCACCATCTTCCTTCCACCGCAACATCAAGTCCTTTCTCTTCCTCCTCCGGCATCCCTAAACACTTGTCATGACTTGCAAAAAATTACCAAGTCAGCACGGATTCCCTCGTGTCTTGGCGGCCCCGGAAACGGAGAATTGAAAGCATGA
>NC_051415.1:13714278-13714490 GCF_015228065.2 Penaeus monodon
CACATGGAAGATGTACAATGAAAAATTAGTAAACAAAAAGTGATGAGCAAGGATGAGGAATACGCAATTCATCCCGACAAATAGAAACCCGCTATAAAGGCCTTTCGACGCAACTAAAATGATTAGACGGAATTGGTGATGCGTACACCTCGTGCGTGTCTACTTCAGCGTGTGTGTTTGCGAGTTTAACTTTACCATTTAGCTCTAATTCC
>NC_051415.1:13714839-13714993 GCF_015228065.2 Penaeus monodon
CGCTTTCCTTTAAGCAACGACATTTGTGCCAAATATCATTCCACGTCTATTACAGAAGCGAATGATGAACAATACTTTCTCGCAAGAGGGAAAGTTGTTGTTCAGAGAAGGTCATGAGAGTTCACAGTTGCTTTCCCTTGCATTATGGAAGAGG
>NC_051415.1:13715397-13715618 GCF_015228065.2 Penaeus monodon
ACGTTATTCACAGGTTTCATCATCATTAGGATCTAGAAACTTTATTTACGTCATTCTTCTTCCTGATTATCTGCAAACGAGTGAAATGTTAATCCATAGTAAGCAGTTATATGAATGCAATGGAAATCGCATCACCATGGATATATCATAGACACTCGTACACATTCATGCAAGCACACATGATACCACCCACGTGTGTGTACGTCGTGTACGTGTAAGTC
>NC_051415.1:13715946-13716115 GCF_015228065.2 Penaeus monodon
TCGCTTTCATGACCGTATAGTAATCGCGTTCCTTTCCGGATTAGACAGGATTCCCGTTTTCTATAGAGGACGACTCACCGTTTTCTGTGGCCGGTGCAGCCCTCGTGAGACGGCAGGAGCGGAAATCCTTGGGGGGAAAGTCCTGCTCAGGATACCGGAATGCGAAAGC
>NC_051415.1:13716351-13716596 GCF_015228065.2 Penaeus monodon
AAGAGAAAAGACAAACAATCCACTAAGCAAAAAACGCATCTTAAATCACGTAGAATCCATTTATTTAAGGAAAGTGTGTGTTAAAGATAACTATTTTCAGGTATGAATTACTGAACTGAAAGGAATTACAAGGGGAATGTACTTTGCGACGCTTTGGCATGGCAAGAGGAGTATTTTTTTTTATTCCCTTGCTCTTACTTTTACTTGAGTTAGAATTGTCATTTACTCACACGGTAACATGTGTT
>NC_051415.1:13716872-13717431 GCF_015228065.2 Penaeus monodon
TACTCAAAGGCAAACAAACGAATAAAAGTGGCAACCTTCATAGGCCTTCAAAATTCCCCTTATACGTTTTCCAATTTGTATTCAGATTATATACTCCCAGTAAGAAAGATTTATCGATTTATTGCGCGTGAAAACTCTCCGGCAGATTGGTTTATCTGCCTCAGAGTCAGGCAGTGGTTTGTTTTCCTTCGATCAGCTGATGCAAATAGAGCAGGCCTATCAAATAGTGATTGGATATCACTTGTACAAGCATCGGAGCACTTTTACAAGCATCAGAGCGTCAGTGTAGCACTTTTACAAGCATCGGAGCGTCAGTTAACACTTTTACAAGCATCAGAGCATCTCACTAAAAAACAAACACATGTTAAAAGAGAGAATTGTAAACACAGCGATTCAAACTAACAGCTGGACGAGATTGGGTCGCATATTAATGTTGTTCTCGATCTTTCTTCTTCCGCAGCTGGCCCTCGCGCTTGCAGTGGGACTCGGCAGTGGTCCTGGGGTGCTTGCAGAAGATGCCAATAAGGACTCCGTTGCCTCAGCGGATTCTTCGAAGAGC
>NC_051415.1:13717459-13719074 GCF_015228065.2 Penaeus monodon
GTAATTTCTTCTGTCTACTCTTCTCTGGTTCTGTCTATTTTATTTTTATTCAGTCAATCCGTGTATATGTATTGTCTTTCCTTCCTTATCTGGGTCTTCTCTCATATATTCATTTCACATTTTAGGAACAACGTGTTGTTTTGCGTTAGTCATATGGTGTATATAATACGTTTACTTCAAATCATAATCTAACGTGTATTTATTCTCGAATCAGCCGACGTGGGCAACATCCCGCCGCCGCCGCTGTACCAACTGCCGAACAGCGGCCTGGCGGTGCAGCCTCTCCCCCTGGAGTCTGTCTCGCAACAGTACGCGCCCCCGCAGACCCAGGTCATTCAGCTACAGCTCTCGCAGCCGAGCACGAGTTACAGCGCCCCCTCGCCGCAACCCCAAGATACGTACTTCGCCCCCACCGGCCCCCAGGCGAGCAACGCCGGCTCCGGAGGCCTGATCAGCTTCGGGCCCGCTGATGCCGTGAGCGGGCCAGGTGCTGGATACGCGGCGCCAGCTATAAGCCAGCCCTCTAGTGGTTATTCCGCGCCAGCTGTGAGCCAGCCCTCTAGTGATTATTCCGCGCCAGCTGTGCCTGCACAATCTTACAGTGCGCCAGGCTTAGGCAGCTCGGGTTCCTTGGGAAGCTCCGGTCCTTTCGGAGGATCCGGTTCCTTCGGAGGATCCGGCTCCTTCGGGGGATCCGGTTCTTTTGGTAGCTTAGGCGGCGGAGGCAGCGGCCTCGGCCAGAGTTACAGCGCCCCAACTGGTCCCAGTCAATCTTACGATGTGCCATCTGTTCCTAGTCAGTCTTACGACACGCCGTCTGTCCCAAGCCAGTCATATGACACGCCATCTGTCCCCAGTCAATCTTAGGCCATTTCCCAAGCCAGTCATATGACACGCCATCTGTCCCAAGCCAGTCATATGACACGCCATCTGTCCCCAGTCAATCTATGACACGCCATCAGTTCCCAGTCAGTCTTATGACACCCCGTCTGTTCCCAGCCAGTCTTACAATGCGCCGTCTGCAGGAAGTGGCCGAGACTTTGGAGGTCATGCAGGCGGCACCGGAGGAGGCATCGGAGGAGGTGGAAGTTCCTACAGCGCTCCTGAAGCACCGAGCTCCTCCTACAGCGCCCCCATTAGTGGAGGAGGACTAGGTGGAGGAATAGGCCTCGGAGGAAGTGGAGGAGGAGGATATGGAGGCGGCGGTGGAGGAGGAGGAGGAGGGGGGGGTCATGGAGGTATTGGGATTAGTGGAGGCGGAGGTGGAGGAGGCTATGGAGGTGCGGGTGGAGGAATAAGCATCGGTGGAGGAGGACATGGAAGTGGAGGAGGAGGCTATGGAGGAGGCGGTTCTGTTATAGGTGGTGGAGGTGGAGGAGGAGGCTATGGAGGAGGCGGTTCTGTTGGAGGAGGTCATGGAGGCGGAGGTGGAGGAGGAGGATATGGAGGAGGCGGTTCTGTTGGAGGTGGTGGAGGTGGATATGGGGGGGCTGGTGGAGGAATAAGTATCGGTGGGGGTGGAGGAGGAGGGTATGGAGGAGGCGGGGGAGGTGGAGGTGGATACGATGGAGGCAGCTCAATTGGAGGAAGTGGAGGTGGGTATGGAGGCGCTTCG
>NC_051415.1:13719385-13719614 GCF_015228065.2 Penaeus monodon
CTCCATCGGCGTGTCCCTCCCTTCGAGCTCTTACGGCGCCCCTGAAGTCCCTAGCTCCTCATACGGCGCTCCCGAGACCCTGGACTCCTCATACGGTGCTCCTGAAGTCCCTAGCTCCTCATACGGTGCTCCTGAAGTCCCTAGCTCCTCATACGGTGCTCCTGAAGTCCCAAGTTCTTCCTACGGCGCTCCTGAAGTCCCAAGTTCCTCCTACGGCGCTCCAGCATCC
>NC_051415.1:13720105-13720518 GCF_015228065.2 Penaeus monodon
CTACGGAGGCGGCGGCGGGGGCTACGTGCTAGTCCGGAGGCCGCGCCCCCGTCCCTTCAAAAAGTTCTTCGACAAGTTCAAAGGTCTCTTCAAGGGTTAACTAAAACCCCGTGATGACGTCCAACTAAAACATGACTAGTTCTGTACAGCTTTTTATATCTCGTGTATATAACGATGTTGCCTTTTGTTGTTTCTCTTCGCTTGTAATATTTGCATATATGTTTTTTTTTTTTGTAAAACCTTTTGTTTAATAAAACTCTTGTAAGTTAAATATTTTCTTTATGTAGTATGAGGTACGGTGAGTCTTGCGTGATAAACAAAAGAAAATGGAAGAAGAATGGAGAAAGAGAAACAGACAGACGGAGAGACATAGACAGGGATAAAATTGAGCGAAGGTGCTGAAGGGAGAGGAG
>NC_051415.1:13720643-13720754 GCF_015228065.2 Penaeus monodon
ATTCTGCTTTTCCTTTTGTATCTAAAAAATACACTTACATTTTTTTCTTTTGTAATTTTCTAGGTATTCTTATAAGAAAAGATATAGTAAAAGAATGAAACATAAACAAAT
>NC_051415.1:13720941-13721275 GCF_015228065.2 Penaeus monodon
AGCGGGTGTCAGATCGCTAGCCATTGGTCATTGGTCAAGCGGCAGTTAGAACAATTTCCACCGAAAATAAACTACGGAAAAAATACTAACCCAGCTCTCTCTGTCAACTAATTTCAGAGTAGCCATTCGCAAGCCAATTAACAATTCATTCGGAAAGTCACGCTCACTGCAGCTAATCAGAAGGAAATAGATTAAAGGAGGGTTAGAGTTTACCTTGGGTTAGCTGAGGGTTAATGGCAGATTCCGGTGGGGGTCAGGGATGGTTTGATCACCTTTGGACATCCACCCGGAAATAGGCCTTGTTTCTCTTACTTATTCTGTACTATGTAATTGG
>NC_051415.1:13721595-13721816 GCF_015228065.2 Penaeus monodon
ATCATATCTCCGCCTTTTTTAAGAAATAGCAACCAAGTAGAGTTGTATCCTGCGGCACAACCCTTGCAATATGCAGACGATACCCTGACGTAGGATTTATCTGTCCTCGGAGAGCGGAGTTGCAGGAGACATAGCTCGCGATTTCGACATTCTCTACGAAATTGAAAAGGAGAAAAGAGAAAGGAAAATTGTACGAAGGCTGTGTATTTTTTGGTTCCTGT
>NC_051415.1:13722432-13722605 GCF_015228065.2 Penaeus monodon
CACGTAATATCCCAATGGAAAAAATTCGCTCCCCCCCCCCTCCCCTCGCCACTGAAAAAATCACGGATGACATTTTGATCGACAGAGTTCAAACCCGAAGCAATTCTTTCATCTTTTTTTCTTGTCTCTCTCGTCTCTACGTCCTCTGGTTGTCCAGTAAACGCATGTTTTAT
>NC_051415.1:13722946-13723208 GCF_015228065.2 Penaeus monodon
TATCACACAGAATCAACAATTATGATTAAATAGTGAAATCATACAATCAATTATGCAGCTGACATTTCAGGTTGCCAAATATTTCAGGAGGACGAATATTAATCCTAAAGCGTACTACAAAATAATTTTTTGCAATCCACTTATCATTTTCGACAGTTCTCGAATAAACCATTATGTTTCCTGAGCTTTATTACGTTCATGTAATTCAAAATTCAAAAGTACTTGCTAATCATGATTAACACAAAACAGAGTGCACACATAT
>NC_051415.1:13726003-13726336 GCF_015228065.2 Penaeus monodon
TCCAATCACTGAACGAGCATTTTACTCTTCTTACCACATCTTTCATGGCCATTGAGACTTCGGAAAGAGACATACGATTCTGAAAAAAAAATCAATCAGAGAAAATATACAACTGACATTTCAGGTATTCTCTTCAGATTACATTTTTTGCTTTGGATTTGTGAATGTCAAGTATTCATTCTCGAAGTTCTTTGTAGTGTTTATTTCGCTTGGCATATACGACAGTCCTCTAAGCTATCACACGATATCCTGGGGAAAGTTGCATATACATAACTGAAAAGTCAAAATCAGTTTCTAATATCGATAATAGCATAAGGAATTACTCATATATTC
>NC_051415.1:13726645-13726956 GCF_015228065.2 Penaeus monodon
GGACCTCATCAGTGTCGCGGGCGTGGGCGGCGGTGACGTCGGCGGAGGAGGCATGGATGAACCCCGAGTCGCTTGATTACATCGTGAATAATTCCAGGCCTCAAGATGCGATTAAATGCAACGGTTCCAGTGGGGTTGAGGCCGTATTTACATGCTATTTCGACGGCTCGGCGAGGAAAGGTCAGAGGTCAACGCGCCGTCACTTCCAGGATCACGTTTTCTTCGAAGGGCTTCCTCCTCGTCCTCTTTTTTTTACCTTTTTTCTTCCTTCCATGTTTGTGTGAGGGGGGGGTGAAGCTTCTCTCTCTGCC
>NC_051415.1:13727738-13727896 GCF_015228065.2 Penaeus monodon
GACCTCTGACCTTTGGCGGAGCTTAACTCGATCTCTATCTAACTTCCAGCACCACCTGCCCGTTCCACCTGTCAGGCCCAAGCTACCTATGCCTCCGTCATGCTGTCAGATCCTGTCAATTTTGCGTCAACTGTCAACCGGCTGTCATCTTTCCAATG
>NC_051415.1:13728003-13728228 GCF_015228065.2 Penaeus monodon
TCATCAGCATCTTGTATCGTCTTATCTCACCCGATCACATACCCTACCCTCTTTTCTATCCCCCCGGCCCACTTTACCCCCACCCTGTCCTAACCCCCTTACCTCCTTCTACCCTACCTCCTATCCTACGACTCACCAACCCACCCTATCCCAACCTCACCCACCTGCTCCTTCCTGACTTATATACTTGTCGTCACCACCACTTATCTACTTATCTACCACACA
>NC_051415.1:13728292-13728466 GCF_015228065.2 Penaeus monodon
ACGAGAAACAACATCGACATCGTCATAAGGAAAAGAACTACGTGATAATTCAATCTAGTCTTCGACAATGGCGTCTCTCCTTTCATGGCTTCCACGCCCCTTGTGCCTTTGATGAACGATTCAGTCATTAACGGAAAATGCGAGGAAAATGTTATACAGGGATAGATGTAGGAG
>NC_051415.1:13728646-13728724 GCF_015228065.2 Penaeus monodon
GAAACAACAAAGAGAACATCCGGTCACACAACAAACGAATTCACACACGAACACATATGCACCTTCATAAATACCCAA
>NC_051415.1:13728915-13729044 GCF_015228065.2 Penaeus monodon
CGCTGAAATATTCTTGAACACGCCCCCTATCTCTTCCCTTGAGACTAAGCAGCGTCCCGAGGCTACAATAGTCCTTGATGAGGTAGTGAGATGCGCTTCTTGGGCCGGAGAAGGTTCAGATTTTTTTGC
>NC_051415.1:13729647-13730125 GCF_015228065.2 Penaeus monodon
TGGAATCCTCAGAAATAACTGATTAACTTCTAACAACATATGTGAACTGTCACCAGCACTCTCTACACCACTGTTGGCGCTACATCACTGTCGCCGTATCGAGGTTAGTGCCGCGTAATTACAGCATTCACGTTCATGGCACCCGATTGTTGTCACTATATCGAATGCCATTATATCATGGTAACTAAATCGATGTCAAGATGTGTCGCTATATCACTGTCATGATACAGAGGTCAGACATCGCCACCATGTATGCACCTCCAGTGTTTTCCGTTTTACATCCCTACATCTAAACATAATCATGGTCTTATAATTGGAAATCAATAAAAGGAATAAGCTAAATTATTGATACTAGTTATAACATTTAGAAACAGCAATAACAGTAACAGATTACGGATAGTACATCTTGCTGAAAAACTGTAGCACAGTCGTAGGGGAATATGCATTCTGAACCGCAGGAGGATACGGTAGGTTGGTT
>NC_051415.1:13730232-13730562 GCF_015228065.2 Penaeus monodon
CCTTACCACTGAGCTTTTGCCCCTTCTGTTGCAACTGCCGCGACGGGGATTCGATCCCGACTCAACGCTCTGACCACAATAGTAATAGAAATGCCATTACAAATACGGAGAAAAAAAACATATATTAAAGTCACAGAGAGGATATCCCAAAACATAAAATCAAAAGCTTTACCAAGAGTCTAGGAGCAAGAGTCGATAAGAGGGACATGGGAGTTTTATAAAAGGAATTACCCTATGCTGGAAAGGGGAAAGGGATAAAGCAATGAATAAATCTTCGCAGAGAAAAGGTGTATGCAGGGCCGTGTTTGACAGGTAGGGACTAGTAGATAT
>NC_051415.1:13731431-13731627 GCF_015228065.2 Penaeus monodon
TACGCAAATAGGAGAGCACGGAAAGACGGATAATGCAAAGCAAAATAAAGGAGATAGTGCGAACTGCCCCATAAAATATCCATCTGAACAAGTGTCTGTTGTTCAGCAAAAGAACAAGTTACCAGTGGCTTCATCTTGTTCCAGATCACCAAGAAAATACCCCATATAATCAATTATTTCCTCTGGTCCAACTGTA
>NC_051415.1:13731707-13731941 GCF_015228065.2 Penaeus monodon
CGAGGAGAATCAAATGCCGCAGGCGATATCCATTAAGAAGCAGCCTGACAGCCGATAGCTCATTTTACTCATCTTTTAATATCACACAAAGTAGCTTATCATTATACGTTGGATACATCAAGACTTACAGAAGGCTGAAAAAAAAAGATAACTCGGGAAATGTCAGCTGATATTAATACTATAATATCTTATTGTTGTTTTTTTAATCTTTGGTTTGCGTTTCTAAAATTTCAA
>NC_051415.1:13731963-13732068 GCF_015228065.2 Penaeus monodon
ACCGGACGGAGACGGATCAGTGTATGCATTATGAATAAGGACTATAGTCAATTATGAACAATCTATGAGAAATAATTCAAGGGAGGATTAGAATTCTTATAAAAT
>NC_051415.1:13732202-13732531 GCF_015228065.2 Penaeus monodon
GATACGAAGAGATTTGCGGAAATAAAATAAAGTTTGACTACAAATCAACCCAAATTAAGTCGTAGAGAGAGAAACCAAAACAAGGTTCCCCCTCCCCACTTAACCTCGCTCCCCCCCCGCTCATCCCCAACCCCCCCCCCTTTGCCTGACCATCCAGCTCATCCCCAACCACACAGCCTCAACCATCCCCCCCCCCCACTCGTGCTCCACCTCCCCCCCCCCCACTCATGGTCCACCAACCCCCCCTCCTCCCCTGCCTTCTCCCCAACCCTCCATCCCCCACCACGCCAACAACCATTCCATCCACCCCCCCCCCCCACCTCTCTCTC
>NC_051415.1:13732883-13733097 GCF_015228065.2 Penaeus monodon
GCGAGGTGCGTCTCCCGCGCCCGACGACCGCCGTTCGCTGCTCCATAATAGAGGCGTTCGCGAAAGGTCCCCAGACGCTGCTGCCTCGGGGGACGAACAGAAGGACAGCGTTCGAAGATTATATAAATTGTGTGCCTTTTTCTTCCTCTATTTTGATCTCTATTTGGGGTCTCTATTATATTCTTTACGGTTGGAATTCGGTGAGTTGATGTGC
>NC_051415.1:13733218-13733366 GCF_015228065.2 Penaeus monodon
GGTCCGTTTTGAATTGTCTTTCGTCTCAGGAAAAGAATAGGCGTAACACGTTTTTTTTTCTACTTCCCTGGACTGGGTTATCGATCGAAGCCATGTAGATGTGGCAGACGCTCTGATGTTTGGACTGTGTTGACACATTCCACGGTTG
>NC_051415.1:13734606-13734733 GCF_015228065.2 Penaeus monodon
AAGTTTCTGTATATTCTCATTCATTCAAATTATATTCTTGCATATTCAAACTATAATCAAATTATATTCTTCCTGTTTTCGAGCTACATTTTGACTCCAACGCGTTTAATGCATGTTTGTGTATGCA
>NC_051415.1:13734844-13735166 GCF_015228065.2 Penaeus monodon
TGCTATAAGAAGGTGTTGATATTATGTCTGATCAACATACAGACCAACATAAAGAGCAGCATACAAAGCAACATACAGAGCAACATACAGAGCAACATACAAAGCAACATACAGATTAACATACAGATCAACATACATAGCAACATACAGATCAACATACAAAGCAACATACTCCCCAGACCCCCATAGAATAGCTATGTACGAATTTCCAGTCCCTGTCCTATTCAGAAGGGCTTTATGTACCAAGGGAATACCACTTATGTTTTGCAGTAACAGTGCCACTTTACTTGATACTGTTGCTTTTTGAGTTTTCCCACACGCC
>NC_051415.1:13735549-13735848 GCF_015228065.2 Penaeus monodon
TTTAAACAATATTACCTGTATTCCAAAACAACTACAACCTGTACCACATTTTTAAAACGTTTATCTTATGCATATTCTGTTTATGCATCTATTTAGTCACTTCTCTGTTCTATTGGTCTTCACCTCTCTACTTAATCATCACGTCAGTCTTATAATCCTAAGTTAAAGTTACTCGTTATCACAATATTCGAATAGCTTTCTAAACGCCATTCGTCTTCTCCGCTCTTATCTATTCGTATACTTATTTATCCAGTTATTAATATCGTTATCATTTATCGACGTTTCATTTAACTCTCTGA
>NC_051415.1:13735930-13736000 GCF_015228065.2 Penaeus monodon
CGAATAGCTTTTCTAAACGCCATTCTTCTTCTCTCTTATCTCTCTATCTGCTTTTATACTTATTTATCCA
>NC_051415.1:13736037-13736113 GCF_015228065.2 Penaeus monodon
TTGCTATTCTTGGTTTCCGATTCGATCTCCCGGTGTCACTTCCGGGTCTCGTTATCGACGTTTATTTAACTCTCTA
>NC_051415.1:13736142-13736240 GCF_015228065.2 Penaeus monodon
AATCTATTCACTGATTCATCCGATTATCATTATTATCATTAACTTCCGGTCTTAGTTATTTTCCTTCTGCGTTATTTAACAGTCACTCAGATACTGAG
>NC_051415.1:13736324-13736443 GCF_015228065.2 Penaeus monodon
CACAAGCTTATCTTCCTCCGCCATCCTGATGTCATTTGATAATCATTCAGGTTATAATTTATTGAAACTTTGTAATTTCTTTCACTTTTTTATATAATTCCATCAGTTTATTCATCAAG
>NC_051415.1:13736482-13736552 GCF_015228065.2 Penaeus monodon
CACTTATACTATCTTCCTCCGCCGTCCCAGTATCACTTCCTAATCCCTTAGATATCGATATTTTGTTGAC
>NC_051415.1:13736589-13736829 GCF_015228065.2 Penaeus monodon
ATCAATTCCTCCCTTTATCACTCCATTCACCACGGTTATTCCCTCTTTCGCTCGCTTATTACATTCGAAATCCTTCTTCCGACCGTGACGTTCGGAGGTCGATGCCGTTAGGGTGATTTTATCGATGTTTTATTTAGTGATATCGCCTTTAACGCCTCCACCGCGATTGGCCACGCCCTTCCTTATCGCTCGCCTCGGCTGCTTCCCGGCTTTATTTTCGTGCCTCGCTTGGCTGCGGTA
>NC_051415.1:13737072-13737174 GCF_015228065.2 Penaeus monodon
GGGTTTTTATTCATGCTCAGATTTATCATATTTGTTGTTTTGTTTTTCTTTTTCCATTTTCTTATGTCGGTTTTTGTGTTAGCATTTTTTTTTCAGGTTGCC
>NC_051415.1:13737924-13738051 GCF_015228065.2 Penaeus monodon
GCAGGTATATGTGTGTATTCTCTTTAATTTTCTCTCTATCTCCGACAGCGTTGCTCCAGCTTCTTTCTCTCCCTCCATTCTCCTCTTTACGCAATTTGCCGTTCGCCACACCTTCCTCGCGGCCACT
>NC_051415.1:13738164-13738249 GCF_015228065.2 Penaeus monodon
TCGGCCAAGATAGATCACGTGATCAGCCTCTCGACACTTGATAATTAGGGGGATACCGAAACTAGCAAGATTTTCGGGAGCTTAC
>NC_051415.1:13738276-13738429 GCF_015228065.2 Penaeus monodon
CGGTGCATTCAGTCACGGTTTGGGGATTGTTTGGTTCTAATTACACCGTTTGTTCGGGTCGTTTGATATTGTTTGTTGGGTATCAGAGGGAAATGTTTAGGCTCGTAGATTGTTTGTGTGGGGGGAGGGAGGGGGGGTTATAATTTGAACGCG
>NC_051415.1:13738601-13739143 GCF_015228065.2 Penaeus monodon
AAGAAGAATTATTTTTTCTTTAGATTCCTTTTCTTTTTTCCTTTTTTTTTGGCTCCCTCCTTTATATTATTTTATTCCTGTTTTTAGTTGTTTTCGTTGTTGTTGTTGTTGTTGTTTTTAATCAATGTATTCTTTAAACTTTTTCTTTCCTGTTAAGATTCAAAAGGAACACTGACGCTATGACAGTAAAATTAATGACCGAGGAGACCCATTATGCTGTTGAAATATACGAATCTTCATCTCAGTCAAATCACATTCGAAATCGTGCTAATAACCTTTATTCTTGTTTTATGCATTCAGCCCTATCCGTTCACTTATCTTATGAATGTATTTGTTTTTACTTCGCTATGGTTTTGTTTTGGATTTATCGAAGCTTTTTTTTCTTTCTTGTTTTCTGTTGTTCTCTTCGTGCCCCGATTATCCTGCATTATTTCAATTACATAACAACAACAAAAATGACTTGAATATTTTTTATCTTCCACTGTTTTCTTCTCTTTATTTTTCGTTTTTTTATGTATCATGTAGCACCATATTCCACCTTT
>NC_051415.1:13739210-13739293 GCF_015228065.2 Penaeus monodon
ATTTCGATTATGTAAGTTCTTTTATCAAATCCAATTAGCGAATTTATTTGATATCATTTATTCAAATATTATGAGCTGAAATT
>NC_051415.1:13740037-13740227 GCF_015228065.2 Penaeus monodon
AGCAACAGAAAGCTATATACACAGTATAAGAAATATATATCTTTAGACTGATGGTAAAGACATTACAAACTGAACTAGCAATATCTTTGATAAAAAAACGGAGTATATACTGTTATGGGGTTGAGTAACCAAGAGCTTTATTTATGCTTGTGTGGGTGTGTGGATGTGAGTGTTTGTTAGTGTGTATGCA
>NC_051415.1:13740388-13740766 GCF_015228065.2 Penaeus monodon
AAAGGTAAATGTTTATTGTTTTGCAATGTATCTTATGCGGTCAATAAATATCAACCTCTCTATTTGTGTATGTCTGTATGTGTGTTGGAAAGTGTTAGATCAGAGGCAAAAACAATAAAATAAAATAAAAAATAGAGCACATGCGCTTGCATATGCACGAACGTTAAATAATGGAAAGAATAGAAAAGGCTGAAGCTAAGAAAATAAATGTTCCTTTTAACTGATAACGTTTAATGTGACTGAAGAAGGAAATGCTACTCCTCTATTCAGGAAAGCAGGTCCTTCCCTCTCCCCGCCCCACCCCCGCCCTCACTGCACGTCATACTTCAGAGTTTATTAAGTCATCACTTTACTCCGCTGTGAAGGCTGGGCTATCTG
>NC_051415.1:13741012-13741260 GCF_015228065.2 Penaeus monodon
TTCTCTCTTTTCCCTTTCACTATTACTTATGGACATCATTAGCGCATTAACATCCCTACTTACGAAAGACCATGCTATTTATTGCGATCATTTGCAAGCATAATGGAGTCCCCTTTATTCTGCATTATTATCTAACGTTAGATTCACTTAAGAATTTCTTAAAGAGAAAACGGAGTTATAGCTACGTTAAAAACACAATTACACACACCATTATGATAGTTGCAGTTTTAATGCTTGTAGCGTTGTTA
>NC_051415.1:13741581-13741701 GCF_015228065.2 Penaeus monodon
GTAAAGTCTACCAAACATCTTTACTATGTCTCCTCTAAACTCTCCTAAATCCTTAAACTGCCCCTAAAGTCTCTGGCCGGCGCACTGCAGGTGTTTTACGAACGCAGAAGGACTTCTGTC
>NC_051415.1:13742678-13742870 GCF_015228065.2 Penaeus monodon
TTTTAGAGTCTGATGGTTTGCAAGTAATCAGATTGACACAATTCTGTATCAAAAGACGCTAAGCCCTTTCACGGACGGTGTGTTGCTTGCCTCGTCTTTGGTCTTAATCCTGTGTTCTAGCCCGAAACCGAAAGCGTGAAAGTGTATTTATGTGTGTGTAGGGATGTATATCCACACTAGCGATACACGATA
>NC_051415.1:13743044-13743702 GCF_015228065.2 Penaeus monodon
TTTGCTCGCTCTTCCCCTCATGCACAGGCGTGAGTGGAAGACGGTGAAAATGTGGCAGAGAGGCAGAGAGGCAGGCAGATACACAAACATACAAAAGAGTGAAAGAGCGAAGGAGACTGAGACTGATATGAAAAGACAAGGGAAGATGAATTAGACGGGTGAGACGATACCTGAGCCCCGCGCGCGATGATTTATGGAAAAAATAATGTTCCGCGGAATTTCCAATGACAGAACATTATCGGGGAAAATGCTCTCCCAAAGAGGGTAAATGGAGAGAAAATATCTAATAAAGGCTCAGAGTGGGCGTGTCGAATTTCAAGGGCGTGGCGAAGTAAGGTGTAAGTGAAAGTAAGAGAGAAGGAAGGTGAAAACTAGTGGATCCTCCGGTTCATTCGGATTAGATCCCGTGGACTTCGAGAGGCTGATGCGATTTTGTTTTCTTGGGAAATGTGATTCGAGTGTTTATAGTTTTGTGTATATGCCAGGAATGTGTTACACGTAGGTTTCTGTTTATCCAAGTACGAGGTATGTATTCAAACAGTACTTGCAGTCTTGCTCAAATAGCATCCCGTTGCAGAACGTTGTGTGCAAATAGCATTAGTTTACTCTAGCTGCCAAGTACAAGCATTATTTAATTCTCTGGCATTTACGGTTGGCT
>NC_051415.1:13744207-13744342 GCF_015228065.2 Penaeus monodon
GGAAAGAGAAGACGGGATTAGGCTTGAAGGAAGGTTTATTCAAGTCATTTCGCTTTTTCTTCATTTTTTTCTTTCTCTCTGTCCTCTTTTCCTCTCTTTGTGTCTTTGTAACTTCTCACTTTATGTTTCTTTGTA
>NC_051415.1:13744602-13745053 GCF_015228065.2 Penaeus monodon
AATGCCCTTCCCCAGGTCTGGCGCCAACTCCTCCAAAAGGGAATCACGACCAATCGATCCCGTAATGACGTCATCGCGGTCACCCATCTGCTCCGCCTAATCACTTCAATCGCTCCGCCTCGATCGATCCCGTTTAGCATATTTATCCGTGGATGCAATGAGGCTTGTTCCCTCGTCTCGTGTTTCCTCTTCTCGCGGTAATTACCTCGCGGAGAATGCTGAGGGAGGTGTGTGAGGGGAGGAGGGGAGAGGAGGGGAGGAGGGGGAAGGGGAGAGGGGGAGGGAGGAGGATGCTGACACGGGAGAGAGTAATGACACTTCAGGCATTACAAGGGATTAGCGGCCGCGGACACCGGCTGGGGGGAGCTTGGTGTCACCCCCCTCCTCCTCTCTATTTCTTGTCTTCTTTTCTTCCTTCGCTGCTCACACACACACACGCGCGCGCGCATAA
>NC_051415.1:13745886-13746158 GCF_015228065.2 Penaeus monodon
AATTCTCAAAAGCATTCATCCTAAAAACATCGACTGCAGTGACAGCCTTTGCCACGCCCATTGCCACGTTGCAGGCGCAGGTGATCTTCGGGATGCAGCTTCCGAGGCGATGCAGGAGGCGAGCGAAGATGCTTTTAAGTCCTGGGTGAGATTGATGGCACACGAGGGCCAAATTAAGGCATGGGAATGACCTATTTCCCAGAAGGGATGCGACCATTACACTCCTTCTTGCTAGTGAGTTTTGATATACTTTCGCTTATAAATGTATACAT
>NC_051415.1:13746188-13746315 GCF_015228065.2 Penaeus monodon
TGTTCCACAACCTAACATTCCGCTACAGGATTTAGGTCTCTGAAATCTTTATTGACCTTCCAAGGCGATATGCCAACCCTCGTGGTCGGGATCCAAATTCCCTCCGCAGCAGTTGCAAAATGTCCTC
>NC_051415.1:13748387-13748480 GCF_015228065.2 Penaeus monodon
TCACCATGGATCTGCGCTTTAAAGAGTCATGGCCGTGAGTTAGTCATGCGTCGTCGCCTCTCAGCGGCGCTAGAATACCCTCTCTGGGGCGCA
>NC_051415.1:13749161-13749413 GCF_015228065.2 Penaeus monodon
TAAAGACAAATATGCAGTGAAATTCAGAAATATACAAAGAAAGGTCATCCCATTGCTGTTGACAGCTGACTGACGAAAACGACGAATCCACATAATCTCTGCGCTTACGGAAAATGAAATTAATTTTCAAAACAGCTGTAAAATGAACAAAGAGTTATTCCGTTCAATTAGGGATACAGATTATTTCCTGTCGCTGTTCGATTCCCACTAATAAAACGGGTATTAGTGTTGCTTTGAGAAAACTTTGTGGGT
>NC_051415.1:13750071-13750644 GCF_015228065.2 Penaeus monodon
ATGAGATAACTTTCAAGACTTCATCTTCTCTTGATCCCTAATGAAACGGGGCACCGAAACCCTCACGGATATAGGCGGCAAAAGAAAATAAAAAAGAGGGGGCAGAGGAAGCGAGGAGGGACAAGCAGAGAACAAAAGAGCAGAGCGAAGCAGAAGCGATACCGATGTCGAACCAGATTTGGTGACTCTAATCCCTATTGTGTGGATTCCAGTCTCATTACAGGGCGTTCCTGCCAGGTCGCCTAATCACCTCGGTCGGCGTCTGTATCACTTAAGGAGCGTTCGAACCTCTTGGGGGATCCTGGCGCGGCTCAGAAGGCTTTTAGAGCGCGAAGGAATCACTTTTGTGGGATCCTGTCGCTTATGCTGTTGTCTGATCACGCTGGAGGAGTGACTGTAATTAAGGTTACTGTTCCTTTTTCTGTTTGTTTTCGAGATTGGGTGGGCGGTACATGTGATTAGTGGTTTCTTTAGTTAATACATTTTCTACAGTAGTTGAGTTGTTTTGGAAAAAAATGATACAAAAAGAATGGAGAGGAAAATCATTTTTTTTAACGGAAAGAGAATTCAGGC
>NC_051415.1:13750860-13751083 GCF_015228065.2 Penaeus monodon
AGAAAAAAAAGCAAAATAATTACGAAAGGGGAGAAAAAAAAGAACAGAGCAGGAAGAGCGTGGGTCCAGGTAGCTAATAGAAAGGAAAAAAAAAAGAAAGAGCGGGGAAGTCACTCTCAATCGAAGGTATGTCTTCATTAGGAACCGAACAGCTCGCGAAGTCAAGGAATCTGGGAGGAATACAGAGCGTCCGAGAGAAAAAGCGATGAACCCGCGACTTCCG
>NC_051415.1:13751207-13751280 GCF_015228065.2 Penaeus monodon
CCTCTCGTTGTCTGCTCTTGCTCCTTCTCGCTCGATTTTCTGGCCTTCGTGTTTTATTTTATAGGAATTTCCT
>NC_051415.1:13751558-13752027 GCF_015228065.2 Penaeus monodon
TACAGAGAGAGAGAGCAATGTTTCTTAATTTTCCATCTTCGTTGATGTCCCGATAAGAATAATATTTTCCAGTCTAAATTTATTTATCTTTCATCAAGCAAACATGACATTTTAGTTCATCTGATAATTGGTTTAGGGAAAAAAAGATAAATCTCTCTGTTGCCGTTGATCGACTGGTTGGTTATCCATGATTCGGGTACGTACAGGCCCCTCAGAGGAAATCATCCTTTTAATGTAACAATTATACTCGAGAAATATATTTACTGGGATTATTATACTTTCACACTACACAAAAAAAAGCCGTAAGTCTCCCCCAAATATGTTGTTTATGCATTATACAGTTAGGCTCGAAAATTTCCTAAAAATACTTTTACACGTGTGTACAAAAGCATAATAATCGCAACCACTTTACTACTAGCTCTTAAGGTACCCCTGGCAAGCTCTCAAGGAGCCCAAGGTTCTCCGGAAC
>NC_051415.1:13752672-13752876 GCF_015228065.2 Penaeus monodon
GTGTGACCTTTGTAGACCTTCGCTGATTATCCCTTTGTCCGGGAAGAGTCCCAGACAGCAAGGAAGAGGATGAGTCAATAAAGGAAGGAGAGAGACATAATGAAAACCCCGGTTGCCAAGACTTTCCTGATGAACGTCACGAGAGAATTACAGTTGTCATTTCCGTATCACTTAGGGAAATGCGGAGGAAAAGTTGTATCGAAA
>NC_051415.1:13753853-13754427 GCF_015228065.2 Penaeus monodon
CATGTCCTCCTGTGTATCGGAAAGGGACCAACCCTTACCTCAAATATTTCTCGAACACAAGCGCCGTTTGCAAGTGTCTGATAACATATAAGTTTTACATCAGCGTATCTCGCTCCGTGTCAGTGCCAATTAATTTTCCACGTGTGACTTCCTTTCGGTTACGGCCGAGGAAAGGCTGCTGATGCATACAACACCTTTGTCTTTTCTTGAAGGTGTTTACTCGTGCATAAGAAAAATATTCGGGGAATAATTAACGCCAGGTAGTTTAATAAAGGAAAACAGACGTGTAATGAGGCCCATAAGGGTAACAAAAATATATAGTTCATTCAACAAAGGCCAACTAGACTAACAGTGAGGAAAAAAAAACGAAATATTACAGAGAGCGGATGAAAGGTCTGGGTCCCTTGGAAGCAAATGGAAAACAAGGGAGATTACCACGTGTTTTGCTCTTCCTTTGCGAGGAGGGAAATGAGGCTTTGATCAGCTGACTGGAGGTTGCAGAGCGATTCGTAAAAAAAAAAACGAAAAGGAAAACGGAGATGATTGATGGATGTCGGTTGCGCTCATGCTTCGT
>NC_051415.1:13754881-13755535 GCF_015228065.2 Penaeus monodon
ATCTTAATACCACAAATATCATAGTACCAAAAATGTGAGGAAAAACTCCCGAACATACGCGTTGCAATACAAGCACTCCCTTCATCCATTTTGCATGTGAGACCATCATGCAACCCCATCATTCAATTCCTTAGCCATGCTGGAAGAGAGCGGAGCACGTGCATGAATATTCAGGAGCCGAGGTTCATCAAGAGTCAGGCACCATGGCGAAGGAACGATGCCTTTGCCTGATCTTCCATTTGCTAATCAATGAAGTCACGAGCCGTTGGATGAAATGATAAAATTCAAGTTGTTTTCTTGAAGACTATGTCTTGTTTGCTTCGATTCAGAGGAAGTTTCGTCATCACTGGTTGTTTGGGAGTGCTTGGTCGATGCGGGGTTAGTTAGGCAAGTGAGTCTAAGAACAATATTTTAAGAGAAAGATTTTTTTAAGACGTTCGGCGAATCGTAAAATAGATATCTTGCTATGGTCGTTCGTCAAAATTCTTCTCTGCCTTAATGCGAGATTTTTTTTATATAGTCTTGTTTCCAATTAAAAAACGGAGTTTATAAATAGTACGTCAGTAGTTTTATTATTTCTGTTAGTGGATGTTCTCAAAACCGCGGAGATTGGGAAAGAAGGAGAATGAGAATTAAGTACAATAGTGCGTTACA
>NC_051415.1:13755926-13756167 GCF_015228065.2 Penaeus monodon
ATATAAACGTATGTGATGACACTAACAATAATTTTTTTTAACTGTACACGACTCTACAATCTATTGCAGTATCTATAGCATATCATTGTCTCTATAGAGTTTAGTATCTATTGTCCGTGATAAAGATGTTATCATCGACTTCATACAGATCTTACGAACAGATAAATTTTCTACCCTCTGTTATTATCATCTTTTATTTACATTACACAAAGAAAAAGTAAAAGGGAATTGTGAACGACGG
>NC_051415.1:13756206-13756357 GCF_015228065.2 Penaeus monodon
CTAACGACATCAAAGTATTTCTCCCAAGAAAAAAAAACCCGGCTTTCTTGTAACTGCTAATCAAGCTACCTCTCTTTTGAGGTTTTTCTTTTGATTTACTACTAATGGGAACCAGCGCCGTTTTCCATGAGGGAAGTGTTAATTTGATTTT
>NC_051415.1:13756647-13756735 GCF_015228065.2 Penaeus monodon
AAAGCTCTCCCATTTTTACGGTGTAGCGCAAACTTTAGAAAGGGGAGCTCTAAGTTGTGAGTATATTTTTCCCTCGGTCTCTCACTTG
>NC_051415.1:13757032-13757285 GCF_015228065.2 Penaeus monodon
TGTTATTTGCAAACCTTCTTGTATCATAGTTTTACTTTCTCTGGCTTCCAATATAAGTGTGAGAAGCATGTGCCCATCCCCTGTACGTATTTCTGACAGCTTACGCGATGAAGTCAATCAGCTTATCATGCTTTATCAATTTGCCGTTAAACTTCATTACTATGTTAGATGTGTCTTTTTCTCACATTATGAAATAACTGCCTCGCCTTAAGCTTTCTCTTTCCTTTTAACGTAGTGCTAAACATCTACGCAT
>NC_051415.1:13758259-13758519 GCF_015228065.2 Penaeus monodon
AGATAGAGAGAGAGAGAGCATAAGACCGCCTCATCGCCGGTTCATCTAAACACAACACAGGCGAGTGTATTAGTTTTTTTTCACTTTCTCTCCTCCCTCCTTCTCTCATCGATTTCCGCGGACCTTTTCTTTTCCTCCTCCATCCCTCTCCCGGCAATCACCTGGGGATCCTGATTGGGACAAACACGGGAATATCTGATGGAGGGACACAAATATTTGCCCTTTGAATAGCGTGATCCCTTCGCTCGCCTCACTCGGCA
>NC_051415.1:13758573-13758715 GCF_015228065.2 Penaeus monodon
TCGCATTCACTCGCACGTCGTGTTTATCATGCACTCGCTGTATGCCCACTGCCCGTGCTCACTCCCACGTATACCCACTCGCATTACTGTCTAGGCTAATTGTCACGCACGTCAATATTCGTGTTTACCCGTTGCCTCTGCC
>NC_051415.1:13758936-13759033 GCF_015228065.2 Penaeus monodon
ACCTTTTACTCCGCGTGTGTGTAATTCCCATTCAGATTTATGCTTAGTTTGAACTGGTCGTCTGTTTTGAAAGGAGAAATGAGGCCTTAGGAGAAGG
>NC_051415.1:13759963-13760133 GCF_015228065.2 Penaeus monodon
GATATGATGATTCAGCTCTTTCCCCCCGGAGCATACATATCCGAAAATTGTAGTTATAACGTAGGGTTATGCGAGATTTATTAGTACACATTGACTATGGATAAGGAAGAACGAAATTTATGCACACTATTTTCTTTTTCTTTTTTTCCTACTTTTATTATTCACAGAAA
>NC_051415.1:13760648-13760852 GCF_015228065.2 Penaeus monodon
ATAAATCTTGGACTTACCACCTGCTCGAGTTGGATAAAAGACGACCTGGCAACCGATGGGGCCAATCAACTGTACTTGTCTTCTAAACAAACAAATGAAACTTCGATATTGTTTGTTTGTTTTTTTTAATGATTGTTGTTTTACCTTAATAATGTTTGTCTTTCTTCTTTTGAATGATTTTTCTTTCTTTCTTTTTTTTTTACA
>NC_051415.1:13761014-13761610 GCF_015228065.2 Penaeus monodon
CGTGAGTGTATATACACGTGTGTGCATGTTTTTTATCTATGTGTGCGTAAATCTGAAGAAGCAGAAGAGAAGCGTATACTTTCATATCATCATATGCCTACGGTAATTACCAGGCAAAAGGCGACCATTCTTCTGCCGAGTCACGAACCGGACAATGGCTAGACCTACTGTAATGCTGGCTAACGAAGCAGTCTGAGTGGAAACGTTTTTTTCTCTTTATTTTAATCTTCACTACTCGGTGTGTCGAGAACTGCAACTTTCTATATATTCCAGGTCATAACACAAAGAAACTCAATGAGAGCAAAATATGCAATAAAAAGGAATATAAAAAGATGATAAAATAACCTGTGCACATAATTCTTTATATATTTTCTACATAATCTTTGCAACGTAGGATCACTTGCAACTTACTCCCGCTGACTTATCATCTCCGTTACTCACGCTAGAACCATGCAATGATTCGTTGCACGGTGCTTATTCTGCCGAGATTGCAACATGAAATATCTACGTGGTCTGTAATTCATGATTTGGTTTCGTTCTTCAATATTTTTTTTCTTCGTTTTTTTTTCCTTTTCTGGGGATTAGGAAGGATAATA
>NC_051415.1:13761681-13761749 GCF_015228065.2 Penaeus monodon
GTTTATGGGGAAATCAGTGTGACGGAATTTGTGTACACGTGATTTACATCTTTCTGTACAACATCTGA
>NC_051415.1:13762876-13763017 GCF_015228065.2 Penaeus monodon
TCGCAACCTTTTGCGGAGTTGACAAGCTTCTCGTCCAGAAACGTTTTCAGTAACGGTTTAGTGTAGAGGATAGCCAGGCGTCTGGATTAGCAGATATACAGTTTATATTGATAGATAAATTGTATATATATGCGACTCAGC
>NC_051415.1:13763213-13763362 GCF_015228065.2 Penaeus monodon
GCGTTTTGTGTGTCTATCAGCGGTAAGAAATGGAAGCACAGAAACCTGTCTTTCCGGAAAAAAAAAATCCTCGCCTTTCCGAAGGAGAATGAAACAGAAAAGAAATAAACTCAGCTACAGGTGTATTTGTCTCATCAACAATTTCACCC
>NC_051415.1:13763387-13764120 GCF_015228065.2 Penaeus monodon
AGATCCTACAACCTCTATTGATCTATGTCCTTCCTAGAACATTCTTTTTTTTTTTTGTCTCTAAACATTTATATACATACACACGAAAATTCTGAGTTACTGACACGTACGTTTTTTGTTACTTTTTATTTAGTCCTCTCTAAACCTCTAAAAAGATACCCCAAGAGTATCATTTGTGTGGCTTACTTTAATTTACATTTATTATTACATGATACACGATATATGGATGAACACTACTTGATATAGAGTCCTATATTGTCTTGTACAACAATCACATTGTATCTATATGAACACTCACAAAACATCATTTCCACCAAAGTCATTTTTAACAGGAAATAAATACACTTTTTTTTTTCATTTCTATTCTAGCACTCTAGGACAGAGGCTTCTCTATTAAAATTACTTTCTCTCAAAACAATTTAAACAATTCATTAATTTTCACATTACAACGGTTCATCTAACAACAAATTACACTGAGGGGCTGTTAAGCTTCTAAATTTGCCTAACCTGCTTTGATTTGGTGTAATTTTAAGTATTTTCTCTCTCCTTTTTTTTTACAAGTCTCGACCAAAAGTCTACATCTCTAATCTTCTTTTCCATTTGCCAATCAGTACTGGTGAGGGATTAGCGTAACAATCCGTGACGATAAACCTTTTATGTCAACCAATATCGTGGTATTTCCTGTACGATTCTTCCTGATACTTCACCGTCCATATTTTTAGGAATTGCATTT
>NC_051415.1:13764149-13764309 GCF_015228065.2 Penaeus monodon
TAACACAGTATTTTAAACAAGGCACAACAATTGACACAAAAAATAGATGCCTTCACTTATCCTTTCTCTTTTCTTTCTTTTAGCTCTGGCTGAAGACTTGATAACACATCAACACCGATAACAACAGACATTTATGTATACCCATGATAACATTCACATT
>NC_051415.1:13764342-13765290 GCF_015228065.2 Penaeus monodon
CGGAGTTGGCCATGACTTCCACGTAGTTTCAGAGATCACGCTGTCAAGGTAACGAAGTCAATTAATAACACCTTTTTTTTAGTAGGTTGAGATTCCACATCTTACCTACAACCATCGTGAATAGCGTGGCACCCTTTTTTTTCTTATTTTCCTTAGGCGACTTTCCACTCGTCTGACACTGTTACTGCTACAGGTCTGGCTGCCTAGAATATCTATCACTCTGTGAAAACTTGGCACTGTTTACATTTCCGACACTAGTTACAATCGAGCCAAACGTGGCACTGGTAAAGTCTCAGCACAGATTTTTTGGCCTTTTTCTATATCGTCTATCGATTCTCTCTTTCTCTTGCCTGTTTTCTTCTTCTTCCTATCTTTCTTCTATTTTATGTCAGACAGCCACTGGAAGGTCACGGAGCCACAGTAATCACAAGGGAAACACATTGTTATATTTTTTTTGTATCTACCAATTTAATATCCCTCTCCCATAAGAAGGTCAAAAATAAATTACTATCAAATACAACAGATTCATCACCAAATGCCTCAATACACAAAGCAGCTCATGTTTAAAACTCACAGCTCAGAAAGACGGCAACAGTGACACAACCTCTTGTCAACAGCCTCGGTTGTATTGCCTTCGTCGCGATACTTTTATTTGTTTAATGTATTTATATGAATTTAATAAATTAATGAAGACTCTACTTATAATCATAATAAATAAATCAAATGCCAATGATATTCAAGAAAAATGGAAACGCAATTGAAGCGTGAGTTACCTGCTTCATAGCTGCCGTTACAACAGGAATGTACGTGGGGAAGCAACACAAATGATTGGACACAACATTAAACATGGAGAGAATAATGGTCAATATTGTGGGTGATTTGGGGTTATTTTTGTTGTTTTTTATGTAATTATTAATATCTTACATCCTAGAAGAACTGCAGTGTAAT
>NC_051415.1:13765401-13766413 GCF_015228065.2 Penaeus monodon
ACCTCCATGCAAATAAAAATATCACAAAAAATGCAATGAATTAATATTGGGCCATGCAGCGTCTACATATACAAACAGAAAATCACTAAAGACAACAAATACAAACAAGAAAAATATATACATTTCGCTTTAATATATCTACAAGCTAATGAATGATACGATATATCCATGTATTCTGAAAGCAGAAAGGATGTTGCTATTTACATGCATTAACCCCGTCGAGGTGAGTTTTGCTTATTTGTGAAAATGCGTGGTGAATCATTTTTGTCTATTTTTCTTTTGATAATGATCATCTTTTTTTTCGTTTTATGGTGAATTGTTGAAATAAAAAAAAATGCATCATATAGGCCAAGGTGGAGAAATTAGTAAGTTGACCACAATTTTTTTTTATGTGATTATATTAAGACCACGATGAATTAAAAAGATCTCAAGACCGTCGGAATAATATAAAACAAATGACGACTGTTACTTTACTTTTGTTATCAAAGTTGTTTCATGATTTTATATTGCAAGAAAACAAATACGCTTAAAATATATATATAATACAATCATTATTTCCAAAACAAAAGTGTAATAGACGCACTGTTCGCAAGGCAGTGACGAAGTATGAGTAGACATGAATTTCGAATAGGCAGATATTATTGCCACATATTCCTTTTCTTTATCTTTGTAATATTGGATGGATTACATGAAAAGGGGGTAATCCAGGTATTGCCAGCCTTAAACACGAGAAGGACTCACCAGCTCACGAGAGTTACCGGGTTACTGAGACGTTACCAGCATGAGAGAGACGACGCTCTTTGAATTTGTTTTGTTTTTCCCGCTTCCGAGTTCGCGCCAGGAAGCCATCGATGGTGTGGTGGTGACGTCATAGGGGGTTGGGGTAGGGTGATGGTGTACGATTTGCTTGTTTTCGACTTTCTTTACATATTTTCTCTCTTTTTTTTTAAGAATTTTCTGTGACCATCAGAAAATTTACCGTTCACCAGGAGCGCGTTGTATCTCATGTGTA
>NC_051415.1:13766434-13766677 GCF_015228065.2 Penaeus monodon
AATGACGCGAAACACTGGACGGTATTTTTTTTTCATTTTCCTCTTCATGGATAACATCAATAAAACTCGAACATAACATGTGTAAGTATGTAACACTGACGTGCATGTTTTGCCAATCTCTCTTTTATCTCTGAAGCATATTATTTCTCCAAGGTGATAAGCTGTTATTTTCACCGACATCGATTTTTGTCTTCCAGCCGCAAGATGTATAGATGAGGAAGCGGTTAATGAAAGGATCTTCAC
>NC_051415.1:13766808-13767762 GCF_015228065.2 Penaeus monodon
CACACAGCTCGAGGCAGAAGACAACCCTTTATGTCAGTGAAGAATCCTTTCGTGAGTTTTCCCGCACAGAAAATTAGCACTAACATTTACATGGAGAATAACATATCATTTTAAAATACGATAACACCAACAATCATACAGCTACAAGCATGCAAAAAAATAATGTAGCTTTTTTTCTATTTCTTGTATTTGAATTAGATAAAGGATACCAGATTTGTTTTTCTTGTAATTATTTTTTTTAAACACATGTTACAACAGACGAATCAGCTGTTTAGCAACGACATTACACAGGTCATCAACAATGAGCACATAGCATTACCTAGAATATATCACAACCATATTATAGTGTCTGAAACACATATGCAGGGAAACACAATATGTATATATCTATATGTAATCTCCACATAAGAAACCACAGAAATAACTGTCATTCCACCAATACTATATCGATCTTTGAAATTAAGAAAAAATGACAATGATGACACGTACGAACATACGGTTTACGATTGCAGGCTTATTACAGTGAGTCATTGAATATGTCTATTACATTAAATATGCCTATCTTAGAATACCATCGATTAATAAACAAACCATAGGGTTTCTTACAAGCGGAATCAACGCAACAATAAATTTCTTCTTTTATAAACGCTATAAATTTTCAATAAACGTTTGGAGACACTGGAAGAGGATTAAATGCCTTCTTTAATAGGGTAGGATGGATATATGTTTAGTCTTTTGTTATTGCTAGATGAAGTGTGCTGTTTCGCTCTTCTTCATAAACATCAACAACGTATAGATAATCATATTCAAAAGTCTTAATGCCTATAACAAAATGCGCTGAGCACTCTTTCCTTGCGTGTCTGGCTAACGAAATTGCGAAGAATGATTAATAATGATAATGGGATTTATTTTATAAATTTCCAAAACATTCCAAAACTTCCCCATAATGACTCA
>NC_051415.1:13767802-13767978 GCF_015228065.2 Penaeus monodon
GCATGTCCTCTATAGCCAGTTCTCGCTGAAGAGTTGCAATTGCAGTTGTAACAATTAACAGTCTTGAATTAACGATTTCCGTTGTTCCTCATTCATATGATAATAGACAACTAACATTCATCCTTAAACCTAGATAAAGCAATCGATAAGCAACACTCAACAAGGTACACCGACTC
>NC_051415.1:13768987-13769808 GCF_015228065.2 Penaeus monodon
ACCAAATACCTTTACAGTGAGATTCTAGATTACAATTTGTGATCGTGGCAGCATCCTACAATGCAGTGAACTACGTTACCTTATATGCCTACTTCTCGTCTCGTCCGTAATAATCCTGCCTATTTACACATATAGGCCTTGGAGAGGTGTTTTTTCTGCAATGTCTTTGGTTCCTTATCCTGTTTGTGTGAGATGCCTTTTTGAATTGTCTAGAATTAGTTAGATTATCTTATATAACAGAACAACATACTCACGAGTCATATACTTGTTTCATTTCCATTCGTCTTCTTTCAGGCCATTTTCTACTAACATTTTTCCTAAATTTCGTTCACTCCCTTTGGATTTCGTATGACAGTCGTTCAAACTTATATTGATTCAACAGACTCTTAACCAATTGCGAATGATTAGCGAATTGAATAAATTACTCGGTTCGACAAACAAAGATTAACAGGAGGAAATATATATCTTTTGTTCTATGTGTAATGGAGTGCTCAGGCATTATCCTCTTCGACACGAAAGCCTCGGGTTTTCTGTCTGCGGATTTGTGATATTCAAATAATTTCTCTCCACGAAACGAAACATGTTTTACACAAGAGAGTAATAATAGATTGATAATGTATGCAAATAATGATGTAGGAATTATATTTCAACCTAACTATTGACCATCATTGCCCGATATGTGTGCATCAATTTCTGCGCATACTATATGCATTCTATAAGTAATGTATGTAGTCTAGATTACAGTATATATATCCCTGATAGCACATGAGTTTAATGTCATGCTATGACATATGATCTTATAGTGGAAATATCAGCTCTGC
>NC_051415.1:13770266-13770857 GCF_015228065.2 Penaeus monodon
ATAAAGGGTGAGGTGAAGTCCAGCTGTTACCCACAACTGAAATTTACTTCCGAGTCTTTTAGAAATTGAATAGAAAATTTAAACAATTATAACTTTCTTAATAACTAACATAATGCTGTACATTCTCCGCATACGCATGTAATTTACCATGTAATTCCAAATTGCCTAGACAACAACCTAAGAAAAAGGGGCATTTGGTCCTTTCATGCAGAAAATACTCGTCAAAATACTCTCTAATGAGGTATGAAAAGTCGTTAGAACTTTAGTATCATCGGCATCAGTTCGCGCCAATCACCGGCAAATCGAGCTTAAAATCATTCCTCGTCGCGTCCCATTCTACCCGCAATATTATGTAAATATGTGTAACTATTTTACGCTCGTTGCGTCACTGGAACCTGAAGGGAAAAAATGAATTGGTCCTCACAAGAGCAACCCTCTGATTGGCCAGTAAGCAATCCGACGCTGTGCGCTCATTGGTCGGAATGTATAAGCACGTACACCTTACACTTTACTTTGAACTAATATGAATAATACATTTGAAAAAAAAAAATGAATCATGTTTCTTTCATAAAATTTTCATTGTCGAAAAGC
>NC_051415.1:13770907-13771500 GCF_015228065.2 Penaeus monodon
TCATCTATGAGATGCTACGCTACTCACGAAGCCAACCGTCAAAGCGTCCACTACAAAAAACGGGGGAATTTTATCTCATGACCTTTAATTTGCTACAAAAATAACCAGCGTTTACTTACTACGCACCCTCAAAGAAATTTGTATTCTTTTTGTTGTTGTTGTTTGGGTTTAGTGTAAGAAAGGAGAAAATTAGGTAATAAGGTTGAAACGAGGGAGGAAAGACGAAAAAAACTTTTATAATACGAATAAAATATCATCTTTTAATAAATGATAAATGAAACTTGACAAGGGAGAAAGGGAGAATAAATAAAAGAGAATATAGAACTTAAGATGGTTTGTTTTTTTCTTCCTCCCTTTTTCTTCGTTCTTTGAATCAACCAGTGGAGAGAGGAAGAAAACATGTGAGGAATTTGAGAGGAGTTCATTGTTCATGAGGGGAAGGCGTGTAGCTAGCGGATAACGAGACATAGCGTGTGGTATTAGGAGCTACGGACATCGACTTAATCCAGGGAATTTCACCAAATCTGTCAGATAGGTGGAACTAGCTAGGCACGGGACATTCTTGTCTATATAGATCTATCATGATAAAATTA
>NC_051415.1:13771531-13771644 GCF_015228065.2 Penaeus monodon
ATTGGTCTGTGATCTAGGAAGATCTTCCCAATGCATGAATACATATATATTTCTTTTTTAATCTTAGATCTAAAAACTGAGCTATTTTCATCTACATTTGCTTACCAGACGAT
>NC_051415.1:13771677-13771779 GCF_015228065.2 Penaeus monodon
ACAAATGCAGCTTTCCTAACTACTTCAAAGTCTTCAAGTCACGCCACGCTAGACATGTGTACTAAAAAGGTTGATCATTTGCATTGGGTCACATTTATTGCC
>NC_051415.1:13771846-13772356 GCF_015228065.2 Penaeus monodon
GGTTCGTCATCCAGTCGCTGGAGCACACGTTACCCTCCTCACAGCTTGGTCTGGTCCTGCTTCTTGGGCGACGTGATGGGCGGCGGGGAAATAATCTCGCCCACCAGCCGCTTCTTGACCTTGCCGTCGGGCGTCGCGGTCGTGGGCGCCGGGATGTCCTCGTCGCTGTCGGATCCCAGACTGAGCGCCGGGTTGACGCGTCCGTTCATCTCGTCCGTGGCGTTGTACTTGACCACCGAGTGACACGCCATCACGGTCATCTCGCCCTCGTGAGGATCGCCGACCGTCTGCACGTCCTCGGGGATGTTCACGACGCAGCGCAGGAAGTCGTACTTGGGGGCCAGCCTGCCCGAGAAGAACACCCAGTTGGAGAACCACGAGAAGAACACCAGCGTAGATCCGGACAAGATCATGGCCAGCGTGCGGAAGGGGAAGAGCTGCGTGCCCGATTCCTCGTCGAACATCGGGTATCTGCAACGGACACGGACGAGGCGCGTTGAACATCGTGCT
>NC_051415.1:13773368-13774151 GCF_015228065.2 Penaeus monodon
GGAAAGATGATACAGGCACCTGCAGCCGCCCATTCCTGAACAGAACGCAACCAAAATTCAACCGAATCGACCCGAGACTCACATGCAACCTAATCACCCAATCGGCTCTTACTTGATTAGAGGTGGAATCCTAACCATTTACTTTCCACCTACTTTTCCAACTGGATGAGCTCAACATCCACATACAACCTAATTACCCAATCATCTAACTAACCATTAATAAACCCGAAACCCACATGCAACCTAATCATCCGAAACGTATAGTATCCTAATCACCCCTTACCTGATTAATAAACCCAACAGCCACATCCAACTTAATCACTGAATCACCCAACTGGTTCTTACGGGATTAGAGGCGGGATCCCAATCCCCTGCTCTCCACACAAGACACCAACCCGAAACGTTTAAGCATGCTAATCACCCCTAAATCACCCCTTATCTGACTAATAAACCCAACAACCACATGCAACGCAATCACCCCCTCGGCCCTTACTTGATTAGAGGCGGGATCCCAATCATCTGTTCTCCGCCCATGACGCGGACGAGCAGACCCACGATGTAGGCCCCCAGCGACCCGTAGAGGTTGCAGTGGTTCTTGAAGTGGACCACCATCAGGAGTTGCGGGAAGAGAATCACGTACACGAGATCCGACGAGAGGTACCTGTTGGGGGTGAGAGCGAAGGGCGGGCGTGAGGTCATTGGCGCCAGGGGGGGTGGGGGGGAGGTGGCGCCAGGGTGTGTGGCTAATGGAGGTAGGGGGGGAGGTGGTTAGGTGTGTGCGTG
>NC_051415.1:13774516-13774904 GCF_015228065.2 Penaeus monodon
GCCAAGAGACAAAGAGAACCTTACCAGAGTCCATAGATAGACGGGATTGTCAGGGCGAGCGTCGTGGCCAAGAAACCCACGATGAAGATGGCGACCTTCATCACCCAGATCACCTCGGTCTCACTGGCCTATACGAAGACAAAAGAAACAATATCGATATTATTTTTTTTCGCTTTTCTTTTTTATTTCTTTTTATGTCTTTCTCTTTTTCATTCACGCCACATATGTTTTTTTTTCGAATATTCCCGCTATTCCCTTTGTTATCGTTGTCTCTGTTTCCATTGCTTTGATACCCGATATGGCTCACCCCCACCTCACCCCCACCCCCCGACTATCACAGGGAAGGCCAAAGTATTCTGTCCCATTTCCATTTACGAGCTGATTTTGT
>NC_051415.1:13775476-13776851 GCF_015228065.2 Penaeus monodon
CTTGCTTCTTACCTTTCCCCGTCCCTCTCAATTACCTTCTTCTCGTCCACCTCCCTATCCAAAATACCCATTACCCCACCATTCATTGCCTCCCCCCTCCCCCCTCGGGATCTCCTTCCACACTCACATTCTGGCGGAAAATGAGCTTCCAGATGTTTCGCGAGAACATGGAAGCGGCGGAGAGCACAGACGAGTCGGCACTGCTCATGACGGCGGCGGAGATGGCACCCAGGCCGATGAAGGAGACGAAGCTGGGCGTGAGGTACTGGATGACCAGAGGCAGGATCATGGCCGTGTGCTCGCTGGTGATGCACGTGTCGGGGGCCTCGCACTCGAATCCCGTCTCGTTCCATGCTGGGGGAGGCAGGGGAAGGGAGCGTGTTAGGGTTTGTAGAGAGCAGCGTTTTAAAAGGTGGGAAGGTGTTTCACAGAAGGATTCGTGTCTAAGGAGGAGAAAGGATGTCTTAGAGGACAGAAAATGTCAAAGTAAATGAAAAGTGTTAAAGGTCCTGATATATTGGATAAGAAACGTGGGGGGTTATAGGCATATAAAATGGAGAGTTGTAAGGAGAGTAGAAAAAAATTGAAGAAATCTGTTAGGTTGACAGAGTGTTGGCGAGAAAGGTCATTTGTTATTCAAAAAAATTTCATTCTGATAACTCAGTTGGCCTACACCATCTACACACATGTACCCCATTTCTCTCATAATCTATCCATTCCTGTACACCTCTCATTATTGTCATCGAAAATCTACAGAGCTGTATAAAAAAAGTTACTGATGATATTTATTATTATCAAGCATGCTACTTTAATTTTTGTTTCGCTGTCTTCCCCTGGAAAGTCCGATAAAACTCACATGTAGCTTTAGCAATGGCGCCGATCATCACAGGTGGCACTGCCATGATGAGGCAACCGAACGCCGCAACGTAGGAGAGGAGCTGTGCCTTGTGGCCCGACTTGCTGGAAAGCACACGCTGGAAATACACCTGCAAGGGAACAGCAAGAAACCCCATTCAAAATGCAGATCTTTAAACCCTCTTGAAAATTACCCATAGTATACATAGTACATACACCAAACATTCTCTCCAACGTAATACACAACAGTTGGCACTCCCTCCAATCCATATCTATCGGGCACTCTATCTGGCACTTCCTCTGGCTCCCTCTCACCTGCCAGGGGATGCCGCCGAACACGAGCAGGAGGCAGTAGTCGAGGTACATCCAGTACTGGTCGGAGGGGACTTCGCCTATCCAGTCGTCCTCCATGTTCACCACGTCCCCGACAGCGCTGTGGTTCCAGGCGAAGGGAATGCAGAGCCACTGCAAGCATCGCGGACACGGGTTATTAGGGAGGTTATCGGGGAGGGGGAGAGGG
>NC_051415.1:13777914-13778307 GCF_015228065.2 Penaeus monodon
AACAAACTAACATAATCACACATCTCTTGAAATACCTTGAAAATGTCGTTCCTCTAGAATCTCCGAAGCTCCGAACTAATGTACACTGTACAAAAAATTACCTACAATGCGTGCATGCTACTCCCTCATGCATTTGTAGCTTTAATACACTAAGAATACTGGTCGGAAATACCTTTTAGTCCGTGTATATTTGAAGACCTGAAAAGCACTACAGAGGTTCTCATATTTTATTTTCTTTGAATCTTTTTTAAGAGGTAAGTCAATTTAGATCTGAGGAAGGACAAACTATGTTAAATTAGTGCTCAGCCAATTCCGTGATGTATTTGACTCCAGTACTTCACCACCCTTCCTCCCTCTGGTCCCTTCCCCACCCTACCCTATCCCCTTCCATTC
>NC_051415.1:13778459-13778749 GCF_015228065.2 Penaeus monodon
AACTTCCTCAGACAGATACAGAGACACAATAACGCCAGCTGACGTAGCTCTCCAGTCGTGAGCGACGTGGGGCGCATAACCTTTCCCGGAGGAACAGTCAGTGACAGAGTGACAGGTATCTAACCAGTCGCTACAACTCCGCGTGAGTGAGTGTTCGAGTTTGGAGAGCTACTGGGTTTTTTTTTCTGTAAATTAAAGGTCCATCTGTCTGCATCGACCTGGATGTGGGATTCTGTGTAAATTAGTTGTGATTGGTGATTCGGTTATTTTTCGTGGAGTGTCTAAAGGTG
>NC_051415.1:13778779-13778856 GCF_015228065.2 Penaeus monodon
AAAATCCCTCTCCTTTTGGTTTATGTCTCTGTCATACTAAGTGTTTATGTGTGAAGGAAATAATTCATCTCTCCTTT
>NC_051415.1:13778983-13779075 GCF_015228065.2 Penaeus monodon
TTTTCTCAATCTTCTTCCTCCCCCCCCCTTTCCCACTCCTTCCCCTTCCCCTCCTCTCCCACTCTCCCCCAAACATCCCTCCTTCTATGAAA
>NC_051415.1:13779104-13779214 GCF_015228065.2 Penaeus monodon
ACTTGCGTGAGTAGAAATATCGATTCGTTCCACACATATGAATTAACAAGAAAGCGCAATTGATCGCATAGCCTCGTGTGTTCCTGTGCTATTTACCAGTCACACCTGTC
>NC_051415.1:13779373-13779607 GCF_015228065.2 Penaeus monodon
AAGGAAGGTTGAGTGGCATAGGGGACGGGTGTGTGTGGGATCAAAAGGGGGGAGGGGGGCTGTTATAAGTATGAAAGTACGACTCGAGTTTTTTTTATGGTATGAGATAAAGAAGAAGCACAAGGCTGATAAATCTTGGAAGGAATTATCGACCTTCTCCTCTTAATTCACTGCCTCCTCTTCTCGTCGCCATCCCCACCATTTTCGTTCTTCCTCTTGCGCGTCCGCCTTCGC
>NC_051415.1:13779704-13780829 GCF_015228065.2 Penaeus monodon
CTTCTTCCAGTTAGCTTTCTCCTTCTACCTCCTCCTCCTTCTCCTCCTTACTCTATTTCCCCTCCACTTCTTCACCCTCCAAAATCCTCCACCACCTCCTCCTCCTTCTCCCATAGTAGCTCTCCACTCCTACTTCCTCTGCCCCCCTTTGTCTCCCTTGCTCGTTTATTTCCCCCTTCTCTCCTCTCTTCCCCGTCTTCGTCACTCTTCCCTCGACGCCCTTCTCCCCTCCCCGCCCCTCCCCCCTTCGTCCCTCTCCCCTTCATGTCTCCTTCCCCTCCTCCTTCTTCTTCCCTCTTCGTCCCTCTCCCCTTCATGTCTCCTTCTCCTCCTCCTCCTTCTTCCCTCTTCTTCCCTCTCCCCTTTATGTCTCTCTGCCATCCTTGTCCCTCTTCTCGCCACGTCCCTCTCACCACCTCGTTCCCTTCCACTCCTCTTCCCATTTTTTCCCCGCCCCCCTCCCTTCCTCGTCCTTCTTTCCCTTTCCTCCCTCGCCCTTCCTCGTTCTTCTTTTCCTTTCATCCCTCTCCTTTCCCCATCCCCCTCTCCGTCTCTCTCCCCTCCTTGACCCTCTCACACTCACTGACCCAAAGTGGCCTGAGTCCCAAAAGGGAACAACGAAAAGCCTATCAATCACACGCGAAAGGGGAAGGGAGAGGGAGGAGAAGACGACGAGGGGACGAGGGGGGGGGGTAAAAGAAAGAGGGCGGGGGGGGTGACAAGGAGAGGGGGGGGACTGGAAATGGGAAGGTGGAGGAGAGGACGAGGGTAGAAGGGGGGGGAGGGGATGACGTGACGTATGGGAAAGGAGGTAGTGGGAGGGGGGGATGAGAGGGAGAGACATGAAAGAGAATGGGGTAGAGGGAGGGTAAGGGAGGGTGAGGGAGGGTAAGAGGGAGGGTAAAGGTAGCAGAAATATGCGCTATTTTGGTTCGTTCTGCCGCCGTGTCAGTGTTTTTTTTAGCTTGTGTCAGTATATCATTATACTCGCAAGTATTAATAGTTGCATGTTATAATTGACATAACGGTGATGTATAATCATGAACTAAAATTAATGGCTTGCGCGTGTCATGCTCTGGCAGGCACTTTCCAAGCAAGGTGCGTGCCGGTACTAGTTGATCAGAA
>NC_051415.1:13782317-13783061 GCF_015228065.2 Penaeus monodon
TTTTTTTTCTCTCTCTTAGAGTTATGAAGTCAACCTTCAAACGATCAGCAGGAATATACTTCACAAAGGACAAACATAACAAAGTTATGTGACTTCACTAGCATTTTCTGACATCTCTCGCTCTGTCTGGGTGAGCTTGCTAAAATAAACTCTAAAACGTGGTAAACTCTTTGAAAGCATTAACGAGGATGTGTCTGTAGATATGTTAGTTTATTTCATGCAGTCTACCTTTAGCAGTTTCCTATGAAGTTATTATATGGAGTAGATTATTTACAGATTGTTGAGCAAATATATATGATGATGCTTTTAGGTCTTTTTACTGTATATTTTCCCCCTTTTTACATATTCTTTTCATTTTCTTAACTATTTTTGCGAGGATATTCTCTTTATCTACCTTTCATGAATACGTGACTTGTGTTTCCTTGCATAAAAACATTAACAGCTGCATAAACACATTTTTATTGTCTTTAGTAACACTGCCAGCCCCTTTTACTTTTATCACCCATTTTAAAGCCATCATTCCCAGCCGTTTCTTTTCTTTAATTCAAATAAATCCCAACCATCCATAAAAAAAAATTCCTCTGCCATGAAAACCAACCCTCACACAATGTAATCAGCGGCAAAAGCCTACAGTACGTTCTAACGAGACGGAGAGACGCCTCTTCCTCAAGATGTGAACAATTTCCTTTTCTTGGTCCGTGTGGGCGGTCGGCCAAGGCGAAGGGGGATTGACGATTGACTGCG
>NC_051415.1:13783264-13783607 GCF_015228065.2 Penaeus monodon
ATAGTAGCAGAGTGTCTCATGTCGATTTTTGGATGCAAATTTCTATCCACGTACTTGTATTTATGGAGACATGTATATATCTTTGGAAATGTGTACGTAGTTGTGTAATTTTTCCGCGTCTGCGTAACTCTATGCAGACACAGAAATTGCAGGTAAACAAATCCTTCATCTTCCAGGATAATTAAATGGATCAACTATCCTTAAATGTTGATTATACTTGCTTGTTTCCTTACATTTCGTTACTCGTGTTGTCTGCTTCTTTTTTATTACTGTGCATAACCGGAATATATGACTTGGCATCTTCTAGGGAAGTTGTCTTACTAATGTTAGCTGTATTTCCTTA
>NC_051415.1:13783831-13784173 GCF_015228065.2 Penaeus monodon
ACATATTTATATAAAACATATACAACAATGATGTGCCGAGTTTGACAATATGATTATCGTTCAAGAATTTTATGCAGTAAAGTTTTTGTACCTAAATACTCAAGATAAGTGAACATATCTCCAAGTTCAAAACGAGTCAATAATTTATAGAGCAGATAATGTATAACCATGTGGTAGTCAAATCATAAACATTATTTGTTTTCTCTTATTTCTCAAGCCATGTGTGTACATGCGAATATCATTTTTTTTTTAATCTCTAAGTATAACGCTTGTATTGTGCGTAGGGATTTTATTCACGTCAATTTTAATCGCATTAACATGGCATATAATCCTATGAAAAGG
>NC_051415.1:13784404-13785201 GCF_015228065.2 Penaeus monodon
ACATTATCTAGTAATTGCTTTACACAATTAGCACAAATCGGTTTAACCAAAAAATTATAAATATCATTTGGAATGCTGAGGATTTTTCGTTAGTTAAACCATGTACAATGTTTACACATTCACGCAAGCGATAAATCATATCAAACCTACTTTCTCTTGCTCACAAAATATAATCATATTGAAAGACACTAATCAGGTAATGTAAACACATGGTCCAGACTCACAGCCACACCCACTACAAAGACAAATGAACGCCCGCGCTTTTAACGTGGGCGGAGAATTCAATAAAGAAAAAAAAATATCTAGCTTGTAACGCCCATTTCTTTTTTCTTAGGCTCCTGGGAGGAGTTCAACGAACGTATAGAAAACGCAAAGAGCGAAGAAAATAGCGTAGAAAACGAGCCGGAATCACACAACAGAAAATGAGGACAAAAATATGAAAATAGAAAGAAATGTTGTGAAAAAATGGTCATAATAGGATACATACAGAATATAAGAAGATAATTCAGAGCATGAATTATATACGTATATGAAACAGAAATATTGAATATATATATGGAAACAATAAAGTAGAAACATACAATAAACATATAGAAAACGAGGAAAATCCCGTTTCCTTGGTAACTTCGTAGGGTCAGTGTTATAACTGTATTTCCATACGTATGTTCGTTTTGTGTGAACCTTCGTGGACTTCGCAGCATTGTCTAATTCCCTCTGCGTCTTCACTTCACCAACTGGTTCACTCGACGGTAATTTGATTAAGCTCACGCCAGCCAAAGCGCTCCAGATGCGTCTCA
>NC_051415.1:13785877-13787340 GCF_015228065.2 Penaeus monodon
AACAATAACAAAAAATATTTAAAATGTATATAAAGATTTGTTTCATAAATATGGTACCACAGACGATATGTGGTAGGAGCCAAAATATTAAATATTTCCTTTGTCTTTGTGAGAAAATAAGACCTAAGTTACATCAACCCAGGCAATTTAATCCCCAAATTGTACCAATTTCGGCTCTATCATGCGTTACCATTTTCTTTGTTCATAGACGTATAATGTCTTTGTAGCGCTGGTTGTCGATGTATTATGGACCAAATAAAAATACAGGCATATCATTTCGTGATATTATCCCGCTATTCATACCGTTATAACAGCTTCCTCTCACAATACAACGGTCTCGTATTTCCCAAAGTATTCAGCTTCGAAACATCATTGTTCAATTACTCTTTCCACTACAGGTAGACACACGGCCTCTCTGCCTCACATGAGTGGCTCGTTACTGTAACTGCCAACTTCAAAAAGGTGCCTGGGCGAGTTTGAGAGTGCCTGGCAGGAGTGCCTCAGCTGGTATGTGTTTTATGAGAGTGCCAGGCAGTGTCTTTCAGGGAATGTATCATGGGCGTGTCTGGACCAAATGTCTGGGAGGTTATTTTTTCTGGAAGAGCGCCACAGCAGAGCGCCTGGAAAGAAAGGAAGTTTCAAGAGGGGAAAGATTTTTCTCTTTATGTTATTGTTGCTTTAAGATTGTGTTCGATGGCGTCTCTTAAACATCTCTTCACAGGTCCTCTGTCCATCGACCAACTACAGCGACCAAACCCCTTCGCCATCCCTCTCTTTCTACACCTTTCCTCTTCCCTTCATGCTACAGTAATGTGTTCATGTCATCCATAGCAAAGAAGAACGTCAACAACAAAAAAATAACTTTGGAGACCATGTTAGTCTGGATCAGGTTGCGTGTGAGCGTGCAAGCTGTGCTCACTTTCTTGGGGACTCGTGCTAGGGTTTGCTGTTGCTGACGTCACACGCGCACACCCTCCCTCTACCCCCTCCCCCAATCATGCCTCCCCCTCCTAACCCCTCCCTTCAACTCTACCCTATCCTCTTATCCCCCCTCTTTCACCCATACCTTCCCCTCTACCTCCCCCCCTTCATACTCTACCCTACCTCCCCATCCCCTCTCTTCACCCCCATATCCCCTCATCCTTCCCCTCCTCAAACTATACCCTCCCTTCCTACTCCCTCCCGCAAACCCTACCTTACCCCTACCCTATCTCTCCTCCCCAACTCTTTTCCCCACCTCCTCCCTCCTCCCCAACGCCTTCCTCCCACCCCCACCTCCCCCTCCCTCCTCCCCACCTCTTCCCTCCACCCTCCGCCACACCCACAGCCACGTACACACACACGCACACGCATCCGCACACACGCAGGCCCCGTCTCGCTTCGTTAACCGGTCCGGGCGAGCGGTTCTGATGCGTGGTTGTGAATTATCTCAACGCACACGACGCAAAGGAATCAAGGCTATT
>NC_051415.1:13787400-13787595 GCF_015228065.2 Penaeus monodon
TTACCTTCCCTGCCCGGCTGTTGTATTATTAGTTACATGGACCTGGATATACACGAGCAACTCCGCCCTCGGTATTATAAATAACAGGTATAACAATAGTCAGTGTCCGTGATTTTCTTTTTTGTTTTTTCATTCTCTTACATTCAGCTCATTTTTTGGCATGTGGATTAGGGATTTATGTGTTTGTTTTTTATG
>NC_051415.1:13787788-13787960 GCF_015228065.2 Penaeus monodon
TTTCCTCTGTTCTTTCTTTCATTTTCAAAGCGAAGCAAAGATGCACTCGACAGGTTGGTGATGATGATGTGATATGAAGTCTAACGATCGTACTCGAACACGTCGCACTCAGCCCGTGTTGGGGTCCCCTAATCCATTCTTCTTTGGACCCCATAAAGGCTTGGACCGGCTC
>NC_051415.1:13787984-13788692 GCF_015228065.2 Penaeus monodon
AGCTTCAGAATTCTTTATATTCTTGTTGTTATTCTTCGAGAGTTTCATGTCCATAAATCGCAGGAATATAGCGAGCTTAGTGACAGGGTATATAAGATGACGGACACTTTATTTTTTTATCTAATCTTTCTTACGAGGAGTCAAGATGTGTTTTATTTATCCATTCATACTTTTCCATTCGTGCGCACAATCCTCCTTAGGAAGGTACCAATCCCCTCTGAAAGAAGGGAGTCATGGTTGGGGATTCTGATATTTGCTCTCGTTATACGCCGGGTCCCTTAAGAGCACTCGTGGGTCGACCGCCTTGATCAGCCGTGAGGGAGGCATCAGTGTAGCCAGATTCGGTAAATATCTCTCCGCTGGCTTTTCACTCTAATATTACCTAAAGCTTTTTTGGGGTGTGAATAGTATTTGTACTTTTTAAAATACAGAACTGGATCTTTTCAAAATTTTTCTTCTTTTTCCCCCTCTTCTTCCTGCTTTAGTTGTATGGGGAAACAGAAGAGTCACATTCTTAGACAAATTGGCAACACTGGCCTTCAGACCCACGAGACTTTGGCTTCGGCTTTATATTAGTCAATGAAGAATTATTCCATTGGGGAATTAGCGAACATAGGATATCTTTGGCAAAAATGGTTTTCCTAAAAAAATAAGTTGAGAAATATCGACAATATATGTCATCTTGTAAACAGTAGGTTCACTTCAGGT
>NC_051415.1:13788718-13789064 GCF_015228065.2 Penaeus monodon
TGGCGGACTGACAAAACTCGACTCACACATCGATTTCGCTACAAAGGTTCAAGTGTTCTTGAGAATAATCCTTTTTAAAAATGCAGAAAATAAGCTCACGGAGTAATTGATTACTTCTTAACCGGATCCAAGTTCTTGTAGATTAAGAGAACCTCAAGTGGACGCAGTGGAGAGGATGGTGTTGGTGGGGGTGGGGGGGGGTTGTATAAGGCCTTCTTTGATTGTCAGGAGGAGGGGGGGAGGGGGGCATAGACAAAAGTTGTTGGGTTTGAGAAAGTGAGAGTCAGTAAGATGTAAATTTTAAGAGAAAGTATACCTCGCTATTATTTTCGATCTGTCTGATGTG
>NC_051415.1:13789104-13789212 GCF_015228065.2 Penaeus monodon
ACTTCATTATAGTATAGTGTGTGGTGTGGTGCTGTTAGTGTGTTGGGTGTGGTAGTGGGTCGTGATGTGTAAGTGTGGTAGTATGTTGTGTTGTTGTGTGTGTTGATT
>NC_051415.1:13789415-13789507 GCF_015228065.2 Penaeus monodon
ATTAAAACACCTCAATACAGCATGATGTGTTTGTTTATATAATTTATTTATTAGAGGAGTATATAAAAAGTTGTTTTAAATTAGAGTATAAG
>NC_051415.1:13790128-13790376 GCF_015228065.2 Penaeus monodon
TTACCAGCTGCTCGTAGACGCGACGCATTATGAAAAAAAAACATTATCAACTGTAAGGCTGGCAGTGATGGAATCAATCCCCACCATCTTTCGTACCGATGAAAGAAGTGAGTCCTAGACGGGGAAATACCCACTGGTTCCTCGGCCAATTCGAGGAAATCAGAAGGACCCGGTGCCCTTTCCCACCGGGACCGGAAGTTTGAGACGGGCGACAGTGACACGACGTTTGTTTATTTCCTTGTTTATTA
>NC_051415.1:13790666-13790735 GCF_015228065.2 Penaeus monodon
TATTACAAGTAAGCTAAGAAAAAAAGGAAACAACGCTGTACTTACCGGAATGGAGATTCGTGCACTTTG
>NC_051415.1:13791477-13792266 GCF_015228065.2 Penaeus monodon
ACTCACCAGGCCGATGAAGATACAAATGAGCTGAATGACGTCCGTGTAGGCCACGGAGTACAGCCCGCCGAAGAGGGTGTAGAAAACAGCAATGCAGGCAGACAGGATGACAGCTACCGTGTTGTCTATGTTGAGCACGACGCTAAGGGTCGCACCTGCAAGTCAGACATGCATCTAGACTACTAATGGCTCTCCCTTGGGCGGGCGGTGGGCGGTGGGCGCGGAGGAACGATTTTTTGGTTGATTTTATTTAAGGTCTTGATATCATTTTTATTTGTATTTCTTTTTTTTCTGGTTTATTTCTCTCTTTTTCTCTTTGCTTTTTTTTTTGTTCTATATCTTCGTAGTCGATTTGTATGTTTTGGTAAGAAACTTTTTTATCCTGACTGCATATAAGTGAACTGTAAGTGGAAACGAATGAACGGGTAGAAAAAATATATATACGGATTGAAAAAAATAGAACTGTACCGCGCGAAGTAGCTTTAAAAAAATAAAGTCATGGCTACAAGGAAATCATAAAACAGTTCTAATAATGCAAAATAATACGATGAAAGTGAAGGTGACGCCACAGTAAGCAAAACCACGTCATCTGAACGTGTGCCTATGAACGCTATTGCCTCCAGGTTTCGTTCAGCGGCAAAGGCAAGCAAACATCGCGTATGTTCTGGTAATATTCTGTATATTCTGTAGATATTCCTATCTATCTCTCGATATGCGGACTCCAAGTCTAGTGCCTGGTAATGGGAGGGTGTAGCGTTGTACCAGAGTCGCCAGGATAAATGTGTTGGT
>NC_051415.1:13792417-13793081 GCF_015228065.2 Penaeus monodon
CTCCTTATTGAAACATCGACTCCCCATCTAGCCACTCTCCAACCCTTCCCCTGAGCCTAAGACAAGAGGCATTTCAGTTGAGCAAACACCGAGAGACCAAACACATCCCAAGACTCAATGGCGACCTCCCTCTGACCCTCCCCCTCCCTCCCCCCCCTCCCCCCTCCCCGCTCCCCCCTTCCCCCCTTCCCTCCTTCCCTGCATCCTTCCAGCCGACCCGACCTCCTTCCCCAACCCCCATCCAGCCCTCGATTCCTAGCTCTTCAACCCACCCTTTTCCCCCTCCCTCCCTCCACTTCCTCCCTGTCCCTTCCAGTTCTTCCCCATTCCCACTCCAACCGTTCCCTCTACCCTCCATGATCCTCTTATCCTCCAAATTCCCGTTTCTACCCTCCACTCCCTCCCTCTACCCTCAACCCCCTCCCTCTACCCTCCAACCCCCTCCCTCTACCCTCCATCCCCCTCCCTCAACCCTCCAACCCCCTCCCTCAACCCTCCACTCCCTCCACCCACGCCCCCGCCCATCCCAGCCCACCCACAGATGACAAGGAAGGTTTACAGCGGCCACTTTCAGTAATGGGTAACCAAAGCCATCGCAAATAACCCCGGAAATGTGAGCGCTGGAGAGAAGAGAAAGGAATTTCATCGATGGATATTTCTCTGT
>NC_051415.1:13793131-13793201 GCF_015228065.2 Penaeus monodon
TTAAATTCTCATCCCGGTGTCGATTGATTTTTTTTTTTTTCTTCATCCTATCTTTGTCAAGTTTATCATC
>NC_051415.1:13793583-13793752 GCF_015228065.2 Penaeus monodon
AATATTTCTCTTGCATACACATGTAGTAGTGCACATAGTGTATAACATACAGTAATTATCGGAAACCTAAAGAAAATACAAGATAAAAATCGCGTGTCCAAAAGAAATTCCTATTGACACCGTATATTGTTTTCCGCTGTCGCTTCATAAAAATCATAAACTCATATTC
>NC_051415.1:13793831-13794280 GCF_015228065.2 Penaeus monodon
TTAGAGTGACAACAGTTACCAGCGTGTGTGTGTGTTCACATCAACGCAGTGCAATGGGTCATCTCACCTTAAAACTGTTCTCTTAACTGGGTCACGTACCTTGTGTTCGTCCGGGGAGACACTTGGGCCGAAATTCAGTGCTGGCGTTTTGCCGTGATATGTACAGGCGTGCTTTAAAAATCATCTTTGTCTAGGCTTGTTTTGCTCATTACATATATATGTTTTTCTTTTTTTTTAAGTCTCTCTAATGATCTACTCTAGAGCTGCATTCAGACACATGGAGGGGAATCGCTACAACAAATATCCCAAAATATATCCATTTATCCTAAAGTATGGGGGGGGGATAGGCTAATACTGTGTTTTATAACCTGAGGCAACTTTACTTCTTTTTCTATATAAAAACTAATCTGAAACTCCAAAATAAAACGAAAATGTGGACGCTGTGACAC
>NC_051415.1:13794317-13794813 GCF_015228065.2 Penaeus monodon
TACGACATGCGTGGAGCTCTCCAATTAACACTACAGTCTGTGATTACGAACATTATCACCCTGTTATCACAAAGGCCTACAAAAAGTATATGATTTAGGATCTAGCCGTCATCCAACGAAGTGGTGTAATGCATGCAACCTTTTTTTTCTCTCTCTCTCATTACTTTTTTGAAGTGCTTATTTACCAGGCCTAAAAATATGCACCCTAGTTGGACCACGTCTGTATAAGCGACCGCATACAGTCCCCCGAAAAGGGTGTAAGCAACAGCTATAATGGCCGAAACGATGACCGCCAGATGATGGTCCATGTTCAGCACAACAGAGAGCGTTGCACCTGAGCGAGGGGGACAGGTGAGTGTAGGCGAGAGAATGGAAAGAGAGATCGGTTAGAGATGTTTCCCTGAATGGAAGGCAAGTTTAGTTATTGATGTATTAGAGAGTTAAGACGGGTAGGGGGGTAGGGGGAGAAATAAAGCGGGGTGACGAAAAGGTAGCA
>NC_051415.1:13796209-13796481 GCF_015228065.2 Penaeus monodon
AATATTTTATATACATTTAATTTATTATTTAATATATTTAATTATTATACGGATATGAGCTGAGTAGGGATACTGAAGTTGAAATAAAAGGTTCCCAGATCTTCAGACCCACGAAAGAGGGAAAGAGAAAGTCTTCTCTTTCTATGGGAATGAGAAATAACGAGGAAAAGATAACTGCTATTTCCCGATTCTATTTCACGAGCTACTACAAAGAAAAAGAGGAAAAAAATCGATTCGCAAAACGTTATATGTATTAAAACAAAATAAGCTAA
>NC_051415.1:13796560-13796886 GCF_015228065.2 Penaeus monodon
GAAGATACACGTATATTATGGAATTAAAAATCATTCAAACTATCCTTGCCACGCAAAATTTCATAGATTTTAAAAAGATATTAATGGATGATTCGAATTTATATATCTACACTTCTTCGTATACATAAGAACTTTTTTACATACAAATATATATTTCTAACATCTATAATCTTTTTCTTTCTTCCGCATCATCGACACAGGTCAAAGGTCATGTTTTGAGTGACTGCAGCACTAAGTGAAATTATAAAACAATATATGAAAACACTGTGATCTGCAAGTCAGTCTATTTAGATTACTAGGACATTTCATTTTGATTGCAGCACAGG
>NC_051415.1:13796974-13797179 GCF_015228065.2 Penaeus monodon
CGTCTCACATTCTCCATCACAACAAGCATCACTTATTAGATAAAGATAGTGAACAAGACATTCTCTCACCACAGCACCACTTCTCCTCATAAAACATCTATATTAGTTACCATCACACTTTAAGAGTCACTTCATCATACCCTCATCACATCCTCACAAAACAGAAATAAAGAAATGACATCACGTCCTTACCACGCATCCTTGG
>NC_051415.1:13797211-13797678 GCF_015228065.2 Penaeus monodon
TTTTAAAAAATCACCACAGCACAACACATTCACTCATCACATTCTCACAAAATGAAAAAAATAAAGCGAATGCACCATAATCCTCATCATCACGTTTTCGCAGAAGCACCCTACCTTCGTTATCACATTACTACATCCTCGCCATATCATTACATCGTCCTCACATCAGCGCGCTCCCATCACATCATCTTCACCTCATCACACCCGCTTCGCTAAACTCTCATCTCATCATCTTTCACACTACTCCACCCTCATCACCCTCACATCACCACACTCGCTCCACACCAGCACATCGCCCTCACATCACCACACCCACCTAGAGCGCCCAGAATAGCGGCCGACCAGAAGACCTCCCCGCACAGCGCCGGCAGGAACAGCAAGCCGCCCATCCTCTCGCCGAACTTATCCTGAAGGGGGTCCAGCATGGTGACGTAACCCTGGGAGCGCATCTTGTTGGCGAAGAGGAC
>NC_051415.1:13798140-13798248 GCF_015228065.2 Penaeus monodon
GTTAGGCCTCATTCTTTTTAATGATACAGTCCACTTATGAAATCGCGAGAAAAGAAAATTAGCGAAATAAATGAATTTACATTGATATGGATCACAAATGCTTAATTT
>NC_051415.1:13798296-13798499 GCF_015228065.2 Penaeus monodon
CATAGCGGAAATGTTGAACTTACCAAATATTAAGGACATAGCGTAACCGAAGGGCGCTTGACACCACACGAGACCCGTGTCATAGACCGCCTCTGCTGTTCCATTGATGTAACCGCCCCCGACCCACGTAGCTGCGGACGGAGAGAAAAGTCCAGTTGAATAGTGTTTGCGGAGATTGGCTCATGAATAATGGTGGTGGTGAT
>NC_051415.1:13798783-13799184 GCF_015228065.2 Penaeus monodon
CTCACCCGTCATGGTAAATATCCCGACGAAGACGCCTATACTACGCCCGGCCAACATCACATCATCGGCGTCATCCTCTCCTTCAGGCTTCTTCTTGGCCGCCCAGATCCCCACCGCCAGAATCAGCAGGTAGAAGATCACGATGGCCACTACGCCGCCGACATTGATGGCCATTTTGCCGGTCCGCGATCACACGTTCACAAATCGAAAAGGGAAAGGGGTGTTGTGTGTGGTACCGAGGTTAGACCTACACGTAAGGAGGAAACACGAACGGTGTGTATTGCTTCTGAAGACACTGGAGGGGTGGGGGGGAGGCTGCTGCTGGTAGGGTGGCAAGGAGGGGTGCTGTTAACACTAGCTGGGGGTAGGGGAGGGGTGTCGAAAGGCCAGGCTTGGTAGGA
>NC_051415.1:13799203-13799535 GCF_015228065.2 Penaeus monodon
GTTCGGTGAATGTTTGGTTTATTGATATTGTTTGTATTTGCTGGATTCGGAGGCCTAGTCTGATGCCGACCTTTTTTATTTTCCGAAAATAGGTTTGATTTTCTTTCCTTTTTTTATATGGATCTGTGATTTGAGTCTTTTTTTATCACTATTGATTTACTTTCCAATTTCCAAGTGGGCCACCTTGTAGTTGTTTTCGTCTCTGATGAAAACCTGCGAAAGAAAAAAAGAATTTGTTAGTGTGACTCTTTGCTAATGATGAAAATGTTGTATATTTGTGTTTCTCTGCGTTTTCTTCTCTCACTATCTTTTTTTTTCTCTCCCTCTCTTTA
>NC_051415.1:13800021-13800189 GCF_015228065.2 Penaeus monodon
GTAACAATTACAACAATAATAAAAATACTATCATGAAGCCAAAGTGAAGCATGTAAAAAAAAAACTCCAATTTGTTTTTACGAATTCGATTTGCATAACAAATCACTGGAGAGAAAAGGTATGGAAAGGGAAGGAAAATTACTTTGGAAGAGAGAAAAAACTGGACAT
>NC_051415.1:13800355-13803226 GCF_015228065.2 Penaeus monodon
ACAGTGCAAGGACAGGTGAGTTCGCTCGTTAGCCTGGAGTGACACACAGCATTGTTCGTATTATCCACACCGGGATACCAATCATCTTCCGCCTCCAACGCGCCTTGGAAGGAGAGTGGTGAGTTATTGTCACCGTTGACTCAGGCGAGATAGCGTGGTCCTTTAGCTTAATATTGAGAGATTGTGTTTAACTTCTGCCCGACAGAGCTGCCGCGATAAGTCAAAACATGACGTCAGAATTCGAGTTCTCTATAATGCCACGGAGGATTTCAGCGCCACACTGAAGCAAATCGGTTTGATGCTTAACATTTTGTGTGGATGGAAGGAAAGATGTTTCTAATTTGTAACTTTTATTTTTTTTTAATGCATCAATGATATTATCGCGGGTATAAAGAAGGCAGTTAGATTATTAAAAATTAGGGAAATATATAGCCCAATTTTGCTGTCTTTGTTTAATGAGATAGAAAGCGCATTTTATCCACTCAAACGTTAAAAGCATTTCATCCACTCAAACGTAAACGTCTGCTAATCTCTGCCGCCTCTTCTCCTCTACATTAGATTATAATTACACAGTTCATGAAAGTCCAAGATATGAATAAGGTTCGTATCGCATGATTGCGTAAACTTAGGCTAATTTGAGATGATTGCGTTTTTCGCCCGTTATTAAGGGTTGTGGGCAGCTGATCAACAGGACCTGATTAATTTATTAAGATCAGTTGTTAAAGGGAGACACATTCGTAGCTACACATACATTTTGCCATGACTGCATGCGCTCATTCTTCTCTTCTCTTGCCCTCCGTCTTCCCAACTCCCTTTCCAATTCCTCCCCAGCCTCAACACTAAGACAGTGTCATCGGCATTCAGCATACTACAAGTTAATGCTTCCGCTACATCTTCGTCATTATGTCCAATAATGATGTTGACAGTGAAGGACCACAGTGCTACTCCTTGAACCACTCCGAGTCCCACTTCAAACGCCGACTCCGCTTTTCAATTTGGTGTGCACATTTCGCTTCATATCTTTCGTAAGACACATTTTTTTTTTCCGGAACCATCTTTTTTGCTTAGACTTCCTGTCGCGGGAATCGATCAAAGGCTTTCTCCAGGTCCATGAACACGTAACGTTTTTTTTTAAATAATTTTCACCATTATATCTGAATCAGGATTCGTAAAATGCAGGCTTAGACAGATATTTCAGAATTTCGCAAATTGTCATTAATTAAATGTATTACCGCCACTTATCCACGAACTCCTTTAAGAACTGAAACATGATGTGAATCCTGCCTCTGCTTAAGTATTCCTCTCGCGGCCTCGCCAGGATAACATGACAATACAAACAATCCATGCTAACTACCTGGTTATTTATAGGACGGTTGTAGTGTGGTATGACAGCGCATATTATGTATAATTGGCGCTAACTGAGATATGTTGGGATGTTCTGCCCGTGTATATATCTCTGCTACACCAGATTACTGTTAAAGCCCTAAGTATGTAAATATATGTAAGTATGATGATGTATTTGTATTGTTGTTAAGTCGCATATATGAGACATGCTTTTGGATGCATTTATTTGAGCTTATTGACCTCATAATGTTTGACACGATTCGGTTTAAAGCTTCATCAGAAACGTGCCTGGTATTCCGAACGTTCTTGCGCCGTGTTGAGGCATAAAGAGCAATGCAACAACATCTCTAAGAATAATAGTCTGTCTAGCAACCAAACTGTTCTTCCTTCTTCCGCTTGACATACCCTTCTTTTAGACAACAAAACTCAGCACAGATACTCAGACAGGAAACAAGTGAAGAGAAAGCTGAAGCAGGAAAAATACTAGTCTACCGAAGTGTCCCATAACTAAAGGAAAACGGAGGCGATCCCCCTCTGCCTCAAGGGGATTCAGGGGCATTATAGACGACTTGAGATGGATCCCCTGGTAATCGTATTTGATACTTTATTACACCAGAAGTGACAAAGAGCATCAGAAAGCACGGTATATCTCGACGGCGTATCCAAACTAACAAACTTATATATTCGTGTTTGTTTACAACACATCTTTTGTTATTAAAATGCTTCAGGTATGGTAAAGATAGTTTTTTTCCAGAATAAATAGAATACCTATCTTACAAAATAAGATCCCCGACGACCTAGAAAATACGAAGGAAAAGCGAGAAAGGCTTTTTACGAATACATTTTTTCAATATTCTTCGTACAATTTTCTCCGAACATAGGAAACACACAGTCTTATTATATCATCCCCATGCATACGAAATTCAAGGCTCTGACTAAGAAAAAAGAAACAAATAGGACGCACCAAGAACAATAGACGGGGAAAAAAAATAACGGCACCGTGGGGAATCGAAACTCTTTATGTAAGCCAATGAGCAGCGGAAAATACGGGCCAAGGCGGATTAGGCGACACACTTTATGGAGTTTTACAGGTTTATCTTTTAAGTGGCGCCCTCTGAGACCGAAGTTGCGTCGCGTCGGGGAGTTTCATTTCTTTCGGGGCACTTTTTGTTTGCAGTTCCTTCTAGAAGTATGAAGTTTCTTGATAAAATGATAAATGACAGCGAGTCGAAAATGACTAGATTTACATAAATCAAATGAACCATTTTCACTATCTTTATTAAAGAAATTAAGCAATAGACAAAAATTCTCTCTTCGCTTTTCTCACTTCCAAAACTTCGAAGAACGTGAAAAGGGGAAGAGAGAGAAAAAAGGAGAGAAAAAGAAAAACGACATAAAACTAACTAAATGCGTTTTCGTCTTCGCTTGTATCCACAAGAAGTCTGATACACTGACTCCGCCTGAGATTGGCTCGACACTTGAGCCGAGAAGGTGACGGGGCGAGAGTCTCGAGGGAGAGAGAGAAAT
>NC_051415.1:13804683-13804872 GCF_015228065.2 Penaeus monodon
GAAGACAGAATGCCCGATAATGAGGGGATGAGAAGTGCGCCATGAGGCAGGAGAGGAAGCCATCTTTACGAGAGGTCTTTTATTGCGAGAAAAGACCCCGAGAGAGAAGACTAAACTTGACTTACGAGTGGGAAGAGGGAGAGAGCGAGAGGGATAAGGAGGGTCTTTGAGTGAGGGGATACTTACTTG
>NC_051415.1:13805173-13805431 GCF_015228065.2 Penaeus monodon
TTGATATCTACAAGGAAAGTCTTTATTTTCCTGATTATTTTTCCCTAGATTTTTATAGAGCACTAAAATAAGGGTAAAGATAAATCATCGCTGGTTCCTTAGGCCTATGAATGAACACTGTATAATAGGCTGATAATGTCACAGGAACTGTCTTTGTTTGCAGCGTGGGAGAAATAAGAGCAAAGGGAAATCCGAGTGTCATTTCCATACTTCACGTAAGCAAGATTGTCTAGGCAGTTATGGAGGAGGTCATACGCA
>NC_051415.1:13805980-13806196 GCF_015228065.2 Penaeus monodon
GATCCTTTTAACATATTCCATCCAAAATTGATGTGAAAACTAGATTAAATAGATTAAATTGAAGAAGAAAATACGGTAAAATCGACACACTAAATATATTTTTTTCCAGACTTCATGCTTCAGCCTCAGGTTCAGATCAGGTGAACTATAAGTCAAATACAGCTTTTAGGTGAAATCAGGTGAATAAATACAGGCATTTTTCCCGTTTATGAGGAA
>NC_051415.1:13806284-13806632 GCF_015228065.2 Penaeus monodon
TAACTAAAATTAATGAGTTTTCTTCATGTATCATTATCGTATTATATTCTTATGTTACCGTTTGGAAAAAAAAATTGAGAACGGAAAAATGCCGTAGGTAAAATCGGGTAATCAAAAATATGTTCGCTGTCTGGCCCTTCTTCCTTGCCCCTCAGAGCCTCGCGGGCATGACGAAAGCAGCCTCGCCTGGGCCTGTCAAGATGGGGAGGGGGGGGGGAGCACCTGGTCAACCCTTCTCTTCTTTATTTTCATCCTTATTTTCCTTCCTTTTTCTCCACTTTGTCTCTCTTGTCCTTCTCTCTCTTCCCCCCTTACTCCTCCTTTTATCTCTCATACTTTTCGTTCTCA
>NC_051415.1:13807069-13807348 GCF_015228065.2 Penaeus monodon
TTTTTTTTTCCTCTTACTCATCTCTCTATTATCATCCTGCTACCTTCTCTCCCTCTCCTTAACTCAAAAACATGGACCTAAACGAAGCATTTGTAATCGTACTCATATCTCTGCTTTCCTCTCCTGGCGCATGTACTTACGTAGAATATAAAGTTTAATATGACATCTTCAGTGGAGATATGAGGTATCTTCAGAAAATGGAACAGAAGCAAGGGAAAAGGAAATGAGGAAGATTAGTGAGAGATGAACGAGTAATATCTTCGAAGATTTGTGTGTAAG
>NC_051415.1:13807810-13808190 GCF_015228065.2 Penaeus monodon
AGGGGGGAGAGAGAAAATGAGTGAGTAGAAGAGTTTCCTTTTATAATCATATGCACTGAACTGTTTACGGCGAGAACGAAGACGAAAAAAGTAAGATCCCCCCAAAAATGAAAACGAATGAAAAATTACATATATAGGAGTCGAAATAATAGAAGAAGGAAGAACATGATAAAGAACAGAATACGAATGGAGATGAGAAAGAAAATGAAGACGAAGAAGAACAAGAAACGAGACGAACAAGAAAGAAGAGAGAGAGAACAAATCGATAAACGAGGCATGAACGAAGGGGAGAAAAGGCCTAATCAAAAGAATAATATTAGTAAATGACAGAGCAACAAGAAGCACAGATGGCCGCTTTCCCAGGGGAGAGGGGAAGCGCG
>NC_051415.1:13808506-13808644 GCF_015228065.2 Penaeus monodon
GGAAGTGACCAAGGGGAATGGATGCGCAAAGGAGGATTAATAATCGATTAATTCCTGAGAAAGAAAATTGTTAGCTGAGCATTAAGAAACTATTCAGTGCGCGAAGCGAAAGAAAAGCATAGAATGACAAGTATGTTG
>NC_051415.1:13808735-13809687 GCF_015228065.2 Penaeus monodon
TACCTCGAACAAGAGCATCCAAAGAGTAACCAAAGCTAACGCCCTCCAAGTACAACCTCCAAGTACGACCTCCAGGTACGACCTCCAAGTACGACCTCCGAGTACGCCATTCCAAGTACGACCTCCAAATACGACCTCCAAGTACGACCTCTAAGTATGACCTCCGAGTATAACCTCTAAGTACGACCTCCGAGTACGCCATCCAAGTACGACCTCAAAGTACGATCTCCAATTATGACCTCCAAGTATGACCTCCGAGTACGCCTTCCAAGTACGACCTCAAAGTCCGCCTCCCATTTGCATCACCCAATCGCCCTCTAGGAACACCCTTTGCCCCCCCCCCCTCTATCCAAGCCCTCCAAAAGCGCTATCTGCCGTGTCCTTCGCCAGGCGTCACGCAAAACTGACGAAGGCCCAGCAGTCTGTCCCGGGCCAAGGCGAGGTCGCGGCGTCTCATCCCGCTATCAATCATCTGGGCTCTGGAGGCTCCCCTGGCCTTAATTTGGGAAGGCTCCTGCTGCCTCTCCCCTGCTGCCTCTCCTCCTGCTGCCTCTCCCCTGCTGCCTCTCCTCCTGCTGCCTCTCCTCCTGCTGTCTCTCCCCTGCTGCCTCTCCCCCTGCTGCCTCTCCTCCTGCTGTCTCTCCCCCTGCTGCCTCGCCCCCTGCTGCCTCTCCCCCTGCTGCCTCTCCCCCTGCTGCCTCTCCCCCTGCTGCCTCTCCTCCTGCTGTCTCTCCCCTGCTGTCTCTCCCCTGCTGTCTCTCCCCTGCTGCCTCTCCTCCTGCTGCCTCTCCCCCTGCTGCCTCTCCCTCTGCTGCCTCTCCCCCTGCTGCCTCTCCCCCTGCTTAGTCTCTTGAGTAGGCTCTAGTTAGCGAGGTTCTACTTTCTGTACTGCATGAGATATGGAGTGCTTAGTTCGTTCCTGTTACTACTTCTGCTAAGTGATGTAGTGTGC
>NC_051415.1:13809870-13810103 GCF_015228065.2 Penaeus monodon
CGTATGTGTTTTATAGGTAAAGAACTATGTGTGTCTGTAATCAATACCAGACATAAAAAAATGCTGAAAGTTGCAGACAAAAATGTTCTGTCACGAGCAATCGAAATATCATTAGCACCATCTTCACCCCCTCATCACCCACCCCCCTACCCCCACAAACCATCCTCGACACCCCCCCCCACGCCCCCACAATCGCACAACTCCCCTACCCCCGCCAATCACACATCTTCACC
>NC_051415.1:13810130-13810319 GCF_015228065.2 Penaeus monodon
TTCAGCCACAAACCATCTCCTCCGCCGTCCTGCACGCCCCCTAGCTCTCTTTCGCACGCCCTCGCCTGGCCTTGCACAACGCCCGCGCTTGGAACTCGATGTAAAATTGAGGCTCTTGAATAATGGAAATTTCGGATTTGCAATGTATGAAACTGTGATGACGTCATTCGATAGTTATTTTTGGCAGTA
>NC_051415.1:13810350-13810548 GCF_015228065.2 Penaeus monodon
AACTTGAGGGGGGAAATCCATTTACACTGGGTAATTAACTATCAACGGATGAATTATGTAATTACAAAGTTGATCAACCAGTTATCAAATCTTCATCAAATATTAATTAGATTAATTAAAACTTTTTATCAAAACAAGTATGTAAGCCAATGCACTACAAAACCCACTGCAAGCGTATCATATTGAAGAAAAATTATG
>NC_051415.1:13810969-13811325 GCF_015228065.2 Penaeus monodon
TTTCAAACACTTTATATCTTCTTTGTATAAACATCCTTTTTATTTTACATAACGAAAACAACCATCCTTTTAGCCTTTATACCTAAAACAAATAAACATCAAGAGAAACGCAAACAGAATTCCCTCCAGAGAAACAGGTTCTGATCGTGTTCATGCGCTTTGGCGGGAAGAGGCCTAAACATTTTCGAATCCTTTTGGACGTGAGCTTTGGCCTGCTCTGATCCTGCTTCCACCTGCCGTGATCCTGCTTACGCCTGCTGTGATCCTGCTTACGCCTGCTTATGGGACTTTGCTGGCGTCAGTGGTGATGAATTTTTGAAAATGAGCTTTGTGGTGGGTTTGTACGGTTGGTAAAA
>NC_051415.1:13812257-13812852 GCF_015228065.2 Penaeus monodon
TATTGTGTGTTTGCTACGCTGTGTAGTGCAAATGTTTTGAATACTGTAATATACGTTCTATGAAAAAAGTAATAACAAAGTAAAATAAAGTTTTTGTGTTCCTACCCAACAATTTGCCAACTGTCGAAATCACCCTTATAATTTCATTACGATTGTCACACACATACTCCATCACTACATGTCCCTGCAAATTGAACTGAATATTATGATTTCATGTTGACGAATATATTTTGTTGTTTAAATTTATTTTTTATTTAATACTTCCCTTTCTATTATAGATCATGAAGAAAAAGAAAAAAAAACATTTAAAATTTGCATTTGAATGGACTGATTACATTAACTGTCATTAACAGTAAAGAAAATTCACCACGCCTTTGAATTATAAATATGGAGAAAAAAAAATTGTGATGCAACTGAGCATTCAGTATTTACATCAACACGTTATCTATTTATTTTTTCATTTGACTGAGCATTCAGCATTTACATCAACACGCGATTTTTTTTTCATTTAACTGAGCATTCAGCATTTACATCAACACGTGATTTTTTTATTTTTCCATTTAACTGAGCATTCAGCATTTACATCAACACGTGA
>NC_051415.1:13812876-13812971 GCF_015228065.2 Penaeus monodon
GTATAAGGAACAGGAAGATATGAATAGTGATGAACAATCCATTTCCTGTCCCACGTGCGTCATATCGATCAGTCAGAGGGTGGGGCTGGTATTTC
>NC_051415.1:13813657-13813753 GCF_015228065.2 Penaeus monodon
GTTCGTGGTCCCCTCATTCTCCGTTTTAATAATTCATGGGAACTTCTGAGTCTTAAAGGGGTCACACGCCCTGGGGATTCGTAGTCTTAGTAGGGT
>NC_051415.1:13814013-13814170 GCF_015228065.2 Penaeus monodon
TCCATGCAACAACAGTATTCATCAGGCCGAACCAATCTGGACACTAAATCAGATAATTAATATGAAAACGACTGCATGGAGGCGTAACGCCATCTGTAAGGATGATGGATAAAAGCAGTCAACAACAGTTATAGTTATCACAAGTTCAACGATTATT
>NC_051415.1:13814388-13814517 GCF_015228065.2 Penaeus monodon
TTTACTGTAAAAGACATACACACACATCTATAAAAATGACCACTCAGGAGGAAAAACAAAGCGAACAACAACAAATAAACCCAACGAAATATATCACAAACCCTCCCCCCCCCCACACCCAAAAAAAAG
>NC_051415.1:13814582-13814858 GCF_015228065.2 Penaeus monodon
CAGTACAAGCTCACAAAACACTGACCACAACCCGAACCAGCGCGCACCCCGGACCCCCCAAACACGCGGAGGAATACTCAGCCTTGTATAGAAAGTCGATGCGCGAGATAAAGATTAGCCATTCCTGGGATTCGAAGGCACGGGTTGTTGACGCCGTAAACTTAATATTCGACTTAAGCAGAGTTTTGAATTATGGATGTGACCTTTACGTCTCTCGCCAGGGGGTGTTCGGTGTTCGATCGTTTGTGAATTGCTTGGGGTTTGAATGAGTCTAAA
>NC_051415.1:13815048-13815345 GCF_015228065.2 Penaeus monodon
GAGCATCCATAGCGATAATAATCTCAGCAATGACACCACAAGAATTAATCATAGCCACCAAAATAGAACTTTAAGCCAGGCCACACACACACCCTAACATTCGCCTCCTTCCTTTCCCCAGAAGAGACAAATGTTGAATGTATGCCGCTTCTTCCAACATTTCCCCGAATTTGCAATGCGACGCAAATGCCCTGCAACGGAAGCGTGACCCGGAGAAGGGAACGGGTCACGTTTGCAATGTATCTAATATTAGAAAATCCATAGCGTGTGTCCTGGTGTTGCACAGAGTCTCGCAAA
>NC_051415.1:13815441-13815684 GCF_015228065.2 Penaeus monodon
CGTGATAATTTTATTGATGTTATTAAGTTTTAGTTTTATATTTGCTGTATTGTATTTTAAGTTTTTAGTATTGTTATATTTGTTATGTTGATGATAACTTCCTCGTGAGTTTCGTTATCCTCTTACTGGAAAGATCCGCTTACACAGTTTTTTAAAATCACGAATAAAGATAAACGGTAAAAACTTTATTTTTTATATATATATTTTTTAGGCATTACAATTATACGTCAAACAAACTAACAT
>NC_051415.1:13815880-13816079 GCF_015228065.2 Penaeus monodon
TCACAGCGACAAGAAGACTTTTCGACCTTAGGACAATAACTCAAACTCCTTCGCAGCCATGAAGCCTCGTGGGACAATCGTGAAGCCCGATTTAAATCCTCTTAAATCCGATCAAGACAATCTTTTTACAGAGATTCAGCCCCGTCGCCAAAATCACAAGATTAATTGATTTTAGATTTGAAGTAAAAAGAAGAAAATG
>NC_051415.1:13816210-13816553 GCF_015228065.2 Penaeus monodon
GTATAAAAAATACCAATAGATAAAAGAGAGAAAACGGATTTCGAGGGTAACTGAAAATGTTTTTGATTTGTGATTCTTTTATGATCATCCGCGTGACTCTTGATGGTATTTTGATGACAAGGCGCCTCCTTAGGAAACATGAGAAAGGAGAAAGAGGATATATTTTTTTTTACTTTTAGACGAAAAAAAGTATATTTCATTGAACGTCTGTGTGAATTCCTGCGTACTACGCCGTCTTGAATATAAGATGTGGAAATGAGAGAAAATAAACGTTATTTGGCTGAGAGAAAGGAGAATCGTTGGCATTTTGCGTAGAGGTGTGATTTGCGTTTTGCGTTTGCTT
>NC_051415.1:13816766-13817355 GCF_015228065.2 Penaeus monodon
TTCATGCCAGAGAAAAAGATGCTTCACACCTTACGTTTATGGGGAACCTCTGCGGCGGAGAGAGGCTTTATGGCTCTCTTCCCGCTCTCTCTTTTCTCATTGTTTGTTAATTTTACGAAACCATGTAGATGATCTTGCGAAATTTATCATCTTAAACGACTATTTTGTGATCAGAATTACGAACATGCAAAATATCTTGCGACAAATGACACCAAAACTCTCAGTGAAACAAAAAATCGAATATGCAAAGCATCACCAACAAACGACGTAATCTGAGAGAAACAAAAAAACGCAATTCGAAACGCAATACCAACAATGACGTTATAAGTCTGAGTCACGGAACGAGACATCCGCACCCCTGACTCTTTTCCACGGGTGCCCTTTGCGGACAAGGAGGCGGCGTCTGCAACGTGAGGCAATGCAAACGTCACGTGACAAGTGTCGTAAACGGGGATCGGAAAACCTATAATCCGCGAGAAAAATCCCCGTAAATCCTTGTTATCTCTGTCTGTCGTCCCTTGAAATCCGTCGTTATCTCCTCTTTCGCTCTCGTTTATTCGCTTGTTGTTTCTTTTTTTCTTTTTCTTTC
>NC_051415.1:13818017-13818193 GCF_015228065.2 Penaeus monodon
GGCCTGATTATCACCTTTTTGTGATCATGATATTCTTTTCCCTCTTCTTTCTCCATATTCATCACTTTCTCTATCCTTTAACATGCCTCGTTTTGTCTATTTTATCGCATTATCTCGTTCTCCTCCCTGTTCTGACATTTCCTTTCTTTCGCACTCTTTTCCCTATTTCCATTATT
>NC_051415.1:13818229-13818718 GCF_015228065.2 Penaeus monodon
ACCACCCGATTTCCCCTCCAGTGACCTTTCATCACCTTTCCTCCCTCTGGTTCGTTCGCTCCCCTCACTTTCGCCGTTCGTCATTCACTCTCTCTTCCCCCATCCTCCTTCATTCTTCTTTTTTTTATCTGTTTTGACGCAATTCCACTTTCCTTTTAAACATTCAGATGAACACTCCCTCCATGTATCTCTTCCTTCTCTTCCTTCTCATCCCTCTCTTCCCTCTCTTCCTTCTCTTCCCTCTTTTCCCTCTCCTCCCTCTATTCCTTCTCCTCCATTTCCCCCATCTCCTCTCTCTCCTCCCTCTCTTCCCTCCTCTCCTCCTTCTCCTCCCCCTCCTCCCTCTCTTCCGTCTCCTCCCTCTTCTATCTTTCATAATCTAGTCTCCCTTCTTTTTATGACACCTTCTCCTCCCCGCTTCCTCCTCTCTTTCGTCACACTCCTCGTCGCTTTCATCACGTCTCCTCTTTCCCCATATCCACCCCTTCC
>NC_051415.1:13819145-13819326 GCF_015228065.2 Penaeus monodon
CAATATCAGCACACGTAAGTCTCCTTCGCCGCCCACCCGCTGATTGCTACATCTGTCGATCGCGTCCTATTATCTCATTTGCATATCGACCGCGAATTCTTTTCTCTCTTGTAACTAACAGCGCCTGAAAGTTTTTTTCCCCTTTTTTTGTAAGTTTGAAGTTTTGGATGGCAAGAGTGAA
>NC_051415.1:13819547-13819935 GCF_015228065.2 Penaeus monodon
CCCTCTTCATGACAATATTGCTCCTACCGTTTCATCCTTTTCTTTATCTTTATCAGTTTTATTACAAATATCATAATTCTCGTTAGTAACACGAAAGAGTTAACAGCTAATGATTACAACCGTAACAATTTACAACAGATAAAACCTTGTCATCTCAATGGCATTATCAGTGGCGTTGGGTCATTTAACCTCTGTAGTGAAAGGCCACGAAATCTCATGTTTCGTAAGAATAAGAACCTTCAATATGGCTAGTGAGGTATGAGTTAAAATCTGTGTGCATTGTCTTGTTTCTTTTGTTATGTAGGTCAGTGATATGTACGTGAGGGAGGAACTGTGCTGTGTGATTGAGGCTGAAGGTGTATGTTTGGTTGTTGATGATGGAAAGCTG
>NC_051415.1:13819980-13820089 GCF_015228065.2 Penaeus monodon
GTGTTTTTTGGGGGGTGGAAAGTTTTTATTTTTTTGTGTTTCTATCTTTGTATGCTTATCTCTTTTCTTTTTCTGTCTCTCTGTGAGTTTATTCTTCTCTTTGAGGGTA
>NC_051415.1:13820288-13821645 GCF_015228065.2 Penaeus monodon
TCTCCTATATACATTTTTTTTGGGGGGGGCAAGGGGAGCAGAAAAACAAACGAGCTCATCTCACAAGACTGACTAGCAATATACTGTCAATACTTACCCTACCTCCTCCCCTCCCCCACCCTCCCCCTTGTCTCCTACCCCCTCCCATAACCCCTCTCCCACCCCCCCCTCTATCCCATCCCTCTCCCTCGCTCCCTTCTCAGCATCCAATAAAATTACCCATGCAAATTCTCGCTGATCCTCGGCTATCCTCTTCTCCACGTTTATTTATCGCGGTCGAAAAAGAGGGGTCTTAAATGGAGACGAGTGTTAGGGTCCTTTCTCCCTTGTAAATACACGAGGAAGTCGACCTTGTGACGTGTCTTCTAGTTATATTTTATGTTTGATCCTCAATTCAGCACTTCACGAGAGTTGTTATACAGCCGGAGGTATGAAAAAGGAGTTTTCTTCAGTGGTGCTTGTCCTTTCCTTTGGACTCGCGTCGCCTCCTCTTGCTGAATGCGGGGAAAACCTCTGCATTATAAGGATACAGTAATGATGATGTGTTTGGAGTCGACTATAATAATGGCGTTTTTTTCTTGTTTAAGTGACGTATTCAACAGTTATAAGGCGTAATGATAGTTTCAGAATCATAAAGTACGATAGTAATCAGAATAAATTTAATCTATGTAAAAATAACCATGGGTGGTATTATCATATCGCAGCTTTAATTTAATATTGAATATCATCCCACTTCCAGTACAAGAACGTGTAGTTACCAGGTAATATCGCAACCTTCTATCATTACGGGGGAAAAAAAACTGAGTATCAAGCAGCGCAAGAGGTTAATTAATCACCGAGCCAAGAGACAAGAAAATGACCAGTTTCCCTCTCATCTAACGAGCCCAAGATTAATGATATTTCAGAGGTAATCAACACGTTACTATAGACTCCTATGACGGTGTTCATTTATCAATCTTTCACGTAATGACTTGCTCTAAACCCACAAAAGCTCTTTCTCAAGCGCTCTTTCGCCTTTTTGTCACGTGCTTTATTAAAGAGAGCTTTTTTTTATTCTTTCGGTGTCTTTGAAAATCCATATATTGATTATTTGGTTGGCTGAGGGAAGTCTATTTTGGGCTTTGTACTGTGAGTCGGTAAAGCCATGACTTATCGTTGTAATCTCGTTCTCTGCCAAATGAGTGGATTTTCTTGCGTTTGTCTGTTTGTTTCTTATCTGAAGTGAGGGAAAGGATTGCGGCTTTATCAAACAGGAGACGTGCTTATCACCGTCATCATCATTATCCTTATCATTCTAATTAAAGGTTGGTTTCACATTTATTTCAACTTCATCTGCATGTCTGTGGTTCTATTTTAA
>NC_051415.1:13821865-13822705 GCF_015228065.2 Penaeus monodon
CTGCATTCCATATTCATACCCAAACCAACAACAACCATTCCTTTTCTCACGCATCCCCACATCAAATTTTATTTTAATCTCTCCCTCTCTCACCCTCTTATCGATCTTTTAGGAACGGCCCCATTAATATTGCTAAAGCTGACCCTATGTATGTGTTTTCCATTAGCTAATATCCGAGAAGCGATAATGAGGTTAGCTAAATCAATTTAAACCGCAGCATAATGGCGTGTGGAAACAATTTTAGTCTCGTTGTCTCTGCGTGCTGCCGACATTCACTTTTTTTTAATAGATTGTTTGAATAGAATGTATTTTTTTTATTGATTTTAAAGTAGACAATATGACAGTTGGTTAATAAGGTAAAGGAAATAGAAAACAGAAACCATTCGTACCAGAAGAAAGGTTTAAGTAACTTATCTTTCAATAACATTTCTATTCGTCGAGATACCTTTTGTTTTTTTTATAAGGATTTAATTACTGTAGTTTGTTTTAATACAGAAAAATGTATATGCTGTGTATATCTACTATCTATGTTATATTTTGTGCGCATATACACAGATTAAAGGATAGATAGTGAATTTTCTTTTCGTGTGAAATAATGGAAAAGTGGAGACGCGTTTTAACATAAATGAATTCAATTTTCTCTGCTGCCAAGTGTTTCATTTAGTTCATATGATATCTTCACTTTTTCATCGATCATTAAGACCGAAATGTGCCGCGATATATTTCGATTTTTTTTTTTATTCAGCTAATTTTTATTCCATTTCCAATTTATACTCACGAAATCGAAAGCAAAATAATACTAATGAAACACGATTTAGCTGTCTTGTGTTTGTTTGTTTG
>NC_051415.1:13823007-13823277 GCF_015228065.2 Penaeus monodon
ACGGTTGCAAATCCTCCACGTGACCTTTCTATGAATATAAATGTCAATGATGATAATTACTCCAACAAGACCTGATGAGCTATGTTAATCTGTTTATTCTTTGCTAAATTGACCTTATATTTCATTTATCATTTTGATTTTGTCGTTTTTTTTCATCCGCCTATCTGTTTTTATCTATTTTCTTTTCATTTTCGCCTTTTTCCGCGCTTTTCTATTCGGATTTTGTTTATTTTTATATCTGTTCCTGTGGCCTTTGTCATGTATCAATTT
>NC_051415.1:13823987-13824214 GCF_015228065.2 Penaeus monodon
CCACACCAATCCCACAAAAAGAGCTCGCCAACTTTTTTTTGTGTAAACTCAATTGCCTTTTTCATTTCTGGAAACGAAGAGGAAATTAACCCTCTAATGAGAGTCATAAAAAAAAATGCACAGGGAAAGAAAAAGTGTTTTATAAGATATTAAAGCATTTTGTCTCTTTGGCGTTTAAAGGAGATTTATATCGATTGCTCTTTCTGTTTTCACTACTCGTTAATCAT
>NC_051415.1:13826719-13826958 GCF_015228065.2 Penaeus monodon
GTTTGTGTGTGTACTATAAATGCAGTTTAATTTGCTTATTCCTCACCCATGACCTTTACACCTGGGGTCAGAAAAGGTTGCATGCAGGTGATCCTCGACAGATCGATAAGCGATTACCATTCACTTAAGCAGCCGTACGAGAGAGGTCTTCCGAATCCGCTTTACGAGGCGAGTTTGGTCCATTAAGGAAGCTCTGTGGCGATTAAGCAAGGGGAGAGGCGATTCTCTAAATGCTCCTT
>NC_051415.1:13827104-13827234 GCF_015228065.2 Penaeus monodon
AGGTTGGGGAGTTTTTTTTCATATTACTTTTCTCTTTTTTTATCTTCTATGTTTCACATCGAATTAGATAAACGATATTTTTACATGAAATACCGGTTTATGAAGAGTGAATTATTGATAATAGAAGTCA
>NC_051415.1:13827302-13827414 GCF_015228065.2 Penaeus monodon
CTATTGTGCATACGCTATATAAATCTGATCCTAACAGAAATGTCAAATATATTTAAAAGTCTAAGGAGCCTATACCCACCTTTCATTTTTACCAGCGTCTCATAAAATATTC
>NC_051415.1:13827894-13828340 GCF_015228065.2 Penaeus monodon
TGAAGTGGAAAATTGATGACAAACATGTACAAAAAGATACATAAATCGACAGATGGATAGAGATTTACATATAGATAAACAGGTAAAGAAAGATTTAGATATTATATAGTAGATACAAACTTTGCGAGATGGACAGATATATATCGTTATATATATAAAGATATGAATGAAAATATAGCCATGGATGTGTTGTACAGAGATATAGTGACAAAGACAGATATCATAATCTCATAACCAAAAATAAATAAGCATTTTTGTGTCAGTTTGAGAAATTGGATTTGCCTTATGTCCTAGTTACGCTGCCCATGCGCTAAAAATTCGTTAAGCTGTATAATTCCAATGCTAATGTAATCAGAGTTTTTTATGCCTATATGAAAATTGGACCCAACGGGAAAGAATTTTGTTAAGAAAAATGTTGATGAATTTTCACTTTTTTTACTTTCTCT
>NC_051415.1:13828862-13829311 GCF_015228065.2 Penaeus monodon
TTTTTTTCTTACTTCAGTTTTATTCTAAAACTTCCCAAAGGAAGAGAAAATAATAACAATTCAACAACAAAAAATTAAACTCACGAAATTGTCTTATACCATGAAAGCTTCCACCTAAATATTCATGTGTTAATTATAATAATTGCTTCCTCACTTAAAATGGAATAAGACAACCTTATGAATATATATATTTTTTTTATCTTTCTAAAAGGACTATAATTAAGTCATCATTTTATCCTCTTTAGCAGTATTACTCTAATTCATTTCTAGCATCTTTTCTACATTAAGGAATAAATAAACCACCATAAAATTCCCATATGGTAATTTCTATATGAAAGTTTATACAAAAGATTCTTATCTGTAGCCTGTACTGACATTTTTGTACGGCAATATAGAGGGGTAATATATATGGCTGAATACATAAGGCGTATTCAAAACCCCCTTCCCAC
>NC_051415.1:13829899-13831272 GCF_015228065.2 Penaeus monodon
GGGGGGAAATATGAAATAAAATGCTAAATATTAGACCATTTTAAGTCAGTGAATAAGGAGAGGAAACAGTACAAGAATCGTGGCAGAAGATCGCTGGCCGAGGAACAGTCAGCTGAGGGGGTGAGGGGGTAAGGGGGATGGGGTGAGGGGGCGATGAGGTGAGGGGGATGGGGTGAGGGGGATGGGGAGAGGGGGTGAGGAGGTGAGGGGGGATGGGGAGAGGGGTGAGGGGGTAAGGGGGATGGGGTGAGGGGGCGTTGAGGTGAGGGGGGATGGGGAGAGGAGGTGAGGAGGTGAGGGGGGACGGGGTGAGGAGGTGAGGTGGCCATGGGGTGAGGGGACGCCTGCCTATTCGAGGGGAGAACCCAAGGTCGCCACGGCATTTGGGTCAAGGGCGCGACATGCGAGGGGAAATACCTGAGGGGTGGGGATGGGGAAGAGGGAGGAAGAGAGAAAGAGAGGTGGGAAATGCTACTCTCTCATTCTCCTCTCGTCTCCCCTGCTCCCTTTTTTCTACCTTTTTTCCCTATTCCTTTTCTTTTATTTTTTTTCCTTTGTCCTTTTTTTTTACTTTCGTATCGTTGTCTTCTTTCTATTCTCTCATTTTTCGTGATTTTTTTTCTTTTATGTATACTTCCAAAACGACAATAGTCTCGTCTTTTAAAAGAACAATATAACATAAAAAAACACACACACAAAACGTGAAAGAAAGAAAATCGCATCAAGTACCTTCCCAAACAAACAAACAACACTCTCGGACTCCCACAACTTTACAAACACACAAAAAAACGCCCACTCCTGTGCCCTAGACCCCACCCCCCTCCCACCAAACCCCACCCCCCTCCCACCAAACGCCACCCTCCTCCCACCCACCAACCCCCCACCCCCTCCCACCCGCCAAACCCCACCCCCCTCCCTCCCACCAAACGCCACCCTCGTCAGAATAATAATCAAACCTCATTAGCATTAGTATGACGTAATGAGCTGATCTCAGTCCCTCTTAGTCACTGCCGCTTTAGTCTCTTGCGAAACCCTGTGGGACGAGGAGCCAGGGTAGTGTTGGGGATGCAGGAGGATTAAACGCTTGGGAGGAGAAGCCACTGCTGCCTGCGCTGCGGTGGTCTGCTTGCTCTTGCCTCTTCTTTTCGCATCTCTGCTTCTTTTATTTTATTCTATTTTTTATTCTATTTTATTCTATTCTTCTTTTTTTTCTTTTTTTACTTTGCTGATTTTGTTTGTTTGCTTTTTCGTTCCCGTACTATTGTTTATTTATTTTTTTTTTTTTTTTCTCGTTTCTCTTCATTTCTTACCATTTCTTTTATTACCTTTTTATTCTTCTTTTATTCTTGGTTCTATGTCTTTTTAGAATCAAA
>NC_051415.1:13831654-13831746 GCF_015228065.2 Penaeus monodon
GTATATAGTTATATATATTTACCTACCTGTCCATATCCAAAACCCCTCTCAGTCCCACATACTCTATATATTATATAGAGTTATTCGTCTGT
>NC_051415.1:13831770-13832172 GCF_015228065.2 Penaeus monodon
GGAGAAAAGGTCATGGACAAGAAAACAGTAAACAGATGCATTTGCATTTCCATTTCTGTTATAAGCACCGAGGCCATAGATGGAACGAATTATCTGAAGTGTTCAAATATAAGATCTGAATCCCTCGCAAAGGTTCCAATCCCCTATTCGTTCCGTACCGTGACCTCATCTGCCGAGAGTCGCCTGCTGGTTTTATGACAGATTTTATATTCGGATATAATCACGGAATTCTGTTTTAATATCAGGTTCTGGTTATATTCGAGGGAACAAATCAGGGCTGGATATACAGAGATGGTAATTTGGTACGAAATCGAAAGTGGGAAAGGATTTTCCAAAATTAGAAATACGAAGGTTTAGATATTTATAGGAGCATGTAAGCCTGCTGGAAAAGGATGCAGTGAT
>NC_051415.1:13832390-13832619 GCF_015228065.2 Penaeus monodon
GAAATATAATAAATATAAGCGTGAAATACAATAATAACAGAGTGTCCCCTCCCACGCGAAATCCGACAGGGCATGGCTAACATGACCAAGGGTTTAAAACGTTTAAAAGAAAAATAAACACAAAAAAAGCCCCGAGAACTTCGTATTGGAGTACGAATTAAGTAAGTCCTTGATATGAGATAATTTAAAAAATGGCTTTGTTTGTATTTAATCCAATTTATTCGTCCTC
>NC_051415.1:13832641-13832728 GCF_015228065.2 Penaeus monodon
TTCCTTCGAGGTAATTCTGCCGTCAAGAGCGTAAACTTCATTTCGAAAGCAAAGGTGAAAAGTTTGTGAGTTGAAATTTGCTTTCAG
>NC_051415.1:13833221-13833375 GCF_015228065.2 Penaeus monodon
GACAATAATCTCATTGGAGAAAATTATTTTACACATGTAAAGGGAAGCGCTATTCATTTTCGATTAAAATGCCTTAAATATGTATAAGCTCTGAAATTTTGTATTCATAGTACTATTGCAGTTTCTAAAGACGTTTTTGCTTGTGTGATTTATT
>NC_051415.1:13834359-13834473 GCF_015228065.2 Penaeus monodon
TAGACATCATTTGCAAAATTTCACGACTATTTTCCCGAAAAATTCTCCAACCACTTGAGTAAGAACTTCTATTTTTGCAATCCCAAAGGTCAGTCTTCATGTACTACATATGCA
>NC_051415.1:13834571-13834651 GCF_015228065.2 Penaeus monodon
AAAAAATCGCCGATTTTTAAAAATTGGTCTGCATTCTTATTTTCCATTCTTTTATTCTTTATTCTGTTCCTCCCCCCCCC
>NC_051415.1:13835237-13835556 GCF_015228065.2 Penaeus monodon
AGCTCTCTCGTTCTCTCGTTCTCTCGTTTTGATGTTCCAACGATGCATGTTGCAGCTGAAACTATTATTTTCCTTGCTTCCTCTAACCGCCACAAAGAACCTTATTATCAATCTCTTATTGTGAAATGGTTCCAAGATTTTCTTCAATTCCCTTCCATCTGTTTTGGACGAAGAAAAGTTTTATCCTTGATCCCTTTCCCTCTTTTCTTCCTCTACTTGTTTCCACCTCTGCTCATTTTCTCCAAGAAGACATTATGAAGGTGAACCTCATGGGAGCCTCTTGTTTTCTCCTCTTCTTGCTAAAAAGACACGGCCGACA
>NC_051415.1:13835798-13836019 GCF_015228065.2 Penaeus monodon
TTACCACCCTTTTTTTTTGGGGGGGAGGAGCAAGGGTCAACATTTTCTCTAGACATGACGATGGGCCATGAGGAAGTGTGTACATCTTCAACCGCGCTTCTGTCTTTGCGTTCTGCGTCTTTCTGGGAATTTCAACATGAAGAGATGTGTGTGTATATATAACGTACTGAGTAGGATAGCCTTATGCAAACGCGAAGTGCAAAGATAGAACTGGCTTTGCA
>NC_051415.1:13836314-13836508 GCF_015228065.2 Penaeus monodon
CACCAAATTGTACTCGAAAGTTCATGTGCACAGCGCCCATTATGCCCCCACACGCCAGCCATTGAAATACAATAACCCCTTGACTTGCTCCGGAGATGCCACACACTTGGTGATCACTTCTGCGCCTCAGGGCAGAGTTAAGAAAAATGCATCAGGAAAGTGACCAGATATTTCCACTTTGAAAAAAGAAAGAA
>NC_051415.1:13841644-13841814 GCF_015228065.2 Penaeus monodon
CATTCATTCCTCAGTATCAAATATCTAAACTGGAGTTCGATATCGGGGCGTAGCTTTTTTGCCGTTTCCTCCCAGAACGCCTTACAGCGAGTACTCACTTATCATAATTTACCAGGTACTTTTTATTCTACCAATGTTTATCGACTTCCTGGAAACCGAATCGACCTCAA
>NC_051415.1:13842269-13842491 GCF_015228065.2 Penaeus monodon
CGGACCGATTTTCTGGTATACTTTCCAGAGATTTGTTTTGTACCCTAAAGTTAACGCAGTGTGAATATAAAATCGCCTACGTTCACCTTGGACTCTGTAGCCTTGGGGTGAAGAGAGTGCTATGATGCTCTTGAATAATGCAAGGCCTCAAGAACTTATGTTCCTTTTCTAGAGTTTTAACATTAAAGCGTCATAGCGCTGAATAAGAGACACAATTCTTTC
>NC_051415.1:13843595-13843671 GCF_015228065.2 Penaeus monodon
CAGATGAGGCTTAAAAAACCAAAGTTTGTTGCCCCTTTTAAAATTTAAATTTTTTTACACAGGCTTCTTTTTCCCA
>NC_051415.1:13843784-13844484 GCF_015228065.2 Penaeus monodon
TTAAAAAATCCCATAAATGAAGAGTTTTCCCAATATTGTATTAGTTTTTTTTGAGATCTGTGGTACTCCATGCGGGTAAAGTTTTGATCCTTTTAGCGATAAAAGAATAACTAGACGCATGCTGTACAGTTGTTCATTATAGCACCTAAATTGAACACAATGTTTTTATAAACCCCCTTTTTTCCCCATGCCCGATTTCTCTCTATTTTACCATTGTACTTCCGAAAAAGGGTTTATAGACCCCCGGAAAAAGAAGAAAAAAATTTATCACCCCGGTTTCCAAAAATTGTAACAAAGTCACCCAATATCGAGTCTCCTAATCAGGGATTAAGGAGCCTGTTAATTATGTTAGTTTGGTCATATAACCCGTTTAGATTACGAAAGTTCTCTGCTTTCTTCACTGCCATAAAACTTCTTGAAAACCCCTTGGGGCTAATTTTCTGTAGCACTTTTGTAAATAAAATTTTGGAAAAAATTATTCGAAAGAAAATTTTCCCCTTTTATATTTTTATACATCTTAATATCTTTTATGAAAAACCCTTGTTTTGCTCTTTTTTAAAAACTAATATAGTTTGGATAGTGAACCTTTTGTCTGTTTTTACTAAAGCCCTGTGGGATCCCCCCTTTTTCTTTTTTTCCCCCCCCCTTTTCCCCTATTTTCTTTTTGAAAAACCCAGCTCCCCAAGCCCCTTTTCCCCTT
>NC_051415.1:13844701-13845693 GCF_015228065.2 Penaeus monodon
GAAGATTATGACCCTCGTTAATTAGTCCCATTAAACTATTACTGCGATCCCTTACAACGTAACGGACATTAATTATACCCCTACCTACCGCGTCATGTTCCTCAAATCATTAATTAGGGCATTTAGATCATTTATAACGCTCCTACGATTACTAATCACGCCCCCCTCCCCCCCCCTTACCCATAGATCATTAGACTTGCTAACAATGTGTTTCGAATATACGAATTAAATGCATATAAAATGGTCTGTGGTTTCTTGACATCACAATTTTCTGCTAATTATACCCGTGAAATCATTAAGCTTAATGACTCACTAAGGCTTTCTCATTAGTCCCATTCGTGGCTAATGAGATGCTTGATGTCCTGCAGCCGTTTTGGCACATGCACGATTCAGTCATGACACGACTGCATGACTATTTCCGCCTTGGAGTCAGACATTTGCTTCTGCATGACAAGACGTGATTGATGCTTCATGGAAACGTAAGGATTCGTTAAGCCCATTAATTATTCACGCTTTGGAAAAAAAAATAATGAAATACAATATATATCAGAGGATTCAAAGATGTTCAAAATATATAAATTAACTTATCTAATGCATCAAAAAATATGTATAAAACCTGTCAAATATAACAATATGCTACACCATAAAATGTAAGCCAACGACAACGACAAATTCAAAAATTTCTTTGTCCATAATTCTGTTTTTATTATTCTTACGTATCGTTTCACCGTCTGTAGTTTCGTCCATGTTGAACCCCAACAGAAAATAAAATTTAAAATCAAATAAAAATCATTTGTAACGCCTCACCTCAATATATCTTAAAAGGATATATATATAAAAAAAAAAAATTCATCTTGGATAAAGGATAAAACCTGACCCCAAATCCTTTAAGATCCTGGCGGTTTCTCTCCTCTCTTTATGCACCAAAAAGGTTTTCCATTACCTGCAAGGGTTGCCAATCCATCAAACTCAAATCCACCTTCCCGTGCCAC
>NC_051415.1:13848679-13848793 GCF_015228065.2 Penaeus monodon
GCCTCGGCATAATTTCGTGTGCGGCAGGCGTGATCGTGATAAAGAACTCACGAAAGGTCAGCGCCCCATTAACAAACAAGCAAACGCAACAATCCAGCGACGGCAAATACACGA
>NC_051415.1:13848995-13849181 GCF_015228065.2 Penaeus monodon
GCTAGCTTACCCTTTTCCCTTCACGTATAAGTCATCCTCAAGCGCATTATCCCTTATGATTGTAAATGCGAACATGTCTAAAGGGAAATGTCAGGAGAGAGGCAACAAGGGGAAACAGTTTTCATTCCGTTGAGGTGAATGGTTATAAACGGACGCGCTGGTATCTTGTGACTCATGGCAACCGTC
>NC_051415.1:13849402-13849782 GCF_015228065.2 Penaeus monodon
TTCGCCTGTGGAATACAGTTACACAGCATAGAGTTAGCCGGTTACCAGCAGTAATTTGAATATAATCTTAAAATCATAGTGGCTTTTTAAAATAATAGCTTCATATTTCAACTATTCATTAAATTCACACACCTTCACAAAACATGAATTCATTACTCTGAACGGGGCCATAAACGCTAATAAAAAAAACAGCAATTAATTCTCTTTTTTTTTTTTACAAAAAAGATGAGTACCCACCTGAACGTACTGATGACAGATGCCTTATAAAGTAAAAAGTAGAGATTCCTTTCCTTTGAAAATATAAATATTTCAAAGCTTTATAAAACTTCGATGACTGAAAATAGTGTCTTCTTATAACAAAAATAATGATTCCTCTATAG
>NC_051415.1:13849821-13852160 GCF_015228065.2 Penaeus monodon
ATCACTTCTATATATATAAGTTTTGTCAAAGAAATAGCTTCTTTTTGGAAGACTCGTCCTCATCAGAGACACATATACAGAGTGAAGGAGTTTTTGTTTGTTAAGTGGGTTAAAGAGTATTCAAGAGTCTGACACGGAGCGAACGGAGACGCCGCGAAGTGGTAGACGCGAGGGCGAGAGAGCAGCGTGGAGCAGGAGACCCTAGCCGAGGGCGCGCGTGCAGGGGGCCAGGTCAGCTACGTGGACGAGTCATGTCAGGAGAGGGCTGGTCCACACCACAACGGCCCCGCACCCGCAGCAGTCACCCCAACGTAGGGAGGTCTTCTTGGAAGGGGTGTTCCTGAGTTTAAACCCGAGGCCACACATTTACGTTGCCACGCCAATGCACAAACACAAGAGTTAACATTAAGACTGTTTTTTGTCGGCCTCGAGGGGCTTTTTCGGGGGAGGGGGGTTCACAAGGATAGAACACTCCACTGGGGTGCGGGAGCTACCATGACGGGGTAGGTCTTGAGGTCGTGGAATCAATGGCGCTACAAACTCTCCGAGTCTCGCTTGCTGAGAAACTTTGGTTGTCCAAGAAGAGTCTAGCAACACTCACTGTCTTTCACTCTCTTCTTCGGCGGCCGGGAGGACCTCGTGCCTCTGAGGAGTTCTCCTTGGTCGCGGTCCAGAAATCGAGGGGCTGGGCTGACTGGCTCCCTCTCTGACCTGAAATCTAGGATGCCGGTGCGTAGGCTCTCCCAGCAGGTTGGCTCCACTCCACGCTCGGTCCGCGCCTGCCTTGCCCGCCAATCGACAACCACGCGCGATAACGCTGCCACCTAGCGGCCCCGCGCACAACTATAAGTACAGGTGTACCGCCAACGCACACCGGCGAGGCTCACTCCGTTGGCTCGGCCGGGATCGTTACTGGCACCGGCCGCACCTGCCTTCAGCCCTTCCGCAGCTCCTACGTAAGCTACACACACGGGCCGGCTCGAAAGGCTCACGATCCACTATGCGAGAAAGACTGTCAGAGACCAAATCTGGTGGTTTCATTTAGAGCCAAGGGAAGGATGAGCATCTAACCGATCGATACTTTACGTGTGAAGGTGAAATTTCTGCAGCTCTCCTTCAGAAAGAGAAACGAAGGACGTGGGACGGCGCCATATTGATCTTTGTGGAAGTAACCACTCAGCAGCCGTGGTGGGGCGGAGCTCGCCGGCTATTGGCTTGCTCGACTTAAGGGGGCGTGGCCACAAGTGATCGGTTGAGGACAAGAAAGATCTACTCATTCTCCTGGCCTATAACCACCCACAGGAGGGCGATATGGGGCCCGTCGATCATAACTGGGGATGAAAAATCAAAGGATTGTAATGAGCAAGACAATATGGGCTTCCTGCAACTCGCACGGTATCATAAGCCTTTAATTAACAATGATTATGTTTCAAACACGATATTTTGGGTTCTGATTTTACAGTTATGAATAAAAGAATGGTCTTTAAATCATAATAGATAATAAGATATATAACTGCTGGTATGAAGTCATGTATATATCCACATGCGGAAAGATATGTATTTTCTTATTAAACATATGTATAACTCCTTATGCACACACACACATATAGAAGCATGAATATTCATATATTCACGACAATGCATGTTAGGGGTACTTAACCGGCCCCACATGTGAACGCACGCTATTGGGTAGCTGCAAATGTACGTTAATTCGTACTTTTGTGCTCTTATAATGAATAATGGCTTAACGAGATCAGTATGTATAGAACAATCGAAAAATGTATAGATTCTAAATTACGACTATTAATGAGGCTAACTCACTGCAAACCTTACTAACTATTTATATGAGCATTTGCAAACAAAATAATAAAAAAAACTTGTGATTCTGCATAAAAAAATGAAAAAGGTTCCAGCCATTACACCGGTTTCCGTAAAAACGTAAGTCAAACGTGGGTAGCAATGTCCGTAGAGTGTTCCACAAACCTTCTCTAATTATATTTCTGATTCCCATTCCTACCGCTTTACTCTTTATGCTTACATTCAGCTTTCCTTCCATTCTAAATGTAGTTCTTCAATTTTTTTTCACATTTTTAGCTATATTCATAATTTTTTTCCTGCTTAACTGCATTTACCCATTTATTTTTTTTTATCATTATTGCCACATTCCTTCATTAATCCCAATCTTTGTTTTTTTTCTCCTTTCATTCATTTTCGTTCGAATTCATTCATATCCTTTTCCTTTCGGCCTACTCCCTCCCATCTCCCTTGTCTCCTTTCATTCATTATTCGCCTGTAGTAGCGTAACCTTAGTACAGCGGTTGGATGACGTCACACTATAC
>NC_051415.1:13852707-13853243 GCF_015228065.2 Penaeus monodon
CGTTATTGATTAATTCACACGCTGCCTCTCTCCTCCTTTCTTTTTCACCTCCAATGCGGTTCTATAAATACATACTGGCCAATGGAGATGGAGATATATCGACAAGAGAAGTGGTTTTCAAGGTGTTATGAGTAGCATAGTCCGTGACTCAAGTGTCTGTCTTTCACTGATATAGTTTCACATTTTCTATTCATTTCGGAATCATTTCAGGTTCCGCAGTATTTGTTTTTATAATTCAGGTCCAATCTGAAGCATTATTTGCCCCCTAGCAGCCACCCCATGATGTGCACGTATGTTTGAGAGATTGTGTCATTAGTATAGGCATGTGCTGATGGCAGGTCTATTAGCAGGTCACTGTATATTGAGTATGAGGGTCAGAACAACTCCGTGAAGGACAAGTGTTTTTTTTATGGACCACTGCTAACCCTTACCTATATCCAGTAAGCTTTTTAGTATGATGAGGTTAGCTATTTGTGTCCTTGCTACTGCTATGCTTATATCTTCTTGTTTACTATATTATGCTCTTATATTATAGA
>NC_051415.1:13853694-13854077 GCF_015228065.2 Penaeus monodon
GAACCGAAGTGGCAGATCTCCAATTCCTCTGCAAGATATTGGACCAAGTGGACGACACATTACATTGGCCGACTCATATTTCCAAGATGACGCTTACCAGGTGACAAACAGAGACAGAAAGAGAAGTATATTGTTATATGAGGAAAAATAAGTCTTGAGATGCATGGACTAGAGACGAATTTATCTTAAGATGCACGAAGTAGAGGAGAATTTTTCAGTGGTTATCACTCCTAGATCTGGGCTTTAGAGGAATTTACAAGGGAGATAGAAAGTGTCTTTTTTATGGGAGTTAAATATGCATGAGCAAAAAATCGCTCAGAGGTAATGCTGCGAAGACTGATTAGATACATTTTCTGTTGCTAAAAATACGTGTTCACCATCGA
>NC_051415.1:13855922-13856166 GCF_015228065.2 Penaeus monodon
ACTACCACATCCTTGATAAACAAATCTCAAAATGCATGCAAAATACCTAAATATTTAAACATCCCGAACCAAACAGAGCATCTCGGCGCCGTTTCATCACAGTTAACTACGGCAGCATTTTTCCCCCGCTCTTCATCCTCTGACCTTGCTCGAGCGTACTTAATATCTCATCTATTCGCCCATTACACCCTCGCACCACGAGGAGTAATGGGGCCCATAAATCACTGGGGGTTGTGTCGCGCCA
>NC_051415.1:13856471-13856780 GCF_015228065.2 Penaeus monodon
GCCGAACTGATATGATTGTTTTTTTTTCCTTTTTCCTTTGTTTTATCAAAAGAGAAACATTTTCCCTTAAAACTACCTTCAAATATTTTCATGCTTTAAATCAACCTTTAAAAAAAAAGACTTTTCATACTTCCTATTCTTAATTTCTTGCCTCTTTTTTTTCTTGATTACCTGATTTTTCAAAGACTTTGCTAAATGAGATTAAATTTACGCTCTTAAACTGCGCCCCTGCGTTTGTTTTTGCATCAAGTGGTTAAGATTATACACCATTCCATTTGCTCTTTGCCATTTCTTGCTCGTTGTAACTTC
>NC_051415.1:13857405-13857516 GCF_015228065.2 Penaeus monodon
TTGAAGCGCAGGTGAGTCCTGGGTATCGACCTCTGCCTGAATCATTGAGAAACGGGGTCAGGTGTTCGGGAATGGATTATCGACAAACATTTTTGTATTTCCCGAATTCGT
>NC_051415.1:13859927-13860042 GCF_015228065.2 Penaeus monodon
TTTTTTTTTCATGGTTGTAACTATTTCTCTGTCTCCCGCATTCGCTTTTTGCTTTCTTCACCTTTTTTCATTTCTTTTTTCCTCATTTTTTATTTTCTCTACATACATTATTATC
>NC_051415.1:13860233-13860438 GCF_015228065.2 Penaeus monodon
GTTTGTAATGGACTAAATGTGGTGCGTTTTATCACTAAATCATCTGCAGTTACAAGATATTACACATTAGCCATTGATTAAGATAAATATAATCTCTTTATTGCGTTAATTACCAACAACATTAGTTTTCTTTACTGCCTTAGCCTTCTGCTCCCGTTTCTCTGACCAAACTGTTTGTTGCTCCAAACACCTAAAAAATATACTG
>NC_051415.1:13860592-13860682 GCF_015228065.2 Penaeus monodon
TTCTTTATTTCTTTCTTTCATTTTCTTCTTTCTTTTCTTTTTTTCTCTTTTTTGTGTGTGGTAAGTATAAATAGATGAACATCTTGGAAA
>NC_051415.1:13861978-13862269 GCF_015228065.2 Penaeus monodon
AAAGATGATTACAAAAATTATGATGAAGTAACATTTTTGAAAAATCATGAAAGATTAACGCACAAAGGGATTACCTGTTTTATTTCTATAAATGATGTCAAATAATTTTTAATTCCCATTACCTGTGTTATTCGAGGGAATCACAAATTCATTCTTATATTAACACCCAGTGAATTTCATGGAGCAGTAATTCTAAAAGTATTGTAAAACGTTAGGCTGCGACTGCCTTCACTTTGCCTCAGTCACTTCCCGTTGATATGATGAAAGTGGTGATAAGTAACATGGGCGTGA
>NC_051415.1:13862292-13863027 GCF_015228065.2 Penaeus monodon
GAGAAAAGACTATTGGTGGAAGGGGATTGACTATATTACCACCAAATGTCAAAAGGAAAACGTATGTCAAAGTGCAAGAGGCTAAGGATATGCCAGTGAACATTTTGAATGGGGGATTTGCCTTTCTCCCATTCCTATAATGATCGATTTATGCAAAATGACGTACTTTGCATAGTAATGTTCCCATCTACCGATCGTGCTGAGATGGTAGCTTTATAATCTCCCAAGGCCATGGGGCTTATGTACAGGAATCCGCAAGAGTGAGTAGATGCAAATATACAAAATTTAGGCATTTTTTCCCTCCTTTTCTGTGTATTTTTGGACTTTTTCATCGGAACATGTTTGTAGTTTACGTATATGAATCCTGGCACAGATGACCTCGCAAAAAATCTCTAAAATCAGACTTAAATAAAAGTGGGGTTATTTTTCGAGGAGAGTTCTTCTATATTTACATGTAAACTTGGGAATGACCGTCGGAAGTTTAATTTCAAAGATGCTACTAATCCGGCTGTACACGGGTTTTTTTTATCATTCTATAGTTTAGCAGTAATATGAGTTGCTCATTCATTTGCGCATTTTACATGTATACTGATCCAATTTGTAAACTGTCAGTCTACATCGATTTAATATGTGTGTCAGCTTGTACGACAGCAGCAACTAATCAATCAATAAAACAGGGTAAAAGGAAACTAATGATACTCAAGTATAGAAAATCCATTCCTTTCAATGTCGCTC
>NC_051415.1:13863050-13863520 GCF_015228065.2 Penaeus monodon
TCGTTCTACCATTTTATACTTATAAGTAATTTCACATCTATTTTGTGCCCGCACGTCCCTCGCCGTCTTGTTGACATCTTGGCAAACTTTCTTTCATATTTCTCAGTCCTTCATCAGAATTTTCAAGTGTGGTGTTCTTTTTCACCTTCACTGTCTTTCGTTTTTCATCTTGTTTCTTCGTGTTTTATTAGCAATATTTTTTTTTCACTTTTTTTTTCCTTTCGGTCTTTCTCTTCTCCTGACGATGCGGGAAATTCGTCAAAGTGGTCAATGGAATTTTCTGTTGTTCATAAACGTAATTTAAAAATCAGTTTAGTCATCTGCCCATGGCCAGATTTGAATTTTGAAAAAAAAAGTTTAAAGTCAATATCAAAAGTTTCCCAAACAATCGGCCAAAAAGTTAAACAAGATTCAAAGCATTTCCTGTGTTCATTTCCGGGACAGCACCTGTGCATACAATATATTTTCTT
>NC_051415.1:13863838-13863925 GCF_015228065.2 Penaeus monodon
TTTCTTTTCTCGGATAATTCTTGAGAAATTTCCGAAGATAAACTGGACATTAATAGCCCGGCGACCTCTTTATTTAACGTTAGAATA
>NC_051415.1:13864755-13866415 GCF_015228065.2 Penaeus monodon
AATGTATGTATGTATGTCTGCAGCTTTAGAATTATCCCAGAAAAGGGAAACGACCTAAGTATGTTTTTTTTCTTCTTCCTCCTCTGTCTTTCTTTTCTTTTTCTTTCCTCCTTTTTCTGTTTCTTTTCATTTATCTTTTTTATATATAACATACAAAGGTGTGTGTTCTCTCTTTCTCCCTCTCTAGCCTTCTTGTTTCCTGAATATTTTTAGCTTCTCTCTCCCAATGAATGCGCAGAGCGTGTGTGTGCGTTTGTCACTTTTTCCGTTCCCACTGATTGCCAAAGCTTTGATTGCAATTGCAGATATATAGATTTTTTTCCCTCAAGGCAGTGTATATGAGGCCAACAATGTTGATAGCTAAAGCAGAATTCACTGTATATTTGAATAATCCCTAATCACAAGAGTTTGTGCATTATTTTTATGATTCGCGGATTTTCATTCAGGAAATATTCGTGTCATACTTTGCTTGTCTGGAATAATGTATGACGGGCGTATACGATCGTACACATATGATTGGATTATCAATACTAAATCCACCAATGGCGTTCGTGAACTCTCGTGACATCACGAGTGGAGCTATGACGTCATAGCGCCTGGATATCTAATAACAAAATTCAACCTGCTGGTAAATTGGCTTAGCTTTTTATGTTCTTACTTGCAGTGTAAACATCAGTAGATGAGTTAGAATCTTTACAGTGAAGAGGGTGATTATAAAATACAGAATCTCTCCGTAAAAGAGGAAAGTAAAAAAAAAAAATGAAAGTGCAAAGGTGTTGCTTGCATGTTTTCATTCAATATTGCAACTGAAAATAATTCATGGACCTGCTCGCACTCTACCCTGCTTGCTGCCACACCTCTGACACAAACGCTTTATCATCAACGCCACAAAAAAACGCTGGCACTACACCTCCACAAAAATCCACTCGCACGTTTTTGTCCGTGTTCAATATTGCTGGTTCTTAGTCTGTTCACGCGCCGCACTTTCTCGTAACGTTGCTCCCATTGCTGTCATGCAGACTATTTCCAATGTTGTCATTTACACAATATTCGTTGCTAACTGTCAGACCGTTTTCATTGCTTGTTACCTACGCTGCTTGCATTACTATCACTGTTTCATTGTCACTAATTACACTGTTACCATTGCTAATACTCACACTGCCTTCATTACTATCATTTACATTGTTTTCAAGCTATCTCTTACACTGCTTTCTCTGATGTATCTCACACTATTTTCACTGCTACCACGTACACTATTTCAATTGCTATAACTCACATTGCTTTTATTTCTCTTACTCTTACTTCTATCATTATTATCAGAATTCCTGCCATCGTTCAGAATGATTTCATTGTTATCACATACTACATTCATTGCTATGATATACGCTATTTTCATTATGATCACTCACATTATTTTCACTGTTACCTCTCCAACTGCTATTATTACTGTTATTCACACCACTTCCATTGCTATTACTCACACTACAGAGACTTTGCTTTCGCCACTTGGTTCTTTTTAATAGCGTTTACGTAAAATGCGAAGGAAACCAAGAAGTATACTCACTTGCGGTCGCAAGGGAGTGTGACATCTGCCAAAGGAACTCTTATTCAGAAAGCAGCTTTACTGTATATGGCTTGCTTCAATGCCCATAAAAGTGAG
>NC_051415.1:13866452-13867462 GCF_015228065.2 Penaeus monodon
AAAGAGAGTATGGTCTGCATAGGATGGCGGCTTTAACTTCAGGGAATAAGAAGCAAGTTTGCAACGTGTAGCATGCACGCGAAAGCTGCATTGGCAATTTAGACACAAAGGACAGTTCAGGAAAAATAATGGACACAAATCCTGCTGTACGACAAAATGTAATGAAATGAAGTTCTGTGGATGAGAGAAATATGAATAAACACGAGACTGGAGTTGTGCATGACGTGAATTAAAAATAAACTGAAATATTTTTGTACCTGTGGCCCCCGTTCATAAGCAGTCGTCATCTCAGCGAGAGAGTCATTGATTCTCAGGAACAGGTGCGAGAGGCTATAAGGTGAAATTAAGGTGAAATGAAACTCGCAATATAACGTTACCTCCATCTTTCCGACAATTTCCTTTTTAATCGGGCGGGGAATTTCCCATTTCTATGCTATCATCCTTTTCCTTTTTCTAACCCAGCGCTTTATCTAACAGCGTGAAAGGATCTTATATACATGACGCCTTACTCACAGGGTTCAGTCCGAAACGAAGGAGAGTGTCGATTTCGCGCCATGTACCTTCAAAATCAGGAACGCGATGGAAATGAAATGATTCCCTCTCCCGCCTGCAGCAGTCTGTAAAATTTGATGTATCCTGAAGCAGAACTCCTGGTGCTAATCCGATTTTCCTGTCATCATGCCTGTGTTTTCGTTGTCTTTGTATATTTGCTCTGTTCCTTCTACTTCCCAGTTTCCCTCTTCTTCCTATTTTTCCTTCGGACTCTTCGTTTCACTTTCCTTGTATCTCGACGTAATTTGTGTTCTAATCGGTAGTCATTTTCTTTACAGCTGTTGATATATTTCACAAGTATAATTTTTCCCTTCATGAAGATGTTACTCTAATGATCGTAATCTAGTTGTAAGATGTAAGTAAAACCCTTGTCATGATTACATGTCCATAATTGTTATCTTTACCATTACTGCGATTATCAATATATCCTCGCGCTGAAATGTTCTTTTTGTACTCAT
>NC_051415.1:13867567-13867701 GCF_015228065.2 Penaeus monodon
TTCCATCTATCATTCTATCCCTACATAATGTTCTATCTCCTACGCTATTTTTCTCTCAGACCTTCGCATTGCGGGGAAAAAACATCGAGAAACACTTGATTCGGAAAATCACAATCCACGCTGTACTGATTTTT
>NC_051415.1:13867724-13867907 GCF_015228065.2 Penaeus monodon
ACTTCCATAAAAGGGAAAATACTTCTTTACTGGAAGACTTGAGAAGCTTGATATTACTATTACGTCAATACTTCAACAGACCGTGACGTCAGTCTTCAAGAGGTGACGTCAGCAAATTGAGTTTCAGCGATTCATTACATATTGTTTGGAGTTATCTATTTTGCATAATTTTATATCGTCTCT
>NC_051415.1:13867951-13868174 GCF_015228065.2 Penaeus monodon
GTAATAGCTGTATAATTTGTTATTTATGAATTATCATACTGTGATATGTAAAAGCGAGAGAGAAATCAAATATCATGGAACTATTGAATGACGCACGAATGTCCATATTGTTTTGGACTTTGTGAATGCATTAACTCTGTTGACGGATGCGAAATTATTTCATTACGTTTATGGTAACAATGAGAGGAAACAGACATTTTCATTCATTATAATGCCAATAAAT
>NC_051415.1:13868674-13868994 GCF_015228065.2 Penaeus monodon
AGGTACGGAGGCTGCCTTTCGAAAGATCAGTGAAACTAGAAACCAGAAGTACTGGTAGTGCTAAAAAGCAAAATTTCGTTATTTTCCTATATGCTTGTCGAACTGAGAGGGTTTGAGGAAGGAAATGTAATCAGTAGCTATTTTCCTTTTCACGATCTCTCGATCTTCCCTTTCAGATTCAAATGGAATCAGCGGAGAGCGGAAGGGCTGCTCGAGACGGGAGCAAGCACAGAGGATAAATTGACAGTTTATTGGAGAAAGATAGGTCGCTGAGGAACTCCACCAGGAACAGAAGACGAAGGAGAGTACCATCAAAAACC
>NC_051415.1:13869044-13869492 GCF_015228065.2 Penaeus monodon
CTTTTGCGTAAAGGAAAGCTGACTGTGCAAATGATGTCGAAATTTTGACTAACGAGGTTCAAAACCTTTTCAAGAAATTCTTATTTCAGCTGTCTCTCTGCATTCTGCTAGAATATGTACAAATTTAACATGTGCCTAACAGAAAGACAAGATGGCGCTCCCAAGGCTTATGATCATTCTGTGACATTTCTAAAACAAATGTTTGAGGGCGGGCATCTGAAGAGATCTCTTAACCCCAAAAGCTTCTGTTTGTAACATCCTTTACACTCTGTCTAGTTTCCGTGTTTATTTTGTGCTTAATCATAGTAAAAAATGTGCTTGCGTTTGCTTTCGCTTCTTTGAGCGAGAACAAGCCTCCTCATTTGCATTCCAAAGAGAAAGCGCGTCAAGCCCGACCTCCTTGACTTTCTGTGCGACTCTCTCCATCAGACTTCACCTGTCAGGCACA
>NC_051415.1:13870081-13870251 GCF_015228065.2 Penaeus monodon
CTATGTTGTTCATGCATCTAAACATCTCATAATCTGTTTACCTGCCCAACGTAATCCTTCCATATTTCTCATTTATTATCACTAAATTACTGTTAGTATCATGTTTTGGTCGTAACTCGCTTCACGATTTTGTATAATAGCGCTTACATAATGGAAAAGAACCGATGTAC
>NC_051415.1:13870666-13871037 GCF_015228065.2 Penaeus monodon
TGAACAAAAGCCCAGTCAAAACAACCGCGCCAACAGAAACCCCTTCGAGAATCTGAAAGTCCGAGACACCTCTGGCGTTCGGACCTATTTACGTGGACTTTGTGAAGACAAAAGCTAAGCTTCGTTATAAATCTGGCTTAGGTTTACGGGCCAATTATGAACCGTAATTGTTCGGAAGATTGTGGCGGGGACTCCGTTATATCCAAATGTGTGGGATTTTTAACAAATGGTTATGTTTCTTTCAACGTTAATTATCACTGATATCGTTACCCGGGGGGGGGGGATGATTGCTGTGTGGAAAAAGGTTCTTCTTGGATACGTACAAGGAAATGTTAGAGGCGAAATGTAAGATTAAAAATAGAAGAGAATAA
>NC_051415.1:13871077-13871182 GCF_015228065.2 Penaeus monodon
GAAATATAAACTCGGTTATTCTTTACTATCGGTCTGTTTTTGTCTCTTTATTTTAGTCAATCTATCTGTCTATTTCTATTGCGCGCGTGTTTTTGTGTATAATAC
>NC_051415.1:13871294-13871392 GCF_015228065.2 Penaeus monodon
CCTTACTTTTATGTTAGTCCATACTGTTTATTTATCTATCTCGCAATATATCTATTCACTTCCTCTATTCACTTCCTCTAGCTCTAGCTCTGTCTTTA
>NC_051415.1:13872104-13872236 GCF_015228065.2 Penaeus monodon
CTAAACGTTAAGTGAGGGAGGCGGGAGTAAATTACCTGGACCGTCACACCTCAGGGAAACCTGATGGCGATTGTTTTCAACGTTAAGTGTTGCAGCCCACGACCCGGTCCATCAGGGGATAAAACTACAAAC
>NC_051415.1:13872528-13872841 GCF_015228065.2 Penaeus monodon
ACCATACTTTACCCACACTTCATTATATATATGAACCCAAGCCCCACCGCCCACACTCCCCACACTTTTATTATACGTTGTTCCCCGTGTATGTATATGTCCCTAATTTTTTTCATAGTTCCGTTTCTTCCCCAACTTGGGCATATATACCTCATGGTTTGATGAATCTTGGGCCGTTTAAAGACCCACTTCATTTGAGTTATGCAATCGGGGAATTGTCAGCGAAGTTTGGCGTAAAAGGAAAATTCTCAGTTCAGTGAGATTTGGCGCCAGTCTAGCCTTCGCCCGGGGCTTGAAGATATGTGGTCCGGTC
>NC_051415.1:13875332-13876517 GCF_015228065.2 Penaeus monodon
CCAATGAGGAACGACCTAGGTTCATCCCTCCCTCTACTCATATACCGGTTGGCTCTTGCTGCCTGGGCGGTGTGCTATCGGCCTGCTGTTGCTACTTTTTCTACACCATAAGAGTTCACAACTAGCTCTTGTGACAAATTCTGTCAAGGTTTGCTCCCTGGAAGCTTTGCCAGCTAATCAACAAGCTTGTTTCCTGGAGTGTCATAGTAGTTGAGTAGCCAGTCAAAAATGACTAACAGCGTGTATATATGTGCCCGTTGTTCATGGACTGGTTTTTAAACTTCCTTCCCTGGGACAATCATTTTGTCAGGGGCTAATGATCTTCCTGATCTCCCCGCGGGCCATTTTTAATTATCCCGAGTGCCACATTTGGCCCATGGACCATGAGTTTGCATACGTAGCCTGACCATGCCAGGACCAAGTTACCTGCACTGTTCCATTAAAGGAACCGTCTGTTGTTCTGGAGGCCAAAACTGCCTATCTCATCTGTGTTTTATGTATTTCTGATACCTGTGAGCCCCTCCTAGATCGTGGATTTTTCGGATTATTTTTTAATGTTATGTATCATATTATACTTTAGTTTCTATAATGTATACACTAATTGTGTACATTTTTTATATGAAATAAGGCCGTAATATATGGAATACAGGAGAAGAGTGAATTTTGAACTTTTCTAAGCGTTGAAAGTGGATGTTCTTTCCAGATTCTGAAAGCTTATCTTTCCTGTGCCTCCCTAAAGTGTTAATGATAAGTTTGGAGGAGTATTATCCCATCAAAACCACCCCCAATTCGGGCTATGTTATTTAAATGGCTGTAGTTCTGTTATCATATACTAGATATAATTACAGGTCTGTAAAGGGGTAAAGGAATTTCCTACATTTCCTTCCCCCCAAAAGTAGATGTCTCCTGCAAAAAGTGTAAATTTCTGCACTCATTAGTTGCTAAATCCCCTTCCTAGCACTGGGAAGCAGCTTTGCGCCATCAAAGTTAACCCGCAAAATCGTTATTTTTGGAGTTATACTTGTGGAACGGCAATTATATTGCACTGCAATTAGCATGTTTCCATTAAGTTTATACTTTCTCATTTTTTAGTTGCCAACTAATATATAGTATTCGATAGCACTGAAAAATTGATCCTTAGTTTTTAGTACACGAGGTAGAAAACGTCGAAAGCACATTTTTTAT
>NC_051415.1:13876672-13876963 GCF_015228065.2 Penaeus monodon
CGCCATCAACCAGCTTCTGTAAGGAAACAGGGATGTGATGCCTTGGGTTTGTTCCATTGACGAGTGACATGATTTCCCTCCGCCAGGGGGGGGGGATCATGCTCAAGCATCAAGGCAGGGCAGCTCATTTTGAGGGTAATGATAAATGGAACTGTCATGTTACCACTCGTTACACCCAGGGGCGGCATTTTGGTGGGTGGGGGGTGGGTAATTGCCCCCCAAGACTGTGATTGCTCTCCTCATGGTGTGGTTTGCCTCCCTCCCTCCCTCCCCAAGGGCCACACTCCCACG
>NC_051415.1:13877123-13877857 GCF_015228065.2 Penaeus monodon
AAAGAAACGCTGCTAGCCTAACCCATAATCCCTACAACCAATATTCCATACAATAGAAAATACACCATTATGGACAACCCCCCCCCACCCAAATACAAAAATACGAAACACACTAGGAACGTCCCAGCCAATCAGAACGGGAGGAAGGGCCCGTTCTCCTTTGTGATTGGTCGCGGGGCCGGGAGCGGAGAGGGGAGACCGAAGGCACTGACGCAACCCGGCCAGAGCGCGATCGCCCCGGACGACACCACCTGCTTCTTCCCGTTTCCACCGAGCTTTGCGAAAATCATGGACTTCTACAAAATCTGACCGGTGGGTCTCTGTGTAGAAAGGGGAGGCGGTTGAGTTTGAGAGGTAGCAGGGAGGTGTTTGTTAGTTGAGTATAATTACTTATGGGAGATGAATCCGAGGATGCCCCTTTTAGGTAACTTGGCATCAAGCATCTTGCATGACGGGTTTTCTCACGATGACGCAGGAATACATGGGTTGAAAATGCAACGTCATACCCTGCATGATCACTAAGGGGTGTATAATTGATTTTTGGTGTGAAATAGACTTTGGAGCCGGCGATCGATAGATTGAGAGCCGGGTATGAGGAGGAAAACGTGTTGTTATTGTTTTTACCTTCGATAAGCTATTTTGTTCTTAATCAAGTTTTGCCATATTCATTAGAATTGTATTTTATTAATGTAATGTTTGACACATGTGCAAGTTTGTACAGTGTTTCATGTCTT
>NC_051415.1:13878030-13878499 GCF_015228065.2 Penaeus monodon
ATCCACCACTTCTGATACTATCATTGACGCCAGTCGATCAGTTCAGTAAAAACATTAAAATTGCTTGATGTAATTTTAGATTCTAAATTGACTTTTGAGGGTCACATCAGAGCAAGCTTCTTTCATATTTCCCAAAAGGCTAGATTAAGGAACTGGAGATCTATTTTCAATGAAGATGAGATAGTTTTAAAAGATTTTTTTCCCTTTTTTTTGCTCTTCTTTCAGTATTAATGTCCAGTTTGGATGTCCGTTTCTCAGATGTATTTAAGCTTCGGGACCCTTCTTATTACTTAATAAATTTCCGTTACCTAACCTTAGTATGCGACTTGAACATCGTGGAATGTTTGGGGCCCTCTGACTTTATTTTTAAGATTGTTAACAATAATGACCATTTTCTTCATAGTGCACTGCATGCTCAATATTTATCTGTTTCCAAATGCGTCAGAGTTTGCGAGCGAAGGCGACAATC
>NC_051415.1:13878580-13878770 GCF_015228065.2 Penaeus monodon
AGATGTTGCTGTTAATAAATTTAAAACTAGAATTAAAAAATTCCTATTCTTATGCATTAAAAAAAAATCTTTTATCCTTCCTTTTCCCAATTTATCATATTTATGTTTGCTCATCTTGGGGACTCTGCTTGAGTCTATATCATCTTTGATTTTCCCCTACAGCTCTTTTGTGGATTCTCATAATATAGTA
>NC_051415.1:13878812-13881163 GCF_015228065.2 Penaeus monodon
TGGTTACAGAAAAATTTTCCAAAGAAAATATTTATTATGCTATTGTACGTAGAAGTGTTCTAGAAGTGTATTTGGTGTCACTTAAAATTGATCTGAATGTATTACTTCAGTATCTAAGTACTTTCTATTTTGAATTTATAATTGGTAGTATTTTTTTTATATATTTTCTTTTTATGGTTTTCCTCTGATGTTTTTGTGTGTAATGTGACCAAAATAAGCAGTTGTCTTATTCTTGATATATAATTTGAAGATTATAACTAATATCAATGAGGACCACTCTATACCAGAGTCAGACAAGTTATGGGCTGCTGTGGTGGAGGAATAGGTTACAAAAGTAGCCATTTACTAGTATTTGCTACATAACTTAGTGTGGCTCTGTATATGTAGTGGTGAAGGTGGTCTCAAATACTGGATGTCACCTGTTTTTTCTTCCAAATCCTCTGGAAGTGTGGAGTTTTATGGCTCTGACTGCATTTGTTCTCCAGCAAAATCCTTTCAGAGTTGCCCTAACTCCTTATTTCCTGTCCATACTCAGACTGGAAAAACTTTGTCCCTGTGCACTTGATTTTTATCTCGTATGAATAGTGATGATAACACTGGCTCAGCGGCAGGTGTGCTTTGATTAGTAAAAAGAGGAGGAAATTTTAATCTTATTTTTTTCAGAGAAGAAAATGACAAGCTATCTAAAAGATAAGGTGAAAAGCCAGATACTGATGAGTACTTAAAATTGTCTGTTGTCTGTGATAGAGGTGCATTTCAAATATTAAGGCATATGACTGTAGACTCCATTAACATTATATCCAGTAAGCAAAAGAGCTCTTTTTGGAAAATATATTTCTACTTATTAGTCAGGCTCCTACCTCTTTCCCTAGGAACCTGTAAACTTGTTGAAAGTAAAAAGTAAATTTACTGAATTTTAAATAATTTAGATAGCTAAAATTTGAAGAAATGTAAAGTATTTACTGGCATATGATATCTTATTTTTTTTATTTACTGTAGTCATGTTATGGCCCCTCATATCTATACATGAATTAATTGTTGTCCAACAGTTTCAGACTGGGCCTCCCTTATTCCCTTTGGTATTGCGTGTGCTGCAGTTGGCTTTGGGGTGAAGACCGTCGTGGATAAAAAGGTTAGTATATATATATATTTTTTCCTTTTTTCTTAATTTTTTTTTTCTTTTCTTCCATTCTTCTTTGTTTTTTATCATCTTTTCTTCTTTGTTTTTATCTTTTCTTCTTTGTTTTTATTTTTATCTTTTTTTTCTTTGTTTTTTTTTTCATCTTTTTTCTTTTTATTTTTCATCTTTTCTTTTACTCTCTTTTCCACTTTTCTTTCTTCTTTTCCTTTTTTATTTTTTATTTTTTTTTCTCTTTTTTTTTTTGAATTTCTTTTCTCCCCTCTATTTTTTGCTATATTTTTATTCTTTTCACTTTTTTGAATTTAGGTTTTCATCATTGTTTCATTATTTTTGTAAAATAATTTTAAATCCTCAGGTATTTTCAATCATCATGATTTATAGATATTCCTTTTTGTAGAAGAGTGGAAATAAATAGCAAGAAGGGAGGATTATCATGGAAAGCTTTAATGGATACTGAAACAAGTTTAACTCTAGTCTTCAGTGGGTCACTTTGGAGAAATTGTTATGGTGCAGCTACTTGTGATGTACAGCATTTTCCGATGATAAGGTAGAGAGAGGAAAATTGAAATTTTGATAAGAAGTTCAGAGAGTAACAGGGTTAAATAATGTGTTTTAGGTTCAATTATGTTGTTGGTATGTTTTACAGTATGTGTATTGCAGTATTGTGAATAGGAGGTAAGGAATTGTCATATTGGAGTATTAGCAGTATATGAAGGTAGTGAAGATTTAGAAAAGGAGAAGTGGCTTAATCAGTGACTAGTGTCATATCTTCCAATATTTGATAACTTTATTTAGTCAAGTATTGTTCTCAAAAAATGATAAAAAATTGTTGATAGTAACAGCATGTAGCTTGCTTTCTTTTTGGTTTCTTTGCCACCACTTTCACTAGTATAAAAAAAACTTTTAGATTACTAATCTTTGAATATTATACATATTTCCAATTTGTATTGGGTGTTGCAATGAATATGCTCTATTACATTACCTACTAATTTCAGATTGGTAGTCCTTGCAATCCCAGTATCAGAAAGGAGAGTCCAAGTTGTTGTACCGTGGAATCGAAATTTTGGGAAATAAAGCTGTCTTCTGCCTTTGTGGCGCAGAGCAAGGTAATGGAGAAAGCAGTCTGTTTGTCTGGGAGAGGATTAAGGAGAGGCTATTTTTTTTAATAATCTTTTATCTTATTATGTTGTCTGCGATATTATCATCATCA
>NC_051415.1:13881235-13882077 GCF_015228065.2 Penaeus monodon
GGGATACTAAGTATTTTAAAATTGTTTTCAGATTTTTGCTTTCCCAAGGTTTTTTGGATAAGGAAAGAATATTTTCGTGCCAATAGTGGCAAAATAGTTAGCCTGATAAAATCTTTTTAACAAAATTTTCTTTTTTGCAGAAAGGATTTTCTTGAAAAATTTTAAAAGGGTTTTTTGGAAATTACCAATTTTAAAATAAATTCATGTACGCAGTAAAAAGTATAAACCTCAAAAAGAAAATCTTCATTGAAGTAGTTTTAACAGCCGGCAAATAGTGTGTGTCTTATTTTTTTTTTTTGGGCAGTTTATTTAATAAAAAGTGCCATAACTAGTAATTTTGCACAAAATGTTTTACTGAAACTCATCACTCTCTTTAGTAAATTTAAAATTTAAAAAATTTTTCCCCATATTTATGTTGGTAAAGAATTTTTTGTATACGTTGTGGTGATTCTTTTTAACATCTGTGTTTTCTGTAGCGATCTTTCTGCAATACCCCTTTTTTAGGATTTGTATTTATGATCATTATAACCCATTATGGCCCAGTAAAACCCCTGTAACTCAATAAGTTGGTTTGGGCAAGTACCCAGCTGATCTCGTTTTTAAACAGTGCTGGCCCGTTTTTGATTAAGGATTTTTTTGGTTGTGCGATGAAGACAGGATTATTACTGTGACCCGCCCATGTCTTTTTAAAAGTTACAGCCCCGAGTAAATGCATCTATCAGACCAATGATAAAATACAAAATGAACAAGGCCATTGGAAGGCACCCTGAAGGGGCATCATGGGGTCAGATCACCTAAGGCTACCATGTTGAAATTTCTTGGCAACAAAAGTTTTTTTTAAA
>NC_051415.1:13883123-13884464 GCF_015228065.2 Penaeus monodon
GGGTAAATTCCTATTGGCTGTGAATGGCCCCCTAAATACATGACGTATTTGATTCTGTATACTTTGCAAGATATTTTGTATAGTGTGGTGAGGTTTTGGAAACCTCATTCACTGAGATTTTTCTGGCAGATGACATAAAGAACTACAAATTGCAGTTTACAGCTAGTCTTCTAAAAGTGATTCCATGATGTTCATATAGGCAGTTCTCCAATAATTGAAGGAAAGCCCTGCAGAATAAACTGTTTTTAAAGTCCTAATACTGATTTCATGGAATATTGTAGTATCACACATGGATTTGTGAAACCAGCATTGGATGGTTTCTCTTGCGTATAGACTTCCATTATTGTCAGTGCAGTTGCCAGGCAGGACCATAACCTAGAATAGCAATTATGTCAAAACAGTGAAGGTTGGGTATGCAGACACTTCTGTAAATGGTATGAAAGTTTTTTTCATTGATTACAGTGGTATTTTATTTTAGCATTACTTCGTTCTTTAATCTGTTCACTTAGGATAGCATCTATTACTTGGTCTACAGGTGGACAGTAATGCCACCACAACCAGCCTCTTGAGCACTGGTCATCTGAGGGGCCAATTTGCTATACAGGCATTGTTAATATGTTAAGAAGTAAATCAGATATGATTATTTTATAGAAATGACCTCTGGAATATTTGCAATAAGTCTTATTAGTTGAATTTCCAGGCATTTTGTCATGTTTTGTGCTGTATGGATTATGCTACTCAGTGGCTGGAAGCTTGTGTTTGCTACCATGTGGTCTCAAATCACCCAGAAACTGAGTCTGCTACCCTCATGCTTTATAGGTTGGGGATGTCAGATATCACATATAACTGACTTCTGCATAGTCATGGGAAGCACACCCAGTGCTTGGTGCATGCATCAAGCCATGACATTCAGGTGTCACAAAACATGCATCCTGTCCCCAAAGGATTAATAGAAAAAAACAAACAACAGCCTATTGACAAAAGGTATATAAAGTTTATTTGTGGAATGAGTGTAGTAATTGAAAGTATCCTTTTTTAAAAGGATAGGAAAATGACCTGAAAAAAGCTCATTCATCCCACCAACCTACCCACAATCATAAAATATTACATGTAGAATAATATTGACATCTCATTTGTGTTTTCTCAAGACTAGGAAAGATTGAAGTAGATCTTCAGTGCAGAATTAGACTATGAAGGTTTGAATTGCCACTATAAGGAATGTGAAGAAACTTATTGGTCACTGATGTGATAGACCATAACTTTCCTTAAGAGTAAATAATATTTTAACCCTTTTTGTAGAATTTTTAGTAATCTTGTATGAAAGTTTTATTCTTGTCTTAA
>NC_051415.1:13884549-13884719 GCF_015228065.2 Penaeus monodon
ATGTCAGTTAGACAGTAAGTCCATTGCTGGTCTTCTTAGATATTTACAAAGTATCATGGATGTACAGTTTTAATGCATTTAGCAAGTGGTTCATGTAATTAAATTTAAGTAAAAATTAATAGGTGTGCACAGAAGTATGAACCATTATTTTTAGACCTTTCACACTAATG
>NC_051415.1:13884756-13885938 GCF_015228065.2 Penaeus monodon
GAAATTGTGAAATGTTAGATAGTTAAACCCACTTCTAGTCATACAGTGTTGTCATTGCTATGCATTTGATGTTGTAATTTGTGCCACACAGTTGAATGGTGAGACTGAATGTATGTAGAACTTTTTTCCCAGGCTCTTTGTTTATAAAAGTGTTCTTTGTTGTATAGAATAAAATCCGCTAAAGGGTGGTCTCCTGCAGCACATCTTTTGTCAATGAGTGTGAGCAGATATTTTAAGTTGCCTAAGCATGTCAAGAATAAGGATGAAGGCATAGTTACTGATATTTTGGTTTCCTCTTTCATGGTCTTGCTATGCTGTATCATGTGAAATTCTGGGCCTCTTTGCCTTGAGCTGAAGTGAAAATTGCTTTTACGCTTTTATGTGGAAATGCTGTGGTATCAAGGATGGCTTTTGTGTGGAACTCTCATGGTGTAATGATAAGTCTTTATTTGCCTTTCAGTATTTTAATGGGTATCTGATATTAATCCAAGATGCTAGTTATTATTTCAGTGGTGTTAGTGCTGATGATTACTGAGGATTCTTAAGCTTTTAGCATTTTTTTTTTCCCCCAAGGATTTAGTTTCATTGTTACACCTGAATTTTGAGTCCTGCATCGTCATATTTATTTCATTAAGTTTTGTAGAGCTGGCTATAAGGACCTAGATTTTATTTATCGGTAGAATGAAATATTACTTAAAGTGAGGTTTACTGGTAGCCATTTTAATTCTCATAAAGACAAAGTTACAGTTTTCTTTGCAATAAATTTTCTAACAAATTTTGTTCTTTCAGTTCCCATATTGTGACGGCACCCACAATGGACATATGTTTTTCCTGTGGGGACAATGTAGGACCCCTCATCGTTAAGAAGAAGGATTAAAGGAGCAAATAGAAGTCTATAGTGAGCACATTAGAACCATCTCCCTGGCACAGTGAGCTATAAAGACATAGCAGCCTGTAGTGATTATAATCTATTACATACAGTATACTATAATACCCACCTATGTGTCTCAGACAAAATGTAGTGAAATGTACGTATCTGATTACGATTGCAATGATTTGAAAACTGCACGTTTTATTTTAATGTAAATTTTAAAAACATTAGTAAATGAGTTTGAATTGTGTGCCAGGTTATACCTAGTACAAAAATGTGCTTGTCTTGATTTTCTTTTGTTAAGTCTTCTA
>NC_051415.1:13885965-13886456 GCF_015228065.2 Penaeus monodon
CCACCCTCTCCCCCCAAAAAAAAGAGGGTAACTTTTAATAAATTACACTTGTGTTTGAGACTGTTTTGTTGAATGATAAGCAAGGAATGTATTAAACAAGGCTGTGAAGACGAGATATAATATGTATAATTGTTTGCAGGTTCTTTGTAAATACAAGGTCAAGTTTGTCAGTGCTATACCTCAGTTTAGATTTGATCAATATTTAATTCAATAATATAAATAACTAAAGCTATTGTTGTAAATGCCAAAAAGTGAACTTTGAATGAATAACATGCATGATTTTATAAAAGACTTTAAATCTGCATATTTTCCTTTTATTGTTCATCTGAGGAAGGTAGCTATTTCTATTATATTTCTGTTGAAACATACAGGAAAGAAAAGAAAATATAAAGTTATTTTGTCAATAAATACACATGACAAATTAATGATTGCATTTCATTCCCATCCCCCATTAACTAAGTTTACCTAGATTTTACTTAATTGCTTTTTAT
>NC_051415.1:13894211-13894327 GCF_015228065.2 Penaeus monodon
CCTTTTGTTAAGTCTTACAGCCCCATTTGCTAGACCCCTCTACCCACACCTCTCTTTACCCATTTATGTACCATACCACGCTAAACTGCTGTACGACTTTTGACTTGCAGCACATT
>NC_051415.1:13894435-13895661 GCF_015228065.2 Penaeus monodon
CATTGAAGAACAAAAAGGGACACTGTGTTGAAGTTTGACATTCCCTCAGATATTTTTTCTTGTTCAAAGGAGGGGGTTGACGAAGGAGATTCACTTTATCCAGCTACTGTGAAATTCTGGGAAATTATTTTTTCTTAAATCGAATACTTCCATAAGTCAATCATGAAGGTAGCCACCTTTACTTATCTGTCTAGTGTGCAGTAACAGATTCATAAAGTCTCTTTGATTTTCAGAAAATCGCTGTTGTCTAGCAGAGAGAGGATAATAACTTGCTTGTTATACTTTGTCCAAGTTGTTTTTTCCAACGTGTAGGCATTTCACAAATCAAAAGCCAGTGCAGATGTGTGGTCACGGTCTGGAATTGTTAATGGTACCCAGTATGATGAAATAAGTTCTCTATACTATGCTTGGAAGGAGAAACACCTTTTGTCTGGTTTCTAGGTTAAGGTGGAAAATATATCTCGCAGATTATCAGCAGTGATTCCACGAGGCAGCCATTTGGGTCATGTCATAATGTTTCGAGGCCAACGGTAGTTGCACAGTTGAATCTAATGTTGCATGAGACTTGGACTTTGTTATGAATACTAATCTCGGTGCCTTTTATAAAATTTTGTTACACGACACGAGGTTTTGTAAATTTAATTAAGACCGTATTTCTGCCAGAAAGACCCAAACTGTAAGATTTTTGTTTTTGTGTAAAAAGACATTCGCAAGGTTAGGGGATGATTCTGATTTTAAAATGTTTGATGATTCTGAGATTGCTTCATTTCATTGAAACGGAGGAGCTGACTAGTTGAAATGAACCGATTTTTATTAAATGCAATCGGTGTTTATTAAAATTTACACGACAAGGTTTTGTATTACCTTCAAGACATTTTAATTTCTGCCAGTAGAGCCCTGTAACGTTTTGGTTTTGGTGTGTAAAAGATTCGCCATTAAATATCTGATTTTAAAATGTTTTGTGTTCTGAGTATTGCTTCCTTTACTTAATCTGAGACTTACATGATTGGGCTTTTTACTTTAAACAACGTTCGTGGGTTCCGACTGTGTTTTTCAGATGTACCTTCAATATACCAGTGACTTTGATTAGGGAACTGAAGGGCCCCCAGATTTGACATATATCCTTGTATATTTCTTTATTATATTCTATTTAGTTTTTATTATATATATATGGCTATTAGTATTATAAATGTGTTTATTATTTTACATACAGTATGATAGGAACA
>NC_051415.1:13896696-13897165 GCF_015228065.2 Penaeus monodon
AATTTCAAAGCATCCAAGACCGGGTACAAGCGAGGAATGCAAAACTTTGGGCCATACCGGCTTCTGAGTACCGAGATTGGTTCATGAACTGGGGAAAGATGATGGAGAGTTGCATAGAGGCGGCAGGGATGTGATTTGCAGGAATATTAGGTACAGTCTGGATTTTCCTCCTTTCCAGAGGCTGTCAGTACTGCATGAATATCCCTCGAAAAAAAAAAATCCCGTGAGAACGTCTTATGTCGTTCGATGTCTTATCACGCCATGGAAGACCTCCTCTCCTATCGGGATGACATCGCGTCATGGCGGTCGATACACGCTAAACAGTTATTATTTGGTCCTGGCTGCACTGGCTGAGGAGAAAATAAGTGTGTAGTCTCTTTTTACCATCATTATGGAACGAATCGCTTATGCTGTAGCCAAGAGCATAAACAGCGTGGTGGTTTTTGTTTACTTCTGATTTTCCCCTCGA
>NC_051415.1:13897224-13897331 GCF_015228065.2 Penaeus monodon
CTGTTCCTAGACCATTGGAGGCCCGAGGGCTAAGTCCTATACATTTTATATACATGGGCATCATTTGAGGCTCTACTCTAATCGGCGGGCCTTGGGCGGTGAAAAGT
>NC_051415.1:13897558-13897732 GCF_015228065.2 Penaeus monodon
AGGCGGCCTGCATCTCCTCGTATTATGAACCTATTTTACTTCTTCTTGATGGCGCAGACATATTTCAATAACTTTTGTCCAAACAAAATTCGTTAACACGGTATTGTCAAAAAAAAACGTGAAGAACTTTTTGGGCAAACCTGAAAAAGAATATTTTTGCGTTTAGTCTTTTGT
>NC_051415.1:13898105-13898466 GCF_015228065.2 Penaeus monodon
TTTTGGTTTTAAATTAGCACAGTGAAAACGGGAAGATAATTGACAGGATGCGTAAAAACATCAAACAGTATAGTGAAAAAAAATGAAAAAAAATGGTTCCAAGAATATAAACGTTATTTAGTATAAACAATAGGATTTTTATAACAAAGAGGACGTTTGACCCTAAAAGACTAACGCAAAATATTTCTTCATTACAAAAGTTTTCTTTTCTTTGACAAATACCGTGTTAACGAATTTTGTTGATATTAAATACATGTGACAAAAGTTTAAATTGAAATATGTCTCGCGCCACAAGAAAGAAGTAAAATAGGTTTCATAAAATACCGCAGGAGATGCCCAAAGGGGGCCCTTTTTGGGGGGT
>NC_051415.1:13898628-13898768 GCF_015228065.2 Penaeus monodon
CGTTGGAGGTGGTGGGGTGTGTGTGCGTGTGTGACTTTTCACCGCCCAAGGCCCGCCGATTAGAGTAGAGCCTCAAATGATGCCCATGTATATAAAATGTATAGGACTTAGCCCTCGGGCCTCCAATGGTCTAGGAACAG
>NC_051415.1:13898816-13899288 GCF_015228065.2 Penaeus monodon
TCGAGGGGAAAATCAGAAGTAAACAAAAACCACCACGCTGTTTATGCTCTTGGCTACGGCATAAGCGATTCGTTCCATAATGATGGTAAAAAGAGACTACACACTTATTTTCTCCTCAGCCAGTGCAGCCAGGACCAAATAATAACTGTTTAGCGTGTATCGACCGCCATGACGCGATGTCATCCCGATAGGAGAGGAGGTCTTCCATGGCGTGATAAGACCACATCGAACGACATAAGACGTTCTCACGGGATTTTTTTTTTTCGAGGGATATTCATGCAGTACTGACAGCCTCTGGAAAGGAGGAAAATCCAGACTGTACCTAATATTCCTGCAAATCACATCCCTGCCGCCTCTATGCAACTCTCCATCATCTTTCCCCAGTTCATGAACCAATCTCGGTACTCAGAAGCCGGTATGGCCCAAAGTTTTGCATTCCTCGCTTGTACCCGGTCTTGGATGCTTTGAAATT
>NC_051415.1:13900277-13900394 GCF_015228065.2 Penaeus monodon
CTGCTTCAGTTCCCTATCATCTGGTTATGTCGCCACATCCCCCAGCGTGACAGTGGAAACCACGACGCTTGTTGTGATAAGTAACTAAAGCCAAATCATAATAAGTCAGAAAAAGCT
>NC_051415.1:13900434-13901388 GCF_015228065.2 Penaeus monodon
TATAATGGCAAACTCCTACAGGGGGCACCCATACCAGAGCTGTTACAGCTCTACATAACAAAATGCTACACATGTACATTGAAGGTAGATACTGAAAAACACTTAGTCGCTAACTTTCCTGACATGAACGAGATACATGCATTAATGTAAAAATGGTTCCTTCATACTATGTCAGCTCCTCCGTTTCAATGAAATGAAGCAATCTCAGAATCATCAAACATTTTAAAATCAGAATCATCCCCTAACCTTGCGAATGTCTTTTTACACAAAAACAAAATCTTACAGTTTGGGTCTTTCTGGCAGAAATACGGTCTTAATTAATTACAAAACCTCGTGTCGTGTAACAAAATTTTATAAAAGGCACCGAGATTAGTATTCATAACAAAGTCCAAGTCTCATGCAACATTAGATTCAACTGTGCAACTACCGTTGGCCTCGAAACATTATGACATGACCCAAATGGCTGCCTCGTGGAATCACTGCTGATAATCTGCGAGATATATTTTCCACCTTAACCTAGAAACCAGACAAAGGTGTTTTCTCCTTCCAAGCATAGTATAGAGAACTTACTTCATCATACTGGGTACCATTAACAATTCCAGACCGTGACCACACATCTGCACTGGCTTTTGATTTGTGAAATGCCTACACGTTGGAAAAACAACTTGGACAAAGTATAACAAGCATAGTTATTATCCTCTCTCTGCTAGACAACAGCGATATCTGAAAATCAAAGAGACTTTAGGGAATCTGTTACTGCACACTAGACAGATAAGTAAGGTGGCTACCTTCATGATTGACTTATGGAAGTATTCGATTTAAGAAAAAATAATTTCCCAGAATTTCACAGTAGCTGGATAAAGTGAATCTCCTTCGTCAACCCCCTCCTTTGAACAAGAAAAAATATCTGATGAATGTCAAACTTCAACACAGTGTCCCTTTTTGTTCTTCAAG
>NC_051415.1:13901495-13901610 GCF_015228065.2 Penaeus monodon
AATGTGCTGCAAGTCAAAAGTCGTACAGCAGTTTAGCGTGGTATGGTACATAATGGGTAAAGAGAGGTGTGGGTAGAGGGGTCTAGCAAATGGGGCTGTAAGACTTAACAAAAGG
>NC_051415.1:13909302-13909788 GCF_015228065.2 Penaeus monodon
ATAAAAAGCAATTAAGTAAATCTAGGTAAACTTAGTTAATGGGGGATGGGAATGAAATGCAATCATTAATTTGTCATGTATTTATTGACAAAATAACTTTATATTTTCTTTTCTTTCCTGTATGTTTCAACAGAAATATAATAGAAATAGCTACCTTCCTCAGATGAACAATAAAAGGAAAATATGCAGATTAAAGTCTTTTATAAAATCATGCATGTTATTCATTCAAAGTTCACTTTTTGGCATTTACAACAATAGCTTTAGTTATTTATATTATTGAATTAAATATGATCAAATCTAAACTGAGGTATAGCACTGACAACTTGACCTTGTATTTACAAAGAACCTGCAAACAATTATACATATTATATCTCGTCTTCACAGCCTTGTTTAATACATTCCTTGCTTATCATTCAACAAAACAGTCTCAACACAAGTGTAATTTATTAAAAGTTTACCCTCTTTTTTTTTGGGGGGAGAGGGTGG
>NC_051415.1:13909846-13911200 GCF_015228065.2 Penaeus monodon
GCACATTTTGTACTAGGTATAACCTGGCACACAATTCAAACTCATTTACTAATGTTTTTAAAATTTACATTAAAATAAAACGTGCAGTTTTCAAATCATTGCAATCGTAATCAGATACGTACATTTCACTACATTTTGTCTGAGACACATAGGTGGGTATTATAGTATACTGTATTGTAATAGATTATAACCCACTACAGGCTGCTATGTCTTTATAGCTCACTGTGCCAGGGAGATGGTTCTAATGTGCTCACTATAGACTTCTATTTGCTCCTTTAATCCTTCTTCTTAACGATGAGGGGTCTACATTGTCCCCACAGGCAACATTATGTCCATTGTGGGTGCCGTCACAATATGGGAACTGAAAGAACAAAATTTGTTTAGAAAATTATTGCAAAGAAAACTGTAACTTTGTCTTTATGAGAATTAAAATGGCTCCCAGTAAACCTCACTTTAAGTAATATTTCATTTCTACCGATAAATAAAATCTAGGTCCTTATAGCCAGCTCTAAAAAACTTAATGAAATAAATAGGGACGATGCAGGACTCAAATTCAGGTGTAACAATGAAACTAAATCCTTGGGGAAAAAAAAAATGCTAAAAGCTTAAGAATCCTCAGTAATCATCAGCACTAACACCACTGAAATAATAACTAGCATCTTGGATTAATATCAGATACCCATTAAAATACTGAAAGGCAATAAAGACTTATCATTACACCATGAGAGTTCCACACAAAAGCCATCCTTGATACCACAGCATTTCCACATAAAAGCGTAAAAGCAATTTTCACTTCAGCTAAAGGCAAAGAGGCCCAGAATTTCACATGATACAGCATAGCAAGACCATGAAAGAGGAAACCAAAATATCAGTAACTATGCCTTCATCCTTATTGCTTGACATGCTTAGGCAATTTAAAATATCTGCTCACACTCATTGACAAAAGATGTGCTGCAGGAGACCACCCTTTAGCGGATTTTATTCTATACAACAAAGAACACTTTTATAAACAAAGAGCCTGGGAAAAAAGTTCTACATACATTCAGTCTCACCATTCAACTGTGTGGCACAAATTACAACATCAAATGCATAGCAATGACACACTGTATGACTAGAAGTGGGTTAACTATCTAACATTTCACAATTTCATAAAAAAAATACAAAATAAGAAAATAAGAGAAAAACATTAGTGTGAAAGGTCTAAAAATAATGGTTCATACTTCTGTGCACACCTATTAATTTTTACTTAAATTTAATTACATGAACCACTTGCTAAATGCATTAAAACTGTACATCCATGATACTTTTTAAATATCTAAGAAGACCAGCAATGGACTTACTGTCTAACTGACAT
>NC_051415.1:13911283-13912666 GCF_015228065.2 Penaeus monodon
GACAAGAATAAAACTTTCATACAAGATTACTAAAAATTCTACAAAAAGGGTTAAAATATTATTTACTCTTAAGGAAAGTTATGGTCTATCACATCAGTGACCCAAAAAGTTTCTTCACATTCCTTATAGTGGCAATTCAAACCTTCATAGTCTAATTCTGCACTGAAGATCTACTTCAATCTTTCCTAGTCTTGAGAAAACACAAATGAGATGTCAATATTATTCTACATGTAATATTTTATGATTGTGGGTAGGTTGGTGGGATGAATGAGCTTTTTCAGGTCATTTTCCTATCCTTTTAAAAAAGGATACTTTCAATTACTACACTCATTCCACAAATAAACTTTATATACCTTTGTCAATAGGCTGTTTGTTTGTTTTTTCTATTTAATCCTTTGGGGACAGGATGCATTTTTTGTGACACCTGAATGTCATGGCTTGATGCATGCACCAAGCACTGGGTGTGCTTCCATGACTATGCAGAAGTCAGTTATATGTGATATCTGACATCCCCAACCTATAAAGCATGAGGGTAGCAGACTCAGTTTCTGGGTGTTTTTGAGACCACATGGTAGCAAACACAAGCTTCCAGCCACTGAGTAGCATAATCCATACAGCACAAAACATGACAAAATGCCTGGAAATTCAACTAATAAGATTTATTGCAAATATTCCAGAGGTCATTTCTATAAAATAATCATATCTGATTTACTTTCTTAACATATTAACAATGCCTGTATAGAAAATTGGCCCCTCAGATGACCAGTGCTCAAGAGGCTGGTTGTGGTGGCATTACTGTCCAAACCTGTAGACCAAGTAATAGATGCTATCCTAAGTGAACAGATTAAAAAAACGAAGTAATGCTAAAATAAATACCACTGTAATCAATGAAAAAACTTCATACCATTTACAGAAGTGTCTGCATACCCAACCTTCACTGTTTTGACATAATTGCTATTCTAGGTTATGGTCCTGCCTGGCAACTGCACTGACAATAATGGAAGTCTATACGCAAGAGAAACCATCCATGCTGGTTTCACAAATCCATGTGTGATACTACAATATTCCATGAAATCAGTATTAGGACTTTAAAAACAGTTTATTCTGCAGGGCTTTCCTTCAATTATTGGAGAACTGCCTATATGAACATCATGGAATCACTTTTAGAAGACTAGCTGTCAACTGCAATTTGTAGTTCATTTATGTCATCTGCCAGAAAAATCTCAGTGAATGAGGTTTCAAAACCTCACCACACTATACAAAATATCTTGCAAAGTATATCAGAAGTCAAATACGTCATGTATTTAGGGGGCCATTCACAGCCAATAGGAATTTACATTAACCCAATCCACCTTGGTTTCTTTGTCCAACGCAATTTCAAAC
>NC_051415.1:13912795-13912934 GCF_015228065.2 Penaeus monodon
TGAAAAGACGCATGTGATTGGTTCCCCAGTAATTATATTCCTGACCTTACGCTAACAATATTCAAAAAAATTTGCATCAGTCAAATGGCAGCATGTTCAAAATAAGATCAGCATGGATATTGCCGCAAAGACCAGCATA
>NC_051415.1:13913505-13914389 GCF_015228065.2 Penaeus monodon
GAAAAAAAACACTGTTTTTTCCAACAGCAATTTCAACATGGTAGCCTTAAGGTGATCTGACCACATGATAGCACCTTCAGGTGCACTTCCAATGGCCTTGTCTCATTTGTGGTATCTTTAGTCATTGGTCTGAGTAGATGCATTTACTCAGGGCTGCTAACTTTTGAAAAGACATGGTGCTGGTCACAGTAAGTAATCCTGTCTTCATCAGCACAAATCAACAAAATCCTTAATCAACAACTGGCAGCACTGTTCAAAATCGAGATCAGCTGGATACTTGCCCAAACCAACTATATTGAGTTACAGGGTTTGACTGGGCCATAATGACTTATAATGATCATAAATACAAATCCTAAAAGAGGGCTATTGCAGAAAGATCGCTGACAGAAAACACAGATGTTAAAGAGAATCACCACAACTGTATACAAAAGATTTCTTTTACCATTACATAAATATGGTAAACTCTTTTCAAGTTATAAATTCACTAAGAGATGTGATGAGTTTCAGTAAAACATTTTGTGCCAAAGTTACTAGTTTATGGCAGCTTTCATATTAAATAAGCTGCAAAAACTAAGACACACACTTATTAGCCTGTGCTGTTAAAACTACTTCATATGAAGAGTTTTCTTTACTGAGGTTATACTTTTATACTGCTGTACATGAATTTATTTAATATTGGTAATTGCAAAAGACCCTTTCAAATGTTATCAAGAAAAATCACTTTCTTGCAAAATAGAAAATTTTGTCTAATAATGATTTATCATGGACTAACTATTTTGCCACTATGTGACACGAATACATATTCTTTCCTTATCCTAAATCCTTGGAATGCAAATATCTGAAAATCAATTTTAAAATACTTACGTATCCCTAACATATAAAGC
>NC_051415.1:13914450-13916914 GCF_015228065.2 Penaeus monodon
TGATGATGATAATATCAGCAGCAGCAACAATAATAAGATAAAAGATTATTCAAAACCAATAGCTCTCCTTACTATCCTCTCCCAGACAAACAGACTGCATTTCTCCATTACCTTGCTACTGCGCCAGCAACGGCAGAAGACAGCTTTATTGCCAAGATCTTCGATGTCCACGGTATCAACAACCTTGGACTCTCCTTTCCTGATACTGGGATTGCAAGGACTACCAATCTGAAATTAGTTAGGTAATGTAATAGAGCATATTCATTGCAACACCCAATACAAATTGGAAATATGTATAATATTCAAAGATTAGTAATCTAAAAGTTTGTTTTATACTAGTGAAAGTGGTGGCAAAGAAACCAAAAAGAAAGCAAGCTACATGCTGTTACTATCAACAATTTTTTATCATTTCTGAGAACAATACTTGACTAAATAAAGTTATCAAATATTGGAAGATATGACACTTAGTCACTGATTAAGCCACTTTCTCCTTTTCTAAATCTTCACTACCTTCATATACTGCTAATACTCCAATATGACAATTCCTTACCTCCTATTCACAATACTGCAATACACATACTTGTAAAACATACCAACAACTATAATTGAACCTAAAACACATTATTTAAATCCTGTTACTCTCTGAACTTCTTATCAAAATTTCAATTTTCCTCTCTCTACCTTATCATCGGAAAATGCTGTACATCACAAGTAGCTGCACCATAACAATTTCTCCAAAGTGACCCCTGAAGACTAGAGTTAAACTTGTTTCAGTATCCATTCAGCTTTCCATGATAATCCTCCCTTCTTGCTATTTATTTCCACTCTTCTACAAAAAGGAATATCTATAAATCATGATGACTTGAAAATACCTGAGGATTTAATTATCTAAATACTGAACAGTGAAATCCCTAAATATGCTTAAGTTGCAAAGAATAAAAATATAGAAAAATAGATGAGGAAAAGAAATTCAAAAAAAAGAGAGAAAATAGAATAAAAATACAAAAGTAGCAAAGAAGAATTGAGGAAAAGTGGAAAAGATAGAAAAAGATAGATGAGAATAAAAAGAAAAGAACATGAAATAAGAAAGAAAAGAAAATAAGAAATAAGAAAAAGGAAAAGAAAAGAAAAGATGAGAAAAGAGGAAAAAGGGGGGAAAAGATGATAAAAAACAAAGAAGAAAAGATGATAAAAAACAAAGAAGAAAAGATAAAAACAAAGACGAAAAGATAAAAAACAAAGAAGAAAAGATAAAAACAAAGAAGAAAAGATGATAAAAAACAAAAAGATAGAAAGAAAAGAAAAAAAAAAATAAGAAAAAGGAAAAAAATATAATATAACTACTTTTTATCCACGACGGTCTTAACCCCAAAGCCAACTGCAGCACACGCAATACCAAAGGGAATAAGGGAGGCCCAGTCTGAAACTGTTGGACAACAATTATTCATGTATAGATATGAGGGCCAAACAGACTACAGTAAATAAAAAAAATGATATCATATGCCAGTAAATACTTTACATTTCTTCAAATTTTAGCTATCTAAATTATTTAAAATTCAGTAGTTTACCTTTTTACTTTCAACAAGTTTACAGGTTCCTAGGGAAAGAGGTAGGAGCTCTGACTAATAAGTAGAAATATATTTTCCAAAAAGAGCTCTTTTGCTTACTGGATATAATGTTAATGGAGTCTACAGTCAATGCCTTAATATTGAAATGCACCTCTATCACAGACAACAGACAATTTTAAGTACTCATCAGTATCTGGCTTTCACCTTATCTTTTAGATAGCTTGTCATTTCTTCTCTGAAAAAAATAAGATTAAAATTTCCTCCTCTTTTTACTAATCAAAGCACACCTGCCGCTGAGCCAGTGTTATCATCACTATTCATACGAGATAAAAATCAAGTGCACAGGGACAAAGTTTTTCCAGTCTGAGTATGGACAGGAAATAAGGAGTTAGGGCAACTCTGAAAGGATTTTGCTGGAGAACAAATGCAGTCAGAGCCATAAAACTCCACACTTCAGAGGATTTGGAAAAAAAACAGGTGACATCCAGTATTTGAGACCACCTTCACCACTACATATACAGAGCCACACTAAGTTATGTAGCAAATACTAGTAAATGGCTACTTTTGTAACCTATTCCTCCACCACAGCAGCCCATAACTTGTCTGACTCTGGTATAGAGTGGTCCTCATTGATATTAGTTATAATCTTCAAATTATATATCAAGAATAAGACAACTGCTTATTTTGGTCACATTACACACAAAAACATCAGAGGAAAACCATAAAAAGAAAATATATAAAAAAATACTACCAATTATAAATTCAAAATAGAAAGTACTTAGATACTGAAGTAATACATTCAGATCAATTTTAAGTGACACCAAATACACTTCTAGAACACTTCTACGTACAATAGCATAATAAATATTTTCTTTTGGAAAATTTTTCTGTAACCA
>NC_051415.1:13916956-13917150 GCF_015228065.2 Penaeus monodon
TACTACTATTATGAGAATCCACAAAAGAGCTGTAGGGGAAAATCAAAGACTGATATAGACTCAAGCAAAGAGTCCCCCTGATGAGCAAACATGAATGTGAAAAATGGGGAAAAGGAAGGATAAAAGATTTTTTTTTAATGCATAAGAATAGGAATTTGTTAATTCTAGTTTTAAATTTATTAACAGCAACATCT
>NC_051415.1:13917231-13917701 GCF_015228065.2 Penaeus monodon
GATTGTCGCCTTCGCTCGCAAACTCTGACGCATTTGGAAACAGATAAATATTGAGCATGCAGTGCACTATGAAGAAATGGTCATTATTGTTAACAATCTTGAAAAAATAAAGTCAGAGCCACAAACATTCCACGATGTTCAAGTCGCATACTAAGGTTAGGTAACGGAAATTTATTAAGTAATAAGAAGGGTCCAGAAGCTTTAAATACATCTGAGAAACGGACATCCAAACTGGACATTAATACTGAAAGAAGAGCAAAAAAAGGGAAAAAAAATCTTTTAAAACTATCTCATCTTCATTGAAAATAGATCTCCAGTTCCTTAATCTAGCCTTTTGGGAAATATGAAAGAAGCTTGCTCTGATGTGACCCTCAAAAGTCAATTTAGAATCTAAAATTACATCAAGCAATTTTAATGTTTTTACTGAACTGATCGACTTGGCGTCAATGATAGTATCAGAAGTGGTAGAT
>NC_051415.1:13917875-13918617 GCF_015228065.2 Penaeus monodon
AAGACATGAAACACTGTACAAACTTGCACATGTGTCAAACATTACATTAATAAAATACAATTCTAATGAATATGGCAAAACTTAGATTAAGAACAAAATAACTTATCGAAGGTAAAAACAATAACACCACGTTTTCCTCCTCATACCCGGCTCTCAATCTATCGATCGCCGGCTCCAAACGTCTATTTCACACCAAAAATCAATTTATACAACCCCTTAGTGATCATGCAGGGTATGACGTTGCATTTTCAACCCATGTATTCCTGCGTCATCGTGAGAAAACCCGTCATGCAAGATGCTTGATGCCAAGTTACCTAAAAGGGGCATCCTCGGATTCATCTCCCATAAGTAATTATACTCAACTAACAAACACCTTCCCTGCTACCTCTCAAACTCAACCGCCCTCCCTTTCTACACAGAGACCCACCGGTCAGATTTTTGTAGAAGTCCATGATTTTCGCAAAGCTCGGTGGAAACGGGAGAAGCAGGTGGTGTCGTCCGGGGCGATCGCGCTCTGGCCGGGTTGCGTCAGTGCCTTCGGTCTCCCCTCTCCGCTCCCGGCCCGCGACCAATCACAAAGGAGAACGGGCCCCTTCCTCCCGTTCTGATTGGCTGGGACGTTCCTAGTGTGTTTCGTATTTTTGTATTTGGGTGGGGGGGGGGGTTGTCCATAATGCGTGTATTTTCTAATTGTATGGAATATTGGTTGTAGGATTATGGGTTAGGCTAGCAGCGTTTCTTT
>NC_051415.1:13918771-13919069 GCF_015228065.2 Penaeus monodon
CGTGGGAGTGTGGCCCTTGGGGAGGGAGGGAGGGAGGCAAACCACACCATGAGGAGAGCAATCACAGTCTTGGGGGGCAATTACCCACCCCCCACCCACCAAAATGCCGCCCCTGGGTGTAACGAGTGGTAACATGACAGTTCCATTTATTATTACCCTCAAAATGAGCTGCCCTGCCTTGATGCTTGAGCATGATCCCCCCCCCCCCCTGGCGGAGGGAAATCATGTCACTCGTCAATGGAACAACACCCAAGGCATCACATCCCTGTTTCCTTACAGAAGCTGGTTGATGGCTGTT
>NC_051415.1:13919191-13920389 GCF_015228065.2 Penaeus monodon
TTATTCTTATCTTCATCATAAAAAATGTGCTTTCGACGTTTTCTACCTCGTGTACTGAAACTAAGGATCAATTTTTCAGTGCTATCGAATACTATATATTAGTTGGCAACTAAAAAAATGAGAAAGTATAAACTTAATGGAAACATGCTAATTGCAGTGCAATATAATTGCCGTTCCACAAGTATAACTCCAAAAATAACGATTTTGCGGGTTAACTTTGATGGCGCAAAGCTGCTTCCCAGTGCTAGGAAGGGATTTAGCGAACTAATGAGTGCAGAAAGTTACACATTTTGCAGGAGACATCTACTTTTGGGGGGAAGGAAATGTAGGAAATTCCTTTACACTTTACAGACCTGTAATTATATCTAGTATATGATAACAGAACTACAGCCATTTAAATAACATAGCCCGAATTTGGGGGTGGTTTTGATGGGATAATACTCCTCCAAACTTATCATTAACACATTAGGGAGGCACAGGAAAGATAAAGCTTTCAGAATCTGGAAAGAACATCCACTTTCAACGCTTAGAAAAGTTCAAAATTCACTCTTCTCCTGTATTCCATATATTACGGCCTTATTTCATATAAAAAATGTACACAATTAGTGTATACATTATAGAAACTAAAGTATAATATGATAACATAACATTCAAACATAATCCGAAAAATCCACGATCTAGGGGGGCTCACAGGTATCAGAAATACATAAAACACAGATGAGATAGGCAGTTTTGGCCTCCAGAACAACAGACGGTTCCTTTAATGGAACAGTGCAGGTAACTTGGTCCTGGCATGGTCAGGCTACGTATGCAAACTCATGGTCCATGGGCCAAATGTGGCACTCGGGATAATTAAAAATGGCCCGCGGGGAGATCAGGAAGATCATTAGCCCATGACAAAATGATTGTCGAGGGAAGGAAGTTTAAAAACCAGTCCATGAACAACGGGCACATATATACACGCTGTTAGTCATTTTTGACTGGCTACTCAACTACTATGACACTCCAGGAAACAAGCTTGTTGATTAGCTGGCAAAGCTTCCAGGGAGCAAACCTTGACAGAATTTGTCACAAGAGCTAGTTGTGAACTCTTATGGTGTAGAAAGTAGCAACAGCAGGCCGATAGCACACCGCCCAGGCAGCAAGAGCCAACGGTATATGAGTAGAGGAGGGATGAACCTAGGTCGTTCCTCATTGG
>NC_051415.1:13923039-13923486 GCF_015228065.2 Penaeus monodon
GTGACTCATTGGATGAGACAGCCAGCAATAGTCTTGGCAGTCATATCAAAGGATAGTTCCAAGAACGTGTTGTGGCCATGTGAACGCCAGTACTATATGCGCACTAAATCCAGGCATACATTCATCACTCACACGATGTAAGTGCGTCACGATGATGTTGTGAATTCGGCCCAAGATGTTATACCCCTGCCGAGTCGCGGTGTGATGGTCATTGCCGTTAATAGTTGGTGACGACAACGACCAATCTTATGATGAGCACCTGAAAATTACCGGACAATATATATAAAGGCGGGGAAGCTGTTGTTTGTGGTGTCGTGTGGTAGTAGTGAGTATAAAGAAGTGTCTTAACAAAGAAATTCATAAAATCATATTAAATCAATGAGAAATAATATGTAAAAAAATTAAATACAATACACCACCAAAACGTATAAGGGGTGGTGTTGTGTT
>NC_051415.1:13923856-13923991 GCF_015228065.2 Penaeus monodon
GTTTGTAGTTTTATCCCCTGATGGACCGGCTCGTGGGCTTCAACACTTAACGTTGAAACAATCGCCATCAGGTTTCCCTGAGGTGTGACGGTCCAGGTAATTTACTCCCGCCTCCCTCACTTAACGTTTAGATTA
>NC_051415.1:13924475-13924539 GCF_015228065.2 Penaeus monodon
CAAATGGAGGGTAGTTATTCATGCGTCTGAGGAAGAACAGGCTGTTGAAAAGATGGGGGATGTC
>NC_051415.1:13927054-13927263 GCF_015228065.2 Penaeus monodon
GGGGATTCCGCGAGGATGTTTGACAGGGAGGTTTGGGAAAGAGAGGACAATCAAGGAAAAGTAAGGGTAACAGGCTTCAGTGAAGTAGGGCAGGACCTCCCTCACTTAAACGGATTAGTCAAGTCCCATAGACCTAACGTGACGTATTCTCTGGCTCCCTGGCCAGTTGTCCTCCACGCCGCTTGACAACTATTTCAGGGTACTCTCAA
>NC_051415.1:13928984-13929050 GCF_015228065.2 Penaeus monodon
CCGCATAGTCGACGAGGCATGCAAGCAGGTCGTTTTTACAGTCTAACTAGTCCTTGTGCACTATTA
>NC_051415.1:13929828-13930832 GCF_015228065.2 Penaeus monodon
ATCGGATATTCTCAAAATTTCATCGCCCGGACGGTATCACTAAATATCAAATATATCAGAACTTGTATGTGTATCTGCCTCTTTTTTCTTTTCTCTTGTCGGGTTTGTTAAGATGTTTGTCACTTTCTTGAGTTGGAATAACTTTATAGGGGTTATTATTTCATTACTAGGTCTTCAGATCTTTACTGTTAGATAGAGTTGATGGCTTAACTCACGGTAACCAATACCTGCTTTTAAATGAACAAGCAAAACAAAACATAAAAGAGTACGTTATGTGATACTTGGGTCGTGTTCTCTACTGGCAAGCACAATGTCACCCCTTCATACTATTATGACGAGTGCCCATGAGAAAACCGAGGATTATCTCTCTGTAGGTCTTTCCTTAAATGCGTGACAGACTCGGGTATCTATACTAAGGGAAATCATAAAGGTACTTTGCGTGGATTTTGCAGTCCCTATTATATGTTTACTAGGATTTTTGCTTAATCTTATAGTGCCCAAAAGAATGTATGTTAACAATCAGAGTAGAATCAAAACTATGCATCAATAAAAGGCTGTCACATAACCATTATATATTAACTGTCCATTTTTCAGCCAACATCATAAAAAAAAAATCTCAGACGTTAAATAATATAATTATGGTACTGCATTAATCAATCATATAGTATATGGTCTACAGAATCGTATGATACTGTGCACATATAAGAGCCAGTGCATAAGAACGTTCATCATTGTTCATAATGTGGATTGTTGTATTTATATTTCTGATTCTTTAAAATATAGTTTAAAGTATAGGTGGCGTGAATTTTTTTGTTGGGAATTATTGAAGCATGAATTAATGTATGAAAAACATAGTTTCTTCATTCATTCTAAGATACGAAGTTTTGTGACGTTTTCTAAAGATATGTCATAAAGCACCTGTGTAATTACGAGTAATAGTACAAATTTGGCACTAAATCTGAAAAAGCTCAAAATTTATTCAAAAAATATAAAATATCCCCAAA
>NC_051415.1:13931106-13932721 GCF_015228065.2 Penaeus monodon
GGACACCCAAACCCTTCCCTTTTTAAGTTCCCCAAAAACCCTTTCCCCCCGGGAACTTTCCCCTTCCCTTTTAATTTTCCTCGCTCCCTCCAGGATAACATGGGCTCCCTTTTGCCAAAACCCAAATCCCCTTTCCGGGATCCTCTTCTCCGACATTTCTCTTAAAACTGAAAATTTGGATCTAATCCCCCCTTAACCTCTCTATCACCATCTTAACCATGCAAAATTCTACACTTTTTTTTGAAAAACTTGATTAACCCCTTTGTTAAGTTTACAGCCCCTTTTGGGCTGGGAAACCCCTCACCCCCTCCTTTACCTTTTAGTACCATCCCAAACGCAAAACTGTTTTACGATTTTGACTTGCAGCACATTTAATCATAAACTTTTTCTTTTCTTTTCATGCTACCCCTTTTTTGTGCTAATGATTTTTAATTTCAAGCAAAATTTTTTTGGCTTTGAACCATTAGCCTTTCCTTGAAGAAAAAAAAGGGGAAACCACTGTTTGAAGTTTGACATTCATCAGATATTTTTTTTGTTCAAAGGGGGGGGTTGACGAAGGAGATTACTTTATCCAGCTACTGGGGAAATTTGGGGAAAATTTAAATTTTTTTAAAATCGAAATTTCCCATAAGTCAATCATAAAGGTAGCCCCCTTTTTACTTATCTGTCTAGTGTGCAGAAAACAGATTCATAAAGCCCTTTGTTTTCGGGAAAATCGTGTTGTCAAGCGGGGAGAGGATAATAACTTTTTGTTTACTTTGTCCAAGTTGTTTTTCCAACGTGTAGGATTTCCAAAAAAAATCAAAAGGCCCGTGCAAAATGTGGGTCCCCCCGGGGAATTTTTAATGGTTTCCCCGTATGATGAAGTAAGTTCTATAATATGCTTGGGAAAGGGGAAAAACATTTTGTCTGGTTTCTAGGGTTTAAAGGGGGAAAATATATCTCGAGATTATAGCAGTGAAATTTCCAAAGGGGGCAGCCATTTGGGGGCAAAGTATAAAAAGTTTTGAGGCCAAGGGAGTTGCACAGTTGAATTAATTTTTGCATGAGACTTGGGCTTTGTTATGAATAATAACTCGGTGCCTTTTATAAAATTTTGTTCACGACACGGGTTTTTTAAATTTAAATTTAAAACCTTTTTTCTGCCCGGAAAACCCCCAAAATGTAAGATTTGTTTTGTGTAAAAAAGGGGGATTCGCAAGGTTTTTGGGGAAAATTTTTTTATTTTTTAAAAAGTTTGATGATTTTTGAGATTGGGTTAATTTTATTTAAAAAGGAGGAGTGACATAGTATGAAGGAACCCTTTTTACATTAAATGCGTATATCGTCAGTCAGGAAAGTTTGCGAATAAGTGTTTTTTAGTATTACCTTTAATGTTAAAATGGTAGCATTTTTTTTAAAGTAGAAACCCGGAACAGCTCTGGTATGGGTGCCCCCCGTAGGGGTTTGCCTTAATCTTTTTGTTTGTTTTCCTTTTTTTCTTCCTTTTTGCTTTTTCTGATTATTTTGATTGGGTTTAGTTACTTATCACAAAAAAAGCGTCGTGGTTTCCCCTGTCACGCTGGGGGATGGGCGACAAACCCCCGTTTTTAAAAAAAGATGGGGAAATGAAGCA
>NC_051415.1:13933890-13934345 GCF_015228065.2 Penaeus monodon
AAAATTTTAAAGCATCCAAACCCGGGGTAAAGCGGGGAAATAAAAATTTTGGGCCCATCCGCTTCTGAGTCCCAGATTGGTTCATGATGGGAAAGGATGGAGGTTGCATAGGGCGGCAGGGGTTTTTTGGGCGGGAATTTGGGACAGTCTGGATTTCCCCCTTTCAGGGGCGTGTCTGCAGAATATCCTCGAAAAAAAAAAACCCCGTGAGAACGTCTTATGTCTTCGATGTTTATCACGCCATGGAAGACCCCCTTTCCCCTATCGGAACATGGTATGGGGTCGAAAACCGCTAAAACATTTATTTTTTGGTCCGGGCTGCACTGGTGAGGGAAATGGCCCTCGAAAAAAAGTGTGTATCTCTTTTTACCAATTATAGAACGAATCGCTTATGCGAAAAACCCAAAGGCATAAACACGTGGGGGTTTTTTGTTTACTTTGTTTTTCCCCCTCGA
>NC_051415.1:13934443-13934548 GCF_015228065.2 Penaeus monodon
CTTTTCCCTAGACCTTTGGGAGGCCCGAGGGCTAAGTCCTATACATTTTAACAGGGGGCATCTTTTGAGGCCTACTCAAATCGGGGGCCTTGGGCGGTGAAAAGC
>NC_051415.1:13934705-13935021 GCF_015228065.2 Penaeus monodon
CAGGGGGCCCCCGGCATCTCCTGCGGTTTTTTATAAAACCATTTACTTTTTTTGTGGCGCGAGACATATTTCAATTTAAACTTTTGTCACATGTATTTAATATCAACAAAATTCGTTAACACGGTATTTGTCAAAGAAAAGAAAACTTTTGTAATGAAGAAATATTTTGCGTTAGTCTTTTTGGGGCAAAAGTCCCCTTTGTTATAAAAATCCATTTTTAAATTAAAATAAGTTTTTATTTGGGAAACCCTTTTTTTCTTTTTTTTCACTTTAAATGTTGAGTTTTTTCCATCCTATCAATATCTTCCCCCTTTTT
>NC_051415.1:13935562-13935805 GCF_015228065.2 Penaeus monodon
TTTTCCAAGAATATAAACTTTATTAATATAAACATGGGATTTTTTAACAAAGGGGCTTTTGACCCTAAAAAGCTAACCAAAAATTTTTTCTTTACAAAAGTTTTCTTTTTTTGAAAAATACGTGTTAAGAATTTTTTTGAATTAAATAATGTGAAAAAATTTTTAAATTGAATATGTCTCGCCCCACAAGAAAAAGAAAATGGGTTTCTAAAATAGCAGGAGATCCCAAAGGGCCCCCCCTTT
>NC_051415.1:13935956-13936074 GCF_015228065.2 Penaeus monodon
GTGGGGGTTTTGGTGATTTTTCACCCCCCAAGGGGCCCCGCCGATTAGAGTAAGCCTAAAAATGATGCCCGTATAAAAATGTATAGGATTGCCCGGGCCTCAATGGTCTAAAAACAGA
>NC_051415.1:13936177-13936632 GCF_015228065.2 Penaeus monodon
TCGGGGGGAAAATCAAAAGAAAACCCCAAAAACCACCACCTGTTTATCCCTTTTGGTACGCATAGCGATTCGTTCATATGATGGGAAAAAGAGATAACACTTTTTTGAGGGCCTTTCTCCTCGCCAGTGCAGCCAGGACCAAAAAAATAAAATGTTTAGGGGTATCGACCGCCCCGAACCGATGTCATCCGAAGGGGAAGGGGGTCTTCCTGGCGTATAAAAACACGAACGACATAAAACGTTCTCACGGGGGTTTTTTTTTTTAGGATTTCATGCAGTACTGCAGCCTTGGAAAGGAGGAAAATAGACTGTACCAAAATTCCTGCAAAACACATCCCGCCGCCCCTATAAAACCCCCATCATCTTTCCCCATTCATGAAAACCAAACCGGGATCGAAACGGGATGCCCAAAGTTTTCATTCCCCGCTTGTACCCGTCTTGGATGCTTTTAAATT
>NC_051415.1:13937569-13937698 GCF_015228065.2 Penaeus monodon
GTGTGTGTGCTGCTTCAGTTCCCTATCATCACTGGTTATGTCGCCACATCCCCCAGCGTGACAGTGGAAACCACGACGCTTGTTGTGATAAGTAACTAAAGCCAAATCATAATAAGTCAGAAAAAGCTA
>NC_051415.1:13937738-13938696 GCF_015228065.2 Penaeus monodon
TATAATGGCAAACTCCTACAGGGGGCACCCATACCAGAGCTGTTACAGCTCTACATAACAAAATGCTACACATGTACATTGAAGGTAGATACTGAAAAACACTTAGTCGCTAACTTTCCTGACATGAACGATATACATGCATTTAATGTAAAAATGGTTCCTTCATACTATGTCAGCTCCTCCGTTTCAATGAAATGAAGCAATCTCAGAATCATCAAACATTTTAAAATCAGAATCATCCCCTAACCTTGCGAATGTCTTTTTACACAAAAACAAAAATCTTACAGTTTGGGTCTTTCTGGCAGAAATACGGTCTTAATTAATTACAAAACCTCGTGTCGTGTAACAAAATTTTATAAAAGGCACCGAGATTAGTATTCATAACAAAGTCCAAGTCTCATGCAACATTAGATTCAACTGTGCAACTACCGTTGGCCTCGAAACATTATGACATGACCCAAATGGCTGCCTCGTGGAATCACTGCTGATAATCTGCGAGATATATTTTCCACCTTAACCTAGAAACCAGACAAAAGGTGTTTTCTCCTTCCAAGCATAGTATAGAGAACTTACTTCATCATACTGGGTACCATTAACAATTCCAGACCGTGACCACACATCTGCACTGGCTTTTGATTTGTGAAATGCCTACACGTTGGAAAAACAACTTGGACAAAGTATAACAAGCAAGTTATTATCCTCTCTCTGCTAGACAACAGCGATTATCTGAAAATCAAAGAGACTTTATGAATCTGTTACTGCACACTAGACAGATAAGTAAAGGTGGCTACCTTCATGATTGACTTATGGAAGTATTCGATTTAAGAAAAAATAATTTCCCAGAATTTCACAGTAGCTGGATAAAGTGAATCTCCTTCGTCAACCCCCTCCTTTGAACAAGAAAAAATATCTGATGAATGTCAAACTTCAACACAGTGTCCCTTTTTGTTCTTCAATG
>NC_051415.1:13946669-13947164 GCF_015228065.2 Penaeus monodon
ATAAAAAGCAATTAAGTAAAATCTAGGTAAACTTAGTTAATGGGGGATGGGAATGAAATGCAATCATTAATTTGTCATGTGTATTTATTGACAAAATAACTTTATATTTTCTTTTCTTTCCTGTATGTTTCAACAGAAATATAATAGAAATAGCTACCTTCCTCAGATGAACAATAAAAGGAAAATATGCAGATTTAAAGTCTTTTATAAAATCATGCATGTTTATTCATTCAAAGTTCACTTTTTGGCATTTACAACAATAGCTTTAGTTATTTATATTATTGAATTAAATATTGATCAAATCTAAACTGAGGTATAGCACTGACAAACTTGACCTTGTATTTACAAAGAACCTGCAAACAATTATACATATTATATCTCGTCTTCACAGCCTTGTTTAATACATTCCTTGCTTATCATTCAACAAAACAGTCTCAAACACAAGTGTAATTTATTAAAAGTTTACCCTCTTTTTTTTTGGGGGGGAGAGGGTGG
>NC_051415.1:13947221-13948577 GCF_015228065.2 Penaeus monodon
GCACATTTTTGTACTAGGTATAACCTGGCACACAATTCAAACTCATTTACTAATGTTTTTAAAATTTACATTAAAATAAAACGTGCAGTTTTCAAATCATTGCAATCGTAATCAGATACGTACATTTCACTACATTTTGTCTGAGACACATAGGTGGGTATTATAGTATACTGTATTGTAATAGATTATAATCACTACAGGCTGCTATGTCTTTATAGCTCACTGTGCCAGGGAGATGGTTCTAATGTGCTCACTATAGACTTCTATTTGCTCCTTTAATCCTTCTTCTTAACGATGAGGGGTCCTACATTGTCCCCACAGGCAACATTATGTCCATTGTGGGTGCCGTCACAATATGGGAACTGAAAGAACAAAATTTGTTAGAAAATTTATTGCAAAGAAAACTGTAACTTTGTCTTTATGAGAATTAAAATGGCTACCAGTAAACCTCACTTTAAGTAATATTTCATTCTACCGATAAATAAAATCTAGGTCCTTATAGCCAGCTCTACAAAACTTAATGAAATAAATATGACGATGCAGGACTCAAAATTCAGGTGTAACAATGAAACTAAATCCTTGGGGGAAAAAAAAAATGCTAAAAGCTTAAGAATCCTCAGTAATCATCAGCACTAACACCACTGAAATAATAACTAGCATCTTGGATTAATATCAGATACCCATTAAAATACTGAAAGGCAAATAAAGACTTATCATTACACCATGAGAGTTCACCACAAAAGCCATCCTTGATACCACAGCATTTCCACATAAAAGCGTAAAAGCAATTTTCACTTCAGCTCAAGGCAAAGAGGCCCAGAATTTCACATGATACAGCATAGCAAGACCATGAAAGAGGAAACCAAAATATCAGTAACTATGCCTTCATCCTTATTCTTGACATGCTTAGGCAACTTAAAATATCTGCTCACACTCATTGACAAAAGATGTGCTGCAGGAGACCACCCTTTAGCGGATTTTATTCTATACAACAAAGAACACTTTTATAAACAAAGAGCCTGGGAAAAAAGTTCTACATACATTCAGTCTCACCATTCAACTGTGTGGCACAAATTACAACATCAAATGCATAGCAATGACAACACTGTATGACTAGAAGTGGGTTAACTATCTAACATTTCACAATTTCATAAAAAAATACAAAAATAAGAAAATAAGAGAAAAACATTAGTGTGAAAGGTCTAAAAATAATGGTTCATACTTCTGTGCACACCTATTAATTTTTACTTAAATTTAATTACATGAACCACTTGCTAAATGCATTAAAACTGTACATCCATGATACTTTGTAAATATCTAAGAAGACCAGCAATGGACTTACTGTCTAACTGACAT
>NC_051415.1:13948664-13950005 GCF_015228065.2 Penaeus monodon
GACAAGAATAAAACTTTCATACAAGATTACTAAAAATTCTACAAAAAGGGTTAAAATATTATTTACTCTTAAGGAAAGTTATGGTCTATCACATCAGTGACCAATAAGTTTTCTTCACATTCCTTATAGTGGCAATTCAAACCTTCATAGTCTAATTCTGCACTGAAGATCTACTTCAATCTTTCCTAGTCTTGAGAAAACACAAATGAGATGTCAATATTATTCTACATGTAATATTTTATGATTGTGGGTAGGTTGGTGGGATGAATGAGCTTTTTCAGGTCATTTTCCTATCCTTTTAAAAAAGGATACTTTCAATTACTACACTCATTCCACAAATAAACTTTATATACCTTTTGTCAATAGGCTGTTTGTTTGTTTTTTTCTATTTAATCCTTTGGGGACAGGATGCATGTTTTGTGACACCTGAATGTCATGGCTTGATGCATGCACCAAGCACTGGGTGTGCTTCCCATGACTATGCAGAAGTCAGTTATATGTGATATCTGACATCCCCAACCTATAAAGCATGAGGGTAGCAGACTCAGTTTCTGGGTGATTTGAGACCACATGGTAGCAAACACAAGCTTCCAGCCACTGAGTAGCATAATCCATACAGCACAAAACATGACAAAATGCCTGGAAATTCAACTAATAAGACTTATTGCAAATATTCCAGAGGTCATTTCTATAAAATAATCATATCTGATTTACTTTCTTAACATATTAACAATGCCTGTATAGCAAATTGGCCCCTCAGATGACCAGTGCTCAAGAGGCTGGTTGTGGTGGCATTACTGTCCACCTGTAGACCAAGTAATAGATGCTATCCTAAGTGAACAGATTAAAGAACGAAGTAATGCTAAAATAAAATACCACTGTAATCAATGAAAAAAACTTTCATACCATTTACAGAAGTGTCTGCATACCCAACCTTCACTGTTTTGACATAATTGCTATTCTAGGTTATGGTCCTGCCTGGCAACTGCACTGACAATAATGGAAGTCTATACGCAAGAGAAACCATCCAATGCTGGTTTCACAAATCCATGTGTGATACTACAATATTCCATGAAATCAGTATTAGGACTTTAAAAACAGTTTATTCTGCAGGGCTTTCCTTCAATTATTGGAGAACTGCCTATATGAACATCATGGAATCACTTTTAGAAGACTAGCTGTCAACTGCAATTTGTAGTTCATTATGTCATCTGCCAGAAAAATCTCAGTGAATGAGGTTTCAAAAACCTCACCACACTATACAAAATATCTTGCAAAGTATATCAGAAGTCAAATACGTCATGTATTTAGGGGGCCATTCACAGCCAATAGGAATTTACA
>NC_051415.1:13951080-13951964 GCF_015228065.2 Penaeus monodon
AAAAAACACTGTTGTTGCCAACAGCAATTTCAACATGGTAGCCTTAAGGTGATCTGACCACATGATAGCACCTTCAGGTGCACTTCCAATGGCCTTGTCTCATTTGTGGTATCTTTAGTCATTGGTCTGAGTAGATGCATTTACTCAGGGCTGCTAACTTTTGAAAAGACATGGTGCTGGTCACAGTAAGTAATCCTGTCTTCATCAGCACAAATCAACAAAATCCTTAATCAACAACTGGCAGCACTGTTCAAAATCGAGATCAGCTGGATACTTGCCCAAACCAACTATATTGAGTTACAGGGTTTGACTGGGCCATAATGACTTATAATGATCATAAATACAAATCCTAAAAGAGGGCTATTGCAGAAAGATCGCTGACAGAAAACACAGATGTTAAAGAGAATCACCACAACTGTATACAAAAGATTTCTTTTACCATTACATAAATATGGTAAACTCTTTTCAAGTTATAAATTCACTAAAGAGATGTGATGAGTTTCAGTAAAACATTTTGTGCCAAAGTTACTAGTTTATGGCAGCTTTCATATTAAATAAGCTGCAAAAACTAAGACACACACTTATTAGCCTGTGCTGTTAAAACTACTTCATATGAAGAGTTTTCTTTACTGAGGTTTATACTTTTATACTGCTGTACATGAATTTATTTAATATTGGTAATTGCAAAAGACCCTTTCAAATGTTATCAAGAAAATCACTTTCTTGCAAAATAGAAAATTTTGTCTAATAATGATTTTATCATGGACTAACTATTTTGCCACTATGTGACACGAATACATATTCTTTCCTTATCCTAAAATCCTTGGAATGCAAATATCTGAAAATCAATTTTAAAATACTTACGTATCCCTAACATATAAAGC
>NC_051415.1:13952026-13954320 GCF_015228065.2 Penaeus monodon
TGATGATGATAATATCAGCAGCAGCAACAATAATAAGATAAAAGATTATTCAAAACCAATAGCCTCTCCTTACTATCCTCTCCCAGACAAACAGACTGCATTTCTCCATTACCTTGCTACTGCGCCAGCAACGGCAGAAGACAGCTTTATTGCCAAGATCTTCGATGTCCACGGTATCAACAACCTTGGACTCTCCTTTCCTGATACTGGGATTGCAAGGACTACCAATCTGAAATTAGTTAGGTAATGTAATAGAGCATATTCATTGCAACACCCAATACAAATTGGAAATATGTATAATATTCAAAGATTAGTAATCTAAAAGTTTGTTTATACTAGTGAAAGTGGTGGCAAAGAAACCAAAAAGAAAGCAAGCTACATGCTGTTACTATCAACAATTTTTTATCATTTCTGAGAACAATACTTGACTAAATAAAGTTATCAAATATTGGAAGATATGACACTTAGTCACTGATTAAGCCACTTTCTCCTTTTCTAAATCTTCACTACCTTCATATACTGCTAATACTCCAATATGACAATTCCTTACCTCCTATTCACAATACTGCAATACACATACTTGTAAAACATACCAACAATATAATTGAACCTAAAACACATTATTTAATCCTGTTACTCTCTGAACTTCTTATCAAAATTTCAATTTTCCTCTCTCTACCTTATCATCGGAAAATGCTGTACATCACAAGTAGCTGCACCATAACAATTTCTCCAAAGTGACCCACTGAAGACTAGAGTTAAACTTGTTTCAGTATCCATTCAAGCTTTCCATGATAATCCTCCCTTCTTGCTATTTATTTCCACTCTTCTACAAAAAGGAATATCTATAAATCATGATGACTTGAAAATACCTGAGGATTTAATTATCTAAATACTGAACAGTGAAATCCCTAAATATGCTTAAGTTGCAAAGAATAAAAATATAGAAAAATAGATGAGGAAAAGAAATTCAAAAAAAAAGAGAGAAAAAGAATAAAAATACAAAAGTAGCAAAGAAGAATTGAGGAAAAGTGGAAAAGATAGTAAAAGATAGATGAGAATAAAAAGAAAAGAACATGAAAATAAGAAAAGAAAATAAGAAAATAAGAAAATAAGAAAAAGGAAAAGAAAAGAAAAAGATGAGAAAAGAGGAAAAAGGGGGGAAAAGATGATAAAAAACAAAGAAGAAAAGATGATAAAAAACAAAGAAGAAAAGATAAAAAACAAAGAAGAAAAGATAAAAACAAAGAAGAAAAGATGATAAAAAACAAAGAAGAATGGAAGAAAAGAAAAAAAAAATTAAGAAAAAAGGAAAAAATATATATATATACTAACCTTTTTATCCACGACGGTCTTCACCCCAAAGCCAACTGCAGCACACGCAATACCAAAGGGAATAAGGGAGGCCCAGTCTGAAACTGTTGGACAACAATTAATTCATGTATAGATATGAGGGGCCATAACATGACTACAGTAAATAAAAAAAATAAGATATCATATGCCAGTAAATACTTTACATTTCTTCAAATTTTAGCTATCTAAATTATTTAAAATTCAGTAGTTTACCTTTTTACTTTCAACAAGTTTACAGGTTCCTAGGGAAAGAGGTAGGAGCTCTGACTAATAAGTAGAAATATATTTTCCAAAAAGAGCTCTTTTGCTTACTGGATATAATGTTAATGGAGTCTACAGTCATATGCCTTAATATTTGAAATGCACCTCTATCACAGACAACAGACAATTTTAAGTACTCATCAGTATCTGGCTTTTCACCTTATCTTTTAGATAGCTTGTCATTTTCTTCTCTGAAAAAAATAAGATTAAAATTTCCTCCTCTTTTTACTAATCAAAGCACACCTGCCGCTGAGCCAGTGTTATCATCACTATTCATACGAGATAAAAATCAAGTGCACAGGGACAAAGTTTTTCCAGTCTGAGTATGGACAGGAAATAAGGAGTTAGGGCAACTCTGAAAGGATTTTGCTGGAGAACAAATGCAGTCAGAGCCATAAAACTCCACACTTCCAGAGGATTTGGAAGAAAAAACAGGTGACATCCAGTATTTGAGACCACCTTCACCACTACATATACAGAGCCACACTAAGTTATGTAGCAAATACTAGTAAATGGCTACTTTTGTAACCTATTCCTCCACCACAGCAGCCCATAACTTGTCTGACTCTGGTATAGAGTGGTCCTCATTGATATTAGTTATAATCTTCAAATTATATATCAAGAATAAGACAACTGCTTATTTTGGTCACATTACACACAAAAACATCAGAGGAAAACCA
>NC_051415.1:13954376-13954495 GCF_015228065.2 Penaeus monodon
CTTAGATACTGAAGTAATACATTCAGATCAATTTTAAGTGACACCAAATACACTTCTAGAACACTTCTACGTACAATAGCATAATAAATATTTTCTTTTGGAAAATTTTTCTGTAACCA
>NC_051415.1:13954537-13954729 GCF_015228065.2 Penaeus monodon
TACTACTATTATGAGAATCCACAAAAGAGCTGTAGGGGAAAATCAAAGACTGATATAGACTCAAGCAAAGTCCCCCTGATGAGCAAACATGAATGTGAAAAATGGGGAAAAGGAAGGATAAAAGATTTTTTTTTAATGCATAAGAATAGGAATTTGTTAATTCTAGTTTTAAATTTATTAACAGCAACATCT
>NC_051415.1:13954810-13955282 GCF_015228065.2 Penaeus monodon
GATTGTCGCCTTCGCTCGCAAACTCTGACGCATTTGGAAACAGGTAAATATTGAGCATGCTGTGCACTATGAAGAAAATGGTCATTATTGTTAACAATCTTAAAAAATAAAGTCAGAGCCACAAACATTCCACGATGTTCAAGTCGCATACTAAGGTTAGGTAACGGAAATTTTATTAAGTAATAAGAAGGGTCCAGAAGCTTTAAATACATCTGAGAAACGGACATCCAAACTGGACATTAATACTGAAAGAAGAGCAAAAAAAGGGAAAAAAAATCTTTTAAAACTATCTCATCTTCATTGAAAATAGATCTCCAGTTCCTTAATCTAGCCTTTTGGGAAATATGAAAGAAGCTTGCTCTGATGTGACCCTCAAAAGTCAATTTAGAATCTAAAATTACATCAAGCAATTTTAATGTTTTTACTGAACTGATCGACTTGGCTGTCAATGATAGTATCAGAAGTGGTGGAT
>NC_051415.1:13955456-13956201 GCF_015228065.2 Penaeus monodon
AAGACATGAAACACTGTACAAACTTGCACATGTGTCAAACATTACATTAATAAAATACAATTCTAATGAATATGGCAAAACTTAGATTAAGAACAAAATAACTTATCGAAGGTAAAAACAATAACACCACGTTTTCCTCCTCATACCCGGCTCTCAATCTATCGATCGCCGGCTCCCAAACGTCTATTTCACACCAAAAATCAATTTATACACCCCTTAGTGATCATGCAGGGTATGACGTTGCATTTTCAACCCATGTATTCCTGCGTCATCGTGAGAAAACCCGTCATGCAAGATGCTTGATGCCAAGTTACCTAAAAGGGGCATCCTCGGATTCATCTCCCATAAGTAATTATACTCAACTAACAAACACCTTCCCTGCTACCTCTCAAACTCAACCGCCCTCCCCTTTCTACACAGAGACCCACCGGTCAGATTTTTGTAGAAGTCCATGATTTTCGCAAAGCTCGGTGGAAACGGGGAGAAGCAGGTGGTGTCGTCCGGGGCGATCGCGCTCTGGCCGGGTTGCGTCAGTGCCTTCGGTCTCCCCCTCTCCGCTCCCGGCCCCGCGACCAATCACAAAGGAGAACGGGCCCTTCCTCCCGTTCTGATTGGCTGGGACGTTCCTAGTGTGTTTCGTATTTTTGTATTTGGGTGGGGGGGGGGGTTGTCCATAATGCGTGTATTTTCTAATTGTATGGAATATTGGTTGTAGGATTATGGGTTAGGCTAGCAGCGTTTCTTT
>NC_051415.1:13956349-13956650 GCF_015228065.2 Penaeus monodon
TTATCGTGGGAGTGTGGCCCTTGGGGAGGGAGGGAGGGAGGCAAACCACACCATGAGGAGAGCAATCACAGTCTTGGGGGGCAATTACCCACCCCCCACCCACCAAAATGCCGCCCCTGGGTGTAACGAGTGGTAACATGACAGTTCCATTTATTATTACCCTCAAAATGAGCTGCCCTGCCTTGATGCTTGAGCATGATCCCCCCCCCCCCCTGGCGGAGGGAAATCATGTCACTCGTCAATGGAACAACACCCAAGGCATCACATCCCTGTTTCCTTACAGAAGCTGGTTGATGGGCTG
>NC_051415.1:13956766-13957954 GCF_015228065.2 Penaeus monodon
ATCATAAAAAATGTGCTTTCGACGTTTTCTACCTCGTGTACTGAAACTAAGGATCAATTTTTCAGTGCTATCGAATACTATATATTAGTTGGCAACTAAAAAAATGAGAAAGTATAAACTTAATGGAAACATGCTAATTGCAGTGCAATATAATTGCCGTTCCACAAGTATAACTCCAAAAATAACGATTTTGCGGGTTAACTTTGATGGCGCAAAGCTGCTTCCCAGTGCTAGGAAGGGGATTTAGGAACTAATGAGTGCAGAAAGTTACACATTTTGCAGGAGACATCTACTTTTGGGGGGAAGGAAATGTAGGAAATTCCTTTACACTTTACAGACCTGTAATTATATCTAGTATATGATAACAGAACTACAGCCATTTAAATAACATAGCCCGAATTTGGGGGTGGTTTTGATGGGATAATACTCCTCCAAACTTATCATTAACACATTAGGGAGGCACAGGAAAGATAAAGCTTTCAGAATCTGGAAAGAACATCCACTTTCAACGCTTAGAAAAGTTCAAAATTCACTCTTCTCCTGTATTCCATATATTACGGCCTTATTTCATATAAAAAATGTACACAATTAGTGTATACATTATAGAAACTAAAGTATAATATGATAACATAACATTCAAACATAATCCGAAAAATCCACGATCTAGGAGGGGCTCACAGGTATCAGAAATACATAAAACACAGATGAGATAGGCAGTTTTGGCCTCCAGAACAACAGACGGTTCCTTTAATGGAACAGTGCAGGTAACTTGGTCCTGGCATGGTCAGGCTACGTATGCAAACTCATGGTCCATGGGCCAAATGTGGCACTCGGGATAATTAAAAATGGCCCGCGGGGAGATCAGGAAGATCATTAGCCCATGACAAAATGATTGTCGAGGGAAGGAAGTTTAAAAACCAGTCCATGAACAACGGGCACATATATACACGCTGTTAGTCATTTTTGACTGGCTACTCAACTACTATGACACTCCAGGAAACAAGCTTGTTGATTAGCTGGCAAAGCTTCCAGGGAGCAAACCTTGACAGAATTTGTCACAAGAGCTAGTTGTGAACTCTTATGGTGTAGAAAAGTAGCAACAGCAGGCCGATAGCACACCGCCCAGGCAGCAAGAGCCAACCGGTATATGAGTAGAGGGAGGGATGAACCTAGGTCGTTCCTCATTGG
>NC_051415.1:13960633-13961164 GCF_015228065.2 Penaeus monodon
TTGCTCATTGGAAGAAGACATGGCAGCAATATCTTCAAAGTCCATAGTCAAGACTAGCCAGAGGAACGCTGTTGTGGCCATGTTGGATCGCCAGATACTATCATGCTGCACTAATTCCAGGCAGCATCATCAACTCACTTACGATGGTGAGTGCCGTCACGATCGCATGGTAGGAATTCGGCCCAAGTCATACAGCCTGCCAGAGTCCGCGGTGATGAGGCATATATGCCGCTTATATTACTATTGGGCGCAACGACATTTATAGAGCACCTGAAGTCTTACGGCGCCGACCAATTATATATACAGGCCCGGGCGAAGCTAGACTCTCGCAACCCCACTAAATGAAATGCCTCTAGCGTAAACGTTCGGGACGACAGATGAGTACCTAAAAGAAGCTGAGTCTTAACAAGGCAAGTCACAAAATCATATAAAGGGCCCAAGTGAATAAGTGAAACTATGTAAAAAAATGGTACATACAAATACACAACACACGAGTAATATAAAGGTGTTGGGTTGTGAGTTATAATAATC
>NC_051415.1:13961546-13961677 GCF_015228065.2 Penaeus monodon
GTTTGTAGTTTTATCCCCTGATGGACCGGCTCGTGGGCTGCAACACTTAACGTTGAAACAATCGCCATCAGGTTTCCCTGAGGTGTGACGGTCCAGGTAATTTACTCCCGCCTCCCTCACTTAACGTTTAG
>NC_051415.1:13962158-13962222 GCF_015228065.2 Penaeus monodon
CAAATGGAGGGTAGTTATTCATGCGTCTGAGGAAGAACAGGCTGTTGAAAAGATGGGGGATGTC
>NC_051415.1:13964736-13964945 GCF_015228065.2 Penaeus monodon
GGGGATTCCGCGAGGATGTTTGACAGGGAGGTTTGGGAAAGAGAGGACAATTAAGGAAAAGTAAGGGTACAGGCTTCAGTGAAGTAGGGGCAGGACCTCCCTCACTTAAACGGATTACTCAAGTCCCATAGACCTAACGTGACGTATTCTCTGGCTCCCTGGCCAGTTGTCCTCCACGCCGCTTGACAACTATTTCAGGGTACTCTCAA
>NC_051415.1:13966670-13966736 GCF_015228065.2 Penaeus monodon
CCACATAGTCGACGAGGCATGCGAGCAGGTCGTTTTTACAGTCTAACTAGTCCTTGTGCACTATTA
>NC_051415.1:13967545-13968762 GCF_015228065.2 Penaeus monodon
ATCGGATATTCTCAAAATTTCATCGCCCGGACGGTATCACTAAATATCAAATATATCAGAACTTGTATGTGTATCTGCCTCTTTTTTCTTTTCTCTTGTCGGGTTTGTTAAAGATGTGTTGTCACTTTCTTGAGTTGGAATAACTTTATAGGGTTATTATTTCATTACTAGGTCTTCAGATCTTTACTGTTAGATAGAGTTGATGGCTTAACTCACGGTAACCAATACCTGCTTTTAAATGAACAAGCAAAACAAAACATAAAAGAGTACGTTATGTGATACTTGGGTCGTGTTCTCTACTGGCAAGCACAATGTCACCCCTTCATACTATTATGACGAGTGCCCATGAGAAAACCGAGGATTATCTCTCTGTAGGTCTTTCCTTAAAATGCGTGACAGACTCGGGTATCTATACTAAGGGAAATCATAAAGGTACTTTGCGTGGATTTTGCAGTCCCTATTATATGTTTACTAGGATTTTTGCTTAATCTTATAGTGCAACAGAATGTATGTTAACAATCAGAGTAGAATCAAAACTATGCATCAATAAAAGGCTGTCACATAACCATTATATATTAACTGTCCATTTTTCAGCCAACATCATAAAAAAAAAATCTCAGACGTTAAATAATATAATTATGGTACTGCATTAATCAAATCATATAGTATATGGTCTACAGAATCGTATGATACTGTGCACATATTAAGAGCCAGTGCATAAGAACGTTCATCATTGTTCATAATGTGGATTGTTGTATTTATATTTCTGATTCTATAATATATAGTTTATATGTTATAGGTGGCGTGCAATATTTTTTTTGTTGGGAATTTATTTGAAGCATGAATTAATGTATGAAAAAACATAGGTTTCTTCATTTCATTCTAAGATACGAAGTTTTTGTGACGTGTTTCTAAAGATATGTCATAATGCACCTGTGTAATTACGAGTAATAGTATCAAAATTTGGCACTAAATCTGAAAAAAAGCTCTTGATAGATAATATGATTTCTAATAAAGAAATATACAAGATTATCAAGCAAAGCAAGTCATAAAGTTTATGAAACAGTATATGACAAAACAACGTAAATTAAAAAACTAACAAGTATGATATATGCATATCAGTATTGATATTATTTTGTGTCATCGGAAAAGACGTACAAAAAAAAATGGAGTGCGAGGCATATATCGGGTAGGTAGTGTTCGAGCGTAAGTTTGTT
>NC_051415.1:13969932-13970176 GCF_015228065.2 Penaeus monodon
TACATCAAACCAACTGCCCCTTATCCAAACACACCACAAAGGACTACATTACTGGAATTAATGAGAAAGAATACAGAAAGACAAACTACATGACAAAGATTTATTACACAATTTACAAAGAGGGTTAATTGTAATCTAATTACACTGCCTACACAGTTTGTAAGTCCACGAAAAAAAGAAAAAAAATCTTAGGAAATAATTAGGAACAAAAATATGCCATACAGCATATTCTTACACAAATACA
>NC_051415.1:13970208-13971386 GCF_015228065.2 Penaeus monodon
CTAACTTACAACATTACACAACATTATACAGTATATTAAATTTATGGTCCCATCAAGGGATAAAAGGGAAGTTAAAATCACTGTGCATCAATAAAACAGTAAATAAATATCCAATTTAATGTATATTCCTAAATATAAGTTCTACAGCATAATAAATAATTTGGTCAAGCTGACCAAGCAAATAAAAAAGATCAAATAAATCATACTATATCAACTTAATTAAAACCAACCAATTAATTTACAATAAAACATAGATCTCACTTCACTTATCATTATCCATTACTAAGTGAAGTGACTTCACAATGACCATCTTTATTCTGTGCAATTGAGAAACTACAGAAAATCTTGTCATTGAAAGGGCAACATCCACCCATCTTAATTCTTATGAAAATCTAAGCTCGTATCTGCATGACAAGTAAAAGCAATTGTCAGTTATACTTAGCTGTTTATAGTTTAAAGCTATATGTTCTGGAGAGTGTGTAGCTTTTACTCAATCGTAGCACAGATAAAGCTCTAACAGTTACATAATGATGTGTTTATCAGAAACATTTATAGAGATTCAGCAAAGCAAATCGTATCACTTTAATTCTCAGCTTTAAAAAAGTGAATTCAGATTCATTTCCCAAGTCAAACTGCTGGCACTCTGCTTTTGCTTACATATACCTAATATCATTAAAATTTCATGGTATTAACTTACAATACCATAAAACTAATATTAGTGATTCATTTTAAAGCTTTGCTTTCATCACAGGTGGTAATTTTGATATAAATAAAATACTATTCTAAACATAATTTTTGGAAATGAGAAAAAATCAACTTTGAAAATTATATTTCTCTGTGAAAAAGGAGTCTAAAATCATCTAATCATTCAAAAATCACATTAAATTCTAGTTACTTGAGTCATATTTCTGTCAGAGTCCAACATCCTAACCACAAATCAAAGCTTCACTTCAGTCCTTCACATATTCTCACAAGTCTTTGTTGCTATGTAATGGAAATGAAAATAAATGTCACCCATTTCATTCTTTAAAAGCTTGCAAGATTACTTTCCTCCAATAGCTGCTCTGCCAGTGTGGTCCATCACCTACTTACAATAACCACAACTGCTGTGTTTCCAAATCAGAAGTTTACAATACTATAATTCTGTCTCCTGTAAGCCTCTCTATACCAATGACATG
>NC_051415.1:13971497-13971850 GCF_015228065.2 Penaeus monodon
CTCTATCAAAAGCACAGCAATAACTACTGACAGCTTCAGACTCAGTAGTATCTATAGGTGTATATGCCTTTACACAGGCAGGGAAAAGGGAATATATTTAAAGGTATTGGAACTGCTTCGGTTATCTCAGATATTCTCAAAACATGGTGTAAAAATAATATAAATAGAATAAAAAACAGTGTTTCCACTACTATTTTGACTTCAAGACACTGGTGCAAGGGGAGATGCAGTGAGGTCACATACCTCCCTCTGACATGCTACAAGTCCTGCCAAAACAGAGACAAAGTCCTGTAAACATGCATCACTAAATCCCTCCAATTGTATACAGGTATATCAAATTACAAGGCACAGTT
>NC_051415.1:13971910-13974331 GCF_015228065.2 Penaeus monodon
CAGATTTATCACCATGGAAGGTTACCCTGCCAGTGCTAAGGAGTTAGTGGCTTCTGTGAGAGGACACTGAACACACGTATATCTAAGGCATATTCGTTTTGTTGAGTACATGTACACTAGACTTTCAGTTAGATTCCGACACTACTCCCTTATTAAGCCATGTAAATAAGCTCAACTGGCAGCAGAATCGAGACCTAATCAGGGGTCCACGACTCTGGAAACTAAACACACCTCTACTGTGTAAAGGTACACAGACGTCAAACAGCATTATTAAGGCTCCACATAATTAGCCTAAGGTGTTTTGGATAATTCTATGAGATTCTGTTACAATGGGGAAAAGTATAGGAAAATGTGCATAAACCTGTTCATTAACGTTCAGTAATATTAAATTTTGGCCACTCATTTGACACATATTGGGAATGTGAAGTGCCTGTCACAAAGCTAAATTAGAAAATTAGTTCATACATTATGTGCTTCAGAATAAATATAACCATTCAATACACAGGGAATGTAAAAGTTTATATCACAAAGCATAAATACAAATATGTCTAAACATACATAAATTTACTATTTGTTAAAAATAATACAAATCATTTCACAGCATCAAAGAGATAAATATTAACTAACAAGAATTCAGAAAGCTTTGTTGCTTACTGTTTGTTTTCATATCAGTTATTCAACTTAATCTATAAAAAGATTAAGTGAAGCAAAGGCATTACCACAAATGTGATCCAAAATTCATTTTATGTTGTATTCTGTTGATTGTTATTACTAGCCAAAATATTCAGTGTGTATAAATCTTCACAACTTACAAACAACAAAGTACAGTTCAACCAATTTCAAAATACAGATTTATGCACTAGCATTCACTTCACAATGGTGTAAAGCTCTCTACTAACATGCAATATTATGTCTTTGGCCATGCAATATAGTATTTACTTATTTGTTGGTAAAGATCAAATGCAACAAATCACATACATAGTCACTTAATGCATGAATTCAGCCATGTTGAACTTTAGGCTATTTTCAGACACTGTGGTGAATCCATACTGTTGGTAAATCTCACTTATGCTCTCGGGTTTGAAGGGAGGCAATCCTCCATTACTATCCAGCACACCCAGGCTGCCATTTACCACAAGAGCAAAATAGTCCTCTGTAGCCATATCCTGAAACACTTTTGCATAGAGGTACTCTGCATCACTCAGTGCACCGTAGTCAACGGCTAGTGATATTGTACCATTTTCATTGTGAATAGTGAAGAGTTCTGGTATGATCTCTGACCGTCTGAACTGTCCCAATTTTAGGCTCTCCTCCAACTGCTCTGCACTCTCTGACCGGGTAAAGAATACAGTGCTTGCTCTCTCTGGCTTGAAAGCATTGAGTTGTTCATCAAAGAAGGGGTTGCCTTCATCTTTTTTCTCTCCTTTACTTTCATCCTCTGGCGCAGGTTCGGGATCTCCTCTGATGATCAGCTTTCGTTCATTAACTTTGTTAAAGTCATCCCATGCTCCCCAGTTCCTCCAGTGACACCAGTCATATCGATTAATGTAGTTGATCATTCCTTGGTGGTAGTCACAGTAATCCTGACAAAGGCGGATGACCTGCAAGCCAATCTGCTTAGGGTCAATCTTCTCATGATGGAAGATCACCAGAGGGTCTCCTTCACCAAAGTTTTTGTCTGGGTATTCAAACAGCTTCAAGACCGTTACCTTATATGTTCCTGGATGAAATTTTCGGACTGTGCACACAAATCCTTTTACAGTATTTGTGTGCATAGCATTCTGGGGATTTGAGTTTGCTGCATCCTTCATGTCCCCAAAGGACACTAGATCATTGACAGTGATGGTGAAGTCATCATCAGTGTCCTGCCGTGGGAAAGAGTAACCAGGGGAAAAGATCTCCGGAATGATGTGCTGTATGCGAGCCTTCCTGAGAGTCATCTCCTCCTCATACTTCTCCCAATAGGTTTTGTGTTGTTTGTCATCACTGACATCACACATATCTGTAAAGAGAGAAAATTCCTGTATTATCATAAACTTATCATCCACAGTTACTTTATAAAATGTGATTTCTTAGTCAATTCTCACTGGTAGAGGTACAGAAACAAAAGAACAGGCATAAACATATTATCTTTGTTTTTATATACGTGATAATACCAGTTACCATTATTTGTATCCAGATGCAAAGTTTTTAATATAATCAATTAAAATATTACATTAGAATAAAAAGGATACTATGAAAACTATTTTATATATCTTTAAAGTAATTTACTTAGTAACTACTATACATTGAGCATTACTCAATTTCAGAATACTTTAAATCACTGAAATAGTGAAAGAGTCCTGAACAGTATCTGCTTCAGTACAAGGCTGTTGGTTATTAATTCCAATGTTTACTGATGAATTTCTTACTTTTTGACTT
>NC_051415.1:13974695-13974881 GCF_015228065.2 Penaeus monodon
CCTCTGCTTCCATTACTGACTATCTTAAAAAACATTTCATCACCTACAGCAATATTTGCCATACCTGCAAACTTTTATACTTAGCTTTAATTTGCAGTTACATCTTCCACAAATTTGCATCTAAATTGTGATGATCAGCTCTTACAACTGCATTTTCATTCAAAATAAAGTGCATGCCATGTCCAC
>NC_051415.1:13975208-13977066 GCF_015228065.2 Penaeus monodon
TTACCCAGCAGCAATGAGTTAAGTCAGTGCTAAATATGGAATATATAAACTCAGTTATATTGCTTCTGAAATTACTTATCAAAACCTTTAGCCTACAGTGCAACATCTAGTCATATCTTTATTGCTATTGGTATTGGTTACTGTATTTTGAAGTCTAGAACTAGATACATACTCCAAATTAACCACACCATTTATCTATAAAATATATGTATTTTCTTATATAAAAAAATCCAGCACTGCCACTGAATTTGTGAAACTGTGGCCACTTCTAATGTACAGCAAAAGCACACCATGATTAAAGGCTGTGAAGAATAGGAAAGCCTTAATTTGGATGTGCTGGCTGAGCGAGTGCCAGTTTTGTTCTGGGAAAGGCCAGGCCCACTACAACTACAGTGCTCTATTCAAATCCTATGAGAATATGGTGAATAGTGTGAAAATAGAGTATACTAAAAGTCTAAGACAGTGTGTGGAAATGGAATAATAGAGACTGAATTCTTAAATCGGTGAAGCCACTAGTGGCAAAACAGTGTATGAGGATGTATTGTGTATAGAAATTATCAAATTCTTAACCCATTCACAACAGACCTGGGGTGTATCAGTGTGTACACCTCAGCATTTGCATTGTTGTCCAACTCATGGCCAGGCTCATGAGCTGTCATCCAGGCCACCAGGACCTGGGCCCATTACCCATGTCCAAGAGTTTTTTACCATGACATGATAGGACATCATCCAGTGTGAATGGGGTAGAGAAAGCCTGGCAAGTGTATGAAAGTATGAATGTATTGTACAAAGAACTGAGGAAGTTCTTGCAGAAAGGCTAGCCCTAGTGGCAAAACTATGTGTGAAAGTGTACTGTATAAAGAACAGAGAAAATTCTTAAATAAAGGCTGACACTAGAGACAGAAGTCTGTGAAAGTATGAATGCATTATATCCAGAACAAAGCAAGTTCCTAAATAAAAGCTGTTACTAGTGGTACTGTAATTACATAGAGATCATGCAAAGAATCTGTAGGTGCTGCAGGTTAACAGAAAGGAAATTTGTTAAACTACCTGTCCATTTTGGAATTTTCTTCCTGATTACAGTCTATGAAAAAAAATCTGAAAATAGCAACAGGAATGAATGAAGGATATGGAAAGAGAAAAAACAAACATTATCACCATAATGTGAAATATAGTATATAGACATGATACACACATTGGAGATGTAATTATCATTGCATGCTATAAAGCTAATGAAATTGACCCACTATTTCCAAGACAGAAATGCACAACCAACCCAAACAAGTATTTCAAGGGAAGCCTCTAACCTCTAGTAAGTGCAAGGGTATAATGGTGCTCTCTAAATATGCAAAACTGTAGGCTCTAATATATGCCAGGAGTAACCTGGTTTGTGAAGGATTACATCCTCAGCTTCTTCCATGTATTAAATGCCTTTACCCCCTGACAGCAGCAGGAGTGTATAGCTCATATTACCTCTTCTGAGATGGTGTTGGGAGATAAACCAAGATGCCATCCATCTGTTTTATACATGTGTGTGGTGGCCTGTGAGGTGGAGGTAGAATAGCTCAATGGTAGAGTGCTGGCTTTGTAATCACAAGGTCCCAGGTTTGCACATGGCCAGCCACTTTCAGCTGAATTAGCTATGGTACCAGCACTGGCCATCTTGCTACATCCTCCCACAGCGAGTACCCACGTCCATCTACAGACACAACCCCTATACCCACTTGGACAAGGGTCCAACTTTCATTTTCATTTTCACTTTGATACCTGGGAGGTGAGGTGTTTAGGCAACTGTATACAAGATAAAATCTATATGTGGATAACATGAACTCTCTGTTTAGGAGTTTTAATTTCTTTT
>NC_051415.1:13977099-13977314 GCF_015228065.2 Penaeus monodon
CTTAGTCCCTCTAAGTACCAGTACTTTAAAGAGTGAAATGGATAACATGTTGCTGAAACACTATACAAATTAAAGCTCATTACACTTCATTCTTCCAATTTCATGTAACACATTTAAATGCCTGTATGTTCATTCTGTTATAAGTTATGGTAGCTTAGTCACATTACATTAGTCTGCATAAGAATATGTTCATTATTGTTATGATAAAATTTTAC
>NC_051415.1:13977354-13977933 GCF_015228065.2 Penaeus monodon
CTTTCCTGCTTTCTCTACATCATATCATATAATTTCACAATTGTAAAAAGTGCCATATACTAATGATTTCTTTTTCCATTTTCATTTTTGTATATATCTTCACTATAATAACCCAGAATTAAACTACCTATCTCTGTGCTCTTTTCAATTTACTGTGTGCTCACTCTTCTTGCAGATTGAGTAACTTTTACATTATAGCTTTATTAATTATATAAACAAAATGTGATGAATCAGTATTAGAAAGGTTGCCAGAAAAAAACAACTTTAAATATTAAATGATACAATAAACATGGAGCTGTGCATACATATAATACATATTAAGAAACAGCAGCATAAAAGAACAATCCCTTCTAAACAAACAGGCAAAATTAACAAAATCACACAGTACACAGAACATAATCCTAGACAGTAACGTTTAGTGTTACAAAGTCACTTGAATTATTATCATTTCTAACATGTCTGGCAGTGGGAAAAGGACACAATAGCCTCTTGAGTCTCCCCTTCACTGTTACATGCCATATCGTGTGTCACATGAGTTTAATTTTCAACAAGGCTAGATGAGAAGTACTTTTATATGAG
>NC_051415.1:13977959-13978958 GCF_015228065.2 Penaeus monodon
CAAGACTAACCCATCACACACAAATTCCACTCTCAAGGTAGAAAGACTGATATACCTTGTTTTTAAAGCCATGATATCTAGAACATAAATGTAAGGCTACTGACTATTCCTTGTAAACATTACTGGTCAGTGATCTGCTTTGGATAACTGTGTGTTTATATATATATCAATGCTTAAAATGATTATTACTATTTAATATAAACTAGTATGAAACTCATGAACTCAGCTTTACTCCAGGTAATTGAACTAAAAAGATATACCCAACAATTCCTTTCTAAAGTCTATTAATTCTGAGGTCTAGCTAGGCAATGTATAGAATTATTTTGTAATACCTTATCTAAAATAAACACTTCATTACTCTTAATTTCTTTTTAAATAAACACTAAGCTTGAGACTTAAAATAATAAAGATCTGACATCATAATGTAACTCTAATTTTTTTTAAATTCCTACACCTGCAACATTACCAAAATAAGCACCTAAGGTAAAGACAAAAAAAACTGTTGAAGATTGCTGATGCACTTGTGAAGTAGGCTTTTTATTTATTTATCTTTTTAAAGTAAAATGCTTGAACCTTGCAGTTCAAGGGAAGAAAAGCTAAGTTAACTCTTATCCTTTTGGACATATATATAAGGGACAGTGCCTTAAAATTCTTACTGTCAGTGTAAATACAGCTTTTTAAATTCTCATTGGGAACCATGAGAGAAGAAATTTTAAATAATGCAGAACAAAGAAGGAAATCAAGCTGATAATACTTGCAAGAATAATTAGTAATCTATACACATAATCAAACAAATATCCTCTAACAGAACAGGTGAAAAAGGCACAATGGAAATAATATAGAGACTTTTTTTATGAAGCTGTTTTATATCATAATATTTAAAACATTCTAAAATCTTTTAAATAGAAAGAGTTATCTTCCTTGCATGTGTCCCAGTGTGTATCCTGGCACAGTCATGAGACTGAACTAAATACATCTCAAAAGATTAAAACATGGATG
>NC_051415.1:13978977-13979310 GCF_015228065.2 Penaeus monodon
CATACCCAGTACCTAAGACAAGAATGCTTCAAAAGAATCACCTTCCTATAAAACTAGATTATACAGCCATTACACCCTGAGAAGAGATGCGTACAGAATTCCCATCTACAGGGATCCAAGCTGCTTACACTCTTTCTGTTATTACCTTCATTCATGTCCCTTGTGGGGGAAGGGGGGGGGGGCAATAAAGAGGACGAGTTTTTATGCAAATTGATATAACATTATGAGCATTAAATGATCATTTACAAAAATGAATATTCACTTTTAGAAACTGGATAATAAAGAAGATTAATCTAACATCAATCATTATTTTCCACTGTTTCTTTGTCAGAG
>NC_051415.1:13980092-13982753 GCF_015228065.2 Penaeus monodon
TGTTTTACTCGTTCCACATTCAATCAAAGTCAGATTTCATATACATCAAGCAGTGTTCAGAAGCAGACACCAAGCACCAACTCAAGTAAGCAATGAAGTATCTAATGCTTGAGCAATTTTCATGACCTTTGCGAACACATGGATCAGCTGTTCTCAGTGCATTCTAAGTGTGTAATCATTTAAAACTTAGTGTAGTAACATACTGTGTAGTAGTACTGTACACCACGATCCTGGTATGCTACATTTTGGAGGTTGCCAATATGTTGAATATGTTTTTTTATTATAAAAAAAATATATATGTTTATATTTTATCTAAATGTTCCAATTTTCAAAATAAAAGCATCCTTCAAAGAATATCTCCTAAACAAATTTAATTTTGTATGTTTTACCAACTTTACCTCTAAGTAAATTTGTCAGACCATATATGCACTTTATGATCTAAAACAAAAACATTTATTGACCAAAGTAATAACTACACCAAATTATCAATTACCAACTGTTACATAATTTTCCTGGTCTTATGCAATATCGGCATCAACTTTTCAAATTGATAAAAGCTTTGCAACAAGGAATTCTTCAAAGTAGGAGAGAGAAGGGATATATGGGTGGAACCATTTTATGAGAGAAAAACTATAAGAAATATCCCATAAGTTATTCAAATTTTAACTTAAATAAGAAAATAAATAATCCTTTCTGGCTGGATAAACTAATGCAGAACATATAACACAAGAAAGATTATAGAATTAATTATTGCATATCATTACCAACTTACCTGTCTAATTTGTAAAATGTAACAAATCTTATTCAGTGAAAATTTAATACACAAAGAAAGAAAAAAAAATGATGTCAGCTGTTTTAGTGATTTATATAAAGATGATATATCCAGCTACCTTCTAGAAACTGTGGCATGAAGTTTTAATATTGCAGAAGTCTGATGAAGTAGAAAAATGTAAAAATACTCTTCTTCTTCTCTGTCCTAACCTATTGAAATCAATGTTTTGAACCACATCCACATAACTAAGAAAAAAAAAAAAAAATGGAATTTCCTTTTACACAAGTCTGGTATCTTGTGTAAGAGGAAATACCAATCCCCTTATATCTCAGATTCAGTCAGCTACCTCTCTTCTTCCACATAAAGGAAAAGACAAAGAAAGGTTTCTTTAAAGCTGCATTACAACTTGCTATCAGGAGAGCCCTATATAAGACTTTTAGTACTTTCTGCATGGGGTACTTTTACGTAAGATGGAATGAGCGTCAGTTTGCTTTGCATATTTGAGGATACTCATTTACTTCTGAATGGATATCTGTATTTGCATGTGAATATGAAAATGGCAGTTTATATGCAAATTTCTATTCACTGACGCTACTCTGAGAAGGAAACTTGCAAGCGATGTGCCGAGAATCTATAAATTTTCTTTCAATGCAGCATTATTCAAGTTTCAGGCCACTCTGAACTATGACTTGTAAATAATGTTAAATTTACTTTTACACCTTTAAAAAGAAAAAAAGTTGTGTATTTTAAACTTACGCACATTGAAATACTTAACTTCCCCCTAAAGTCAGAGTTGAATTTCAGAAAAAGCATGACTTCAAATAAAATGACATTAAGTGGTGCTTAGTTTCTCCATGTCTCTGATGAAGAAGCCACAAATTTCCAAGATCATTTGCACTAATCTGCACTGGGAAACTAGACAGGACAGTTTGCCACTCAATACCACATGTAGATTTAACCTTCCTTTTCTTCACAATATCAAAAGGAAATGCCAGTCAGCAACATATCCACTGACCACATCTTCAAATCAAGACATACTGAGATTTAACTGCATCAACATAATACAAGGTTATAATCTTCCAATCTCTACCAATGTCACATCTAATAAGCCAGTCAACATGATATCATCAATCACCAAATCACAGAAATCTGATATACACAGCTACTTTCAAGTCAATCTGTTTTTGATCTCATGTACAGAAAAAAAAAAAAAAACATCAATACAGATCATTCTCATTGGGGGGAAAACTATCAGTAACATCTGTTAATTTCCAAACTCTTAAAAATAAGGGAACCACAGCCCAGTTAATGTCATGTTAATAGCCAAAGCCTTTCCAGTGACATTTTCAACACAATTTCCACAAATCCGTATTCTTCTGCACTGCTTCACAAAGGAAATTGCAAAAAACGTGAGAAGGCACACCCAAATCACTCAAAGGGTGGGGAAAATCATAATAATAGAGGCCAAGACACTCCTAATTTTGAGGAAAAAAACACACCTTAAACACCATCCCGCTGCACATGATCTCAATTCCTTCGAGCGAAACCGAATATCTTTCTAGAAAAAGAGAAACATACATGTACAATTCCCCCATTCCGTTTGCTTGATCAGTTGCATGCAATACACAAGCATCCAAACACCATCCACAAAAAGGCCAAAGGAACAAAATACGCTCTGTCTAAAGCCATAAAAGCAACGCTAATGGTGAAAACAACGTTGAATAAACACGGCGGACCTCATTTCCCAGCCAAAGGAAAGGCCCAGAAGGAGGCACAGGCGTCCCCGTCACTTACTTGCAGCTTGCAGCGAGTCCCGTGCCACACACACGTTGTCCCCCGGCCCTGGCTCGCAGTATTGGGCGAGGTTGGAGCCCAGTGGTGCAGTGCCA
>NC_051415.1:13982832-13983334 GCF_015228065.2 Penaeus monodon
CGCGCGGATCCGTCACAACACGAACGGATCTGTTTGGTTCCGTTTTCTTCGCCTTCGTTTTCTTCGCCCCCTTTTTTGCAGTAGGGGGGACTAGTACGTTTTGGGAATATTCGCTCGGTTGGGCTATTTCTTTTCTTCTCTTTATTTCTTGATAAGGTGTAATTCTCAGTTTGGTTGTGCGCTGCGTGTGTTTGATTTGGATATCGCTGATTATATGAAATAGACCTAGGTTTTGTCAGAAAACGAGTAAAGAAAATGTCTCATCCGCAATGGGAATTTTCATATTTTAATCAAATTATCTGTATTTTAACCACGCAATCGCAGATATATTTGCCCATACCATCTCAAAATAAACTATGTATTGGCTTCTCAGAGAAACAAACAGAAGTATAATAAAAATACTCAGGAGTCCCATGCTCCCGAGATAATTTCCTTAACAACCTAATATAAAACTACATTCTTTCTCAAGTATCTTCGTTGAGTGTGCCGCTGTGGGAAATAT
>NC_051415.1:13986485-13986674 GCF_015228065.2 Penaeus monodon
TACACTCATACAAATCCTTACACACGAAACACTAAAAAACGAAACAGAAATAGCAAAGTGAGATAGGAAGACGCAAGAGGAACTAGTCAGACCATCTGTCACACATCGGAGAATAAAAAGCTGGGAACATACTAATATCTCTTTAAGGCGGAAGACTCGCCAGCTTAACTTTTCACTTCCTACTGCGTC
>NC_051415.1:13986751-13987122 GCF_015228065.2 Penaeus monodon
CACACGGGCTTATATGCACGTCCTACTTCTGTTCGCGTCTGTGTATCTCTTTCTTTACTTCTTTTGTTTGTGGTTTTTGGTCTGTAGTGTGCGTTTTTTATGGATGTGCGTGCACTGGAAATACACATATACACACAAGAACATATATACAAGTACAAGAACATAAAGGTATACAAGTATTGCACATAAAAAACACACGTGAAAATGTAGAAAAGGTGAGACGAAAAAGCAGGCAAAATGCAAACTTACTAACAAAATATTAAGTTATGATTAATACCTAACAACTTATTGCATTTCTAAAAGCATACAGTTTGTTCGTTTGTTGATGCGTATGAGCTTGTCTGCGTTTGTAGCATACAGTAACATCGTTT
>NC_051415.1:13987450-13987846 GCF_015228065.2 Penaeus monodon
CGAAGCGCACGGACACACGAATAATACGGTGAATGTTCCCACGACACCCGCATTTCCTCTCTAAAACGGGATTCTCCACCCTAATTACACGGCCTGTGCTCTGTCCAAATCCCTCCGAAACTTGCTGTGATCTGTGACGAATGGCCCAAAATCTCAAGGTAAATGTTACTGACACACCCTCAGCGACTCAAACAGCCGTCGTTGGTTACGGGGAAGGCCTAGAAACATTCCCCCGCGTCTAGTACGGCAAAATAGAGCTTATATCTCATATTTCCTTGGTTTTTCGTTAATTGCCGAAATCCGCCATGCCAACGCGATAGCTTGAGGCAGCCACGGTGATACCTCTGAATCACTGTGTGTTTATTAGTGACTTTCCCCCCCACAAAAAAAAATGTG
>NC_051415.1:13987947-13988170 GCF_015228065.2 Penaeus monodon
TTCATGGGATATAAATTTCAGTAGTAGGTATGCTAATTATTAGAATTAACAGATATTGATAAACAGTATTTGCTTGCGGTTGGACTTTTTTCATATGTATGTCTATTATTGATTAAATCGAATTTGCAAAATATTCACATCCCGCCGATGCTGTCTGAAATATTGTTTCCTTCGAGAAATAATTCGATTCACGAGGGGAAAAAAATCAAATTCTTTTGTTTTT
>NC_051415.1:13988206-13988414 GCF_015228065.2 Penaeus monodon
GTATTTAACTCGCGTTCTTGCCGAATTCACTGCTTGTTCACTAACTTCTCTATGCTGACTCGATGGTCTTGTCTGCTTGGCTTTACTCGTTGCCTGCTAGCGTGTGTGCCTCCTCCCCTGCCTGAGCGACTACTCCCATACCTGTTCTCGTGAATAATGCTTGTCTCCTGTTTTCCTCTCTCCTCGCCTCTGCCTGGCTATTCGCGCG
>NC_051415.1:13989003-13989432 GCF_015228065.2 Penaeus monodon
GTAGAGATGTAGCACATCCTTTCGTTGACTATTTTCCATGCCAGGCGTTCAGTACGTGTAAGTCTGAACGCTGTTTTTTTTGTTTCTCATTGCGCTCTCCGTGGCAAGGAGTTCGGCATGGTAAGGTAAGCATGCCGCTGGTGAGCATGGTGTTGTTTTGCCGCCATGCTGTAGGTGAAGGCCGGAGGCTGTGTCGGCCCGCTAACAGGTGCTCGTGTGTGTGTGGACGCATTCCAGTCATGGGCGTAAGACTTGAGGCTCCTAAGACGTACATGTGCGTCGTTTTTTTGGTTCTTAATGCAAATGGATGTGTACATACGAGACACGTATACATATGTGCGAGGTACATGCTTGGGTATGTACATAAATACTTGTGTGTGTGTGTGCTATGAAACGCACATGTTCCAGGGGGGGAAGAATATATCCTCT
>NC_051415.1:13990222-13990564 GCF_015228065.2 Penaeus monodon
CAAGGACATGCTTGGAACAGCTGCTACACTAAGAAAACGAGTTTCCTTTTCCAAGAAAATAAGATTCATTGCCCAAATTGCCCAGCCTGAGACAAGTAAAATGGCTCTTCTAATCTTTGGAAGTGTTCGGGGAGTGATTTCGACAGGACAAGATACATGTGCATATTTTTGTTAATGAGAGAATTTGTAATCTCTCGACGAGTTGCGAACAAGTTGACATGTATTTCATCATCTTTTAGTGCGACTTGCTAGATTCTGCGCTAATCTTCTAAGTAAAAAACACGCAGGTGAATTGTTTCTGCTTTGTAATAGGGCCCGGCCATGTGCGTGGTTCTTGCGAGG
>NC_051415.1:13990993-13991137 GCF_015228065.2 Penaeus monodon
TGTGAGGAAGGTGAAGCTGAAAGACGAGAGAGCAAAGAGTGGCGGGAGATGAGTTGGCGGTTATGAGGCAGGAGAGGTGTTGCCAAAGGTATATTTCAAGCATGCCAGGCTAAGCCAAGCTGCCGAAGGAAAGGAATTATAATG
>NC_051415.1:13991171-13991473 GCF_015228065.2 Penaeus monodon
AGGGTAAGGGAGAGGGAATGAGGGAGGCGAAGGCGCTTGGGAATGATGAGGGAGATGAGGGCGCTGAGAACTCGGGTTGTGAGTAATTGAGAGCAATTGCGTCCCCCTCATGCGACCTTTTAGATGCTATCGAGACACAACAAGGAGACTTACTTAACTGCGCCTGATGATCACGCGATAAGAACACGTAGCTAAGATAGGTCTACAACGCGATAAGTTCGAGGAAAGACGGATGAGGGTAAAGGACTTTATATCTGCCTCTCTGTCTGCTTATCGGCCTTCCCGATTAACTGTGGATATAT
>NC_051415.1:13991512-13992401 GCF_015228065.2 Penaeus monodon
ACCTGCCTCCCTCTAACTCTCTCTGCCTCATGGCCGAGAGGGCACGGATGATGGAGGAAGAGGGGCGGGGGGTGGGGGGTGGGCGGACGGAGCCCTGTACATCTGCCACGTCCCCGGTTCCTCGTGGCATGAAGGTCGTGATGGCGCGCTGGTGCCGGCTCGCTCGCAGCATTCCGCTCTCACACTCGGGAGCAACGTCGACTTCAAGTGCATCAGAAATCGGAAGCGCTCTTGAGAGGTCTTCGAGGGGGCTTCGTGCGGCAAAAGGTGATGTGACTCGCCTGCGTGACGTCGACTGCCAGTAACGGTGTGGCGCCTTTGTGACAGCGGTTATTCCACGCAGTCTGCAAGCAATGACTGTGCTACTGCAGGCCAGGATGTCCGTGTTAATGACATGCGGACACGAGATGCGAGTGACATCCATATTTACCGGGGAGGAGGGAAGGTCATTCAGAGTTCAATCAGGGTCAAACACGCACAACTTTTGATACATCATACAATCTTGGTCGTGCGGAGAGACATGCTGAAATACGAGTTTATATTAACATGCATTTCTTCTCTCTCGCCATTCTCATCACTTCATCATACATCTGCCTTCTTATACCAAGAGAAGCACGCACGTTTAATTCACACCGATTCAACATAGAGGAAGCTAGAATGGAGTTACCTTGATGAGAACTTCGTAAAAAAAAATATGTAACAAAAACGCAATAAATTCTTTCCAGAGGCAACGGTGAAATTGATATTCTTTTTATATCATATTTTCCAATGATAGGAACAACTGTATTTATCTCCCCAAAGGATTTTACATCGTCATCCCTAATGCACCTTGAAAATAAGTACATGGCGCAGCTCTTCGATATCACTTGTTAAGCACACGTCCGTCTAC
>NC_051415.1:13993811-13993891 GCF_015228065.2 Penaeus monodon
TAAACTAATAAAAGAACTACACAGATAAGCCTTCGGAAAAATCATGAATATGAATGTTTGTAATCTCATTTATAGGACTT
>NC_051415.1:13995128-13995774 GCF_015228065.2 Penaeus monodon
TGGCAACGGGAAAAAACAAACGTAATTAGTATAATGACAATAAGACTTTCAGAATTTATGGTAGAAAAAATTCCAAAGCAAAATAAAATGATGCGAAAGTTACCAAGTTTGAATTCCACCTTTTTCATTTAGACATAGGTTATTGATTTATCTAGGTGGTTTCGAATGTTCGGTGGCTATGTTTAATAAATCAATTTGTTTAATCAGGGTTTTCCTTTATGCAATAGTGCACAGAAAGTGAACTGCCTTCATATATATAAGGAGAGAAGATAGATGAAAAAAGAAAGAAAAAATGAGTAGAGTAGAAATTTAATATTAAATTTATAGATAGAGATAATATAGAAGAGAGATAAGATAAGAGAGAGTTAAAGAGAGAAGAACGAAGAGAAAAGAAAGACAAGAGAATAAAGAGAAATAAAAAAAAGAGAACAAAAAATGAGAAGAGGATCAGGTGACCCAGATAAAGAGAGAGTGAGAGAGCGAGAGAAGCGAATCAATAGAAGAGGAGCTAAAACTGCTTATCTTGCATCTATGTCTACGATAAATTTCTTTCCTTCTCTGTCGTCTGCACTTTAGTTTTGCACTTCAAGTGACTGTCTGTCTAACATCTCTTAAATCAAACGTTGTCACGAATTAACCGATACCT
>NC_051415.1:13995818-13996012 GCF_015228065.2 Penaeus monodon
ACTCCTTGAGCGAATATCAATCCTTCACACGACAGAAGTCAAGTATCACCTAACACAATTCGCATCCCACGACTGCACGCGGAATCAAACTCACGTATATAGTGAGGCACAGACGTATCACACGCCTGTCATCAGACAGAATAGATTTACAAACGATACGACATGAAATACTATATATATCCATTTTCAAAGAT
>NC_051415.1:13996052-13996141 GCF_015228065.2 Penaeus monodon
TTGTTGGATAGGTAATTACAACTGCAATGGACCCAATCAGAAACACCATCTACATGCGTTATGCACAAGAAATACTGAGCATGACACGT
>NC_051415.1:13996442-13996574 GCF_015228065.2 Penaeus monodon
CAATATACCCATTAGATTTATGTGACAAAGAGCAGGAATGGTGCTACACTGATCAATTATATTCGCACGGATGGGAGGACAAAGTATAGTTCTAAGAGGGAGAGAAGAGAGTAGAATGATTGACCTTCCAGA
>NC_051415.1:13997400-13997613 GCF_015228065.2 Penaeus monodon
AGTTTTTTAAAACGTCGTTCATCAGCGTATTTTTATCTGCAACAAATACACTCAAAACACGAAGACCCCATGTAGGTCCCCCAAACAAGCCCTTTTTTAATAGCCAAAGGTTTTAGAAGTTAAAAAATTAGTCCCCAAGATTTGAGCACTGACATATGCCCCGGTTATAGCATCCCCCTTTTTGAAAAAAAGCTAAAGAGAGGAATAGGGTGC
>NC_051415.1:13997636-13998576 GCF_015228065.2 Penaeus monodon
TCGCCTCTCGCACTTCGGAGGACCAAAGTCTCATATTTCTAAGTCGGCCGGTTTGCTGACGTTCTTGAATTCTCATTGCCTTCCTAAACAGGTTTTCTAAGCAATCCGAGACCACGCCCACACAGCAGACTACACTTTCATTCATAAAAGCTGGGGGAGAGAAGGAAAAGGAAAAAAAAGTGAAAAATTCAGTGAGAATTTGCTCCTGAAAAACAGAGATATAAATTCCGCTGACTCACACGAGAACGACATGTGCGCAGAGGATTTGAAAGGTGTCTCTTGTGCAGCTGTTCGCTTGCCTTCATCGAGTATCGGCATAAGCACACCCTCGGCTTGCTTGAATTACTTAAAGGCCTCCTCTCTGACGTTTGCCGATTGGTTGGTCGCTTTTCCTCGGTAGGAGAGAGCCCGGCCCTTCCGAACTGTCTCGGTCCTCGATGCAGGGAGCTTTTTCTCGGAGTCGACTTTGTTCTTTGATTTGTCTTTTCTTCTTTTTAATTACGGGATATGGAAGCTTCGTTGAGATTAGACTAGAATAAAATAAAAAAAAAACGCGAATAATCTTCATTTAATAAGGGTAAAGAGCATAATTAGTATCAAAGGATCTCTCTGACGATAGAATATCATATAACCCAGCTGTCGCGCTTTCCCAAATATGTAAACAGATCGTTTAAGCTTTCATGCAAAAATAACAACGCTAAACTAAGAAGACATGCGAGAAGGGGAAAATAATTCTCCCAACATATAAGTAGATATTGGCAAAAACTTAAATCCAGAGAGGAATGCAAGGGCACCCGGACTTATTCGTCTACATTCCTTACTATATTTATCACTTATTCGCAATAAAGCCGATGTATCTCAGCACACCGCCTTCCCTCTCTGCCTCGCTGTCTCCACCTCTGCCGCGCCCTGCAGGCTGCCTCGTCCCTCCGCTCCTGCT
>NC_051415.1:14000656-14000794 GCF_015228065.2 Penaeus monodon
CTTTCCCAAACCAGGGTTCGACTTCTCCGCCGAAGATCAAACATGAACCTTTACCACTGATGGGGTAACAAGTGAACACTGCCTGCCTAACACTCGTACGCTATTTCATATAAAGGCCCAAACCTGAACCACACATCA
>NC_051415.1:14001051-14001583 GCF_015228065.2 Penaeus monodon
TCAGGGAAAGGGATGTGACAGAGAGTGGGGGGAGCAAAACCCGTCTTCTTAATAACTAAAACTTTGAAGAGAAATCATATGTTAGAGTAAAACTTTAATGCGCTTTACACTGGCTGAAGACTGAAATTTGGTATAGAGAGTAACACAGGTAAGATGACATCAGGGAGGGATGTGGCAGAGAGTGGTTGGAGCAACACCCACCTCCTTATTATGTAAAACGTGGGACCAAAACAGTTTGTCAAGCTAAAACTTTCTGAGGTTAAAATTTTGTTGGGTCTGTAGATGAGATGAAAAACAAAGAGCATATTGTCTGTTTACAAAGATTTAGTTCCAGATATATGCTTCTTAGTCAAATTGAATACTGTTAGTAGTTGCTGTTTTATTCTGTATATACATAATAAATTTATACTGAGTTCTCACGCTTATAACTTTCTATCCACCCGACTGTGTTTTTTTTTATTTGTTGTTGTTGTTGACATGTGTGTATAATGCCATTTTCTTCTGCACTTGCACGCCCAAGAGTCCCAAACCA
>NC_051415.1:14001653-14002346 GCF_015228065.2 Penaeus monodon
ATTTCCATTCTGAGAAACAGTCAACAGAGTTATGGAAATATGTGGTTAATCAGACCATTTCTTGAACTATCCAATGATAAGCAAGAAAAATGTCAAAATACCTCAAAACGTGTAGGGGAAAGATGACGCCTGAGCCACCATGTCAGATAACTTTGCTCGCCTCCTCGTTTCCTGCTCTATTTATAACCTCCCTAGTCTAATGGTTAAAAAGATCACCCTCGGGTCTCACTCTACAGACCTTTGACTGCGATGTTGCGAAGGGCTCTGGGGGAACCGTCCCGAAGGAGTAAGTATTATATATATTTAATCTCTATTAAGAAATGTTAATGGAGTGTCGAACAAGGTGAGAAAAGGCGCTTTTATATTCGAGGCTTCGGAGACACTTTGGGTTCGATCAAGATCGTAATTACGTCTCTGTCGGACGAAACAAAGAACAATTATTATTTATTTCAAAGTGTGTCACGTCAGTCTGAAATGGTATCTATCCACGGTTATATCTGATGATGGCGCTATCTTATCCAACCCAGAATAATTTCCTATCTGATGCCCGTTATCATGGGTTCATTATCTCGGGGTGACAGTCGTTTCGATATGCCAGTCATGCCGTCGTGATATTGTTTCCTGAGTCATATTTAGAATACGCGCAACTCTTCGGCAAAATTTTATAGTAAAAAGAGGCATGTTTTTAACATT
>NC_051415.1:14002433-14002782 GCF_015228065.2 Penaeus monodon
TTATCACCCGTCTCTTCTCGTTACGTAATCTTTTGATCACTTGTAAGTATGTGCGTCTGTACATGTATGGTCAGCCCTGGGTACGTGTGCTCGCAAATGAATCGTCCATCCATCTCCCTGATTGGACAGACGCGAGGCAGTGGACACCGTCGTGATACCAGTGTACAGGTGCGTTAATCACGGGCCGTCACTCCTCGCTCTTCAGCATCCCGGCCTCATCTCAGCTAGTTCCCTCAAGGGCCGGAGGCTGCGTGTGACCCCTTCAGGCAGCGTCAGTCCTGATGGATATTACAGTGGTGTAACTGCCTAAACTTACCTTGGGCTTCTTAGTGTTAAATAGATTGTTTAC
>NC_051415.1:14002812-14003316 GCF_015228065.2 Penaeus monodon
CCTGTTCTCCCTCCAGCCGACGAGACACAAATCAAACAACGAGTGAGCTGCAGCTCCCAACAGCAGGATCGCCAAGGGCAGCGCCGCGTCCCCCGGCCACTTCATGACGGAGGAGGGGGAGGGGCAGGCGGGGAGGTGCCCGGTGAGGGTGCAGGAGCTACCCCCGGAGGAGGAGGCCCGCCTGGTGACCCTGGGGTTCAAGGGCTACACTGGGCTGGTGCGCACACAGCCTGGGGGGATGTTGATGAAGGCCAGGTGGGTGTAGGCGCCCGAGGGCTGCCTGGCTGCTCCGTCGCGTCGCCGATCTCTGGCGTGATTGTCAGGGATTGTTGTTGTTGCAATCCTAGATTTGTTGCATTCGACGCGTTTGTCGCTTTCGAAATCATAAAATCTATAGGATCTTTTACAATTGCCCTTATGACTAAGATTATTACCATATTAATTACAGTTATTTAGCTGTTATTTATAGTCGTTACCTTTATTAATTGCCACCCCAGTTATGGA
>NC_051415.1:14003364-14004152 GCF_015228065.2 Penaeus monodon
TTAAACCACAGTATGAATAACGTAAACACTATTATTGCTAATGTGAATACTTATCTAGCAATGATTTCATCAGTACCATTACCATTCCTTTACCGTTCTACAGTCTATAAAACTGTAAAAAAAATATACTGTTGCTGTTAACTACAAAACAGACGGCGGTTACTGTAATACCATGTTTAATATAAGAAATAGTAATTTATTTGTTGATTATATACTTTTCAAATATCATTAATTACATACAACACAGTACTCTTCACACTTTCAACTGGCTAATTAGCCCCGTACATATGCAGTACGATAAAAAACGAGTATGGGAAAAAAAAGCTTGCCAACAGAATAACAACAACAGACACCCACCCCCATGTAGGCGACACAGTGACACACCCACTTAGATCTACAACAAGAATGAATGTGGAGTAGTTCTCGCACCGGACGCGTTCATTTGGACCAGCTAGGGAACAATGCGCCAAAACATAAAGAATCTAGTGCCTTGCATGTAACGTGCCAGCTGCTCTTTCTATGAATAATAATGAGAGGCTGAATGGGGCGAGAGGAGCGACATCCATCAAAGAAGAGGCCCATTATGGGAGACTCGGAATACAGTGCAAACGTCACTCTTCCTTATTGAAGTGAAGAATGAATCAGTCGCCAGGCAAGCCTCCACTGCAGAGCCATTCACGGGCCTCGGTTACAACTCTATAAAAAGTAATTCCTGGCACATAGTAAAGGCGAGACAACTCAACCGTGTCAAATGTGTGTTTAGAGACCACGGAGTACAAATGAGAAAC
>NC_051415.1:14004454-14004952 GCF_015228065.2 Penaeus monodon
CCGAGCAAGAAGCAGAGCAAATGATTAGTCAAACGAGCTAAAACCTTTGTCAAACATGGCGGTGACAGGCGTCCCAACCCAACTTTTCATGTATTTAATTATTGCCTTAGATACGAATAGACATTCCTAATGACAATGTTGCCTGACGTCTAATCAACGCAACAACTCTTTTCGATGTAGTTAATTATGCAAATCTCCGCATTTGTTAATCCGCCAGAACAAGTCCATTCAGCAGGGTTGTCAATTCAATAAATCCTCTTGCCAATCAGGATTAAATACTTCAGGACTAACGTACAGGATTTTATAGACGTGATCGCCCGGGGCAGCAAGGTGGCGGTTGAGGGGCTGCCTGCCAAGTCGCAGCTCGTGAGCCTCGGGTTTTCAGCCGTTTCTTGCTCCTATTACCATTAAGACTAGTGTCGTTAACGTTATTATTGCCTTTGTTATCGGCCACGCTAGTTTATGAAGGTTCTTATTTCCATCAGGAACTTTATTTAA
>NC_051415.1:14005109-14005570 GCF_015228065.2 Penaeus monodon
TTGAGTAGTGCTCATCCTTGTAACCGGATGCATAAATCTTAAAGCTGTGCTAATCCTCTATAAAGGAACATTACACTGAATCTCGAACTACGATCTCAATATGTGATATTCTTTTTTCATATTTCAAGACTCGCATCAGCTGGAAATTCCTCTTGAATTAACTCATGCATTTCCGACACACATTGCGATCAGACAGACAGACATTCTCCTTGTCACATTTGTAAAATACACTTCAAGTTGTTTATATTTATATTCCCTTCCTTACTATGGTAAAAGGTTCAGGAATTTAGGAAATGAATTATTCGAAGCATTTTTGAGATACAGAACAGATTATGTATAGTTTTCTTATTGCTAATGATATCCTCACAATCATTTATTTATTGTCGCGTTATGGAAAGGCCATAGACTAGTTATAACTAGCATTATATCATCATGAAAATACCATCCCATTCACTATGGCG
>NC_051415.1:14005725-14006866 GCF_015228065.2 Penaeus monodon
TGATATTTTATGGGATGATTATCGTCCCCATCACTCTTCCAAGTGGTGAATATAACCCCATCATCCTCGGGAAATGCTTCCTCTTCTCACAGCTGATCATCAATATTTTAAGGTATAAGGAGATGGCTCCGCGCTTCTACAACTTCGACTTCCGGCCTGACGACATTGTGGTGATGACGTATCCGAAGTGTGGCACCACTTGGATGCAGGTGGGGACGCTTAGGTCACTGATGTAACCCTTTTAGAGCGCGAGTGCATATAACACGGGTTCCTACAGACTAAGTGCATTAGAAACTCTGACTGCCCAGGCGTGAATTAAGTTATGATAGTGATGGAACATGCGGAGACAGCAGAGTGCGCTGTGTAACAATAATTAAAAAGGATATAGTGTTTTCATTAATGAATTTTCATGATTTTTGCTATTCTAAATGTTTATACACTTTATCACAGTATATAATATCTAATTCGTGCACATACTTTTATTTGACAATGCTACTAAGTATGGTAAACCAATTTACTCCCTGAACTTCTATTCCTGAACAATAAAGGGACTAAACATAATACTTGGGAATAGTTGGTTGATACTGATCGATATTCGTGGTTCTTAGGAAATTCTTTGGGGGATGACTCATTTGGACGAACTTGACGAAGCAGACCGTCTAGCCATTTCTAACAGGACCTATTTCATTGACAGTGTGAGTCTCTTTGTTGTTTATCTATTTATCACTCTATTCTTGTCGCCATAATCTCATTGTCCTTACAGTCTTGGATATAATTACTGGGTTTTTAGAATATTTTTTTTGTCTCTTGAATTTGAAGTGTATGCACCTATACACACACCTTCCCGCTAGTCCCTCGGCCACGGATTCAGGCCTAAGAAACTTGTAATTTTACATCCAACGTCATTTTCCAATAGGACGCCCTCTATCGGCTGGAGGACCAGATCAAAGACCGATACGTGATGGAGAGATTTCGCTCGCTTTGTCCCGACGGGCGGCCCGAGCAGGGCATCATCTTGCAGTCGTGTAGAGCGCAGCCTCCTCATCTCACCAAGCCAAGGATCATCAAGACGCACTTCCCCCTCTCGCTCTATCGGCCTGATCTCCTGGACAGGTGTAGGGTGGGTGGCGCGCTCGGCTTC
>NC_051415.1:14007665-14008025 GCF_015228065.2 Penaeus monodon
GCGTTTTTTGACGGCACTTAATATTGTCAACCTGCATTTCCCGCCGCGCTGTCGCTGCGTGCAGGTGGTGTACGTGTGTCGCAACCCCAAGGACGCCTGCGTGTCCTACCACCACCACTGCCGCCTAATCAACACCTATAGGTTCGAAGGGAGTTTCGAAGCCTTCACCAAATCCTTCATGGCAGGAGACGTCTTCTACGGCCGGTTCTGGGACCACGTGGCGCCTGCGTGGGAACGGAGGCGCCATCCTCATGTCCACTTCGTCTTTTACGAGGACCTGCAGCGCCACGGCCTCCAGCAACTCCACAAACTCGGGAGGTTCTTGGGCCTACAGCTTTCGCGAGAGCAGCTGGAGATGTA
>NC_051415.1:14009303-14010632 GCF_015228065.2 Penaeus monodon
GTGTGTAAGATTTTTCCCCCTCCTCGTGTGAAATTCCCTTCCCTCTCCCCCATTCACGCCCCGCACGCACCTCCTGCAGGGTCGCCAAGCATGCCAGCTTTCCGCAGATGAAGGCTCGCGACGCCCGGGTCCCCATGGTCCTCAGCTCCTCGACCAACGGCGCTGTCGGGGGCTTCTTCAGGAAGGGCATCACGGGCGACTGGAGCAACGTGGCCTCAGCTGAGCTCGATGCCCTGATGGAGGAGTGGGTACAGGAGCATGCCGAGCCCTTGGGTATCAGGTTTAAGTACGCGCCGTGTGAGTGAAGAAGAGAAAAATAAGTTAATAATTGTCAAACTCGAGAGCCATTGTGTCTTAATGTGTCTGTCCATCGCGTGGGTAGTGTGTTAGTGAGCAGTTATTTATGAGGTTATTAATGGTAGTAATGGCAGTGGTTGTGAAATTATAGTGTGGTATTTTTAAACAATGAAAAATATTATCCGGATGGTAAGGGAAACAGTTATATATAATAAAGTAATTTGTTATCATTATCAGAGTAAGCACATTCATAACATGGTTTATTTTTTTTAGATTAAAACTTTGTCGTTCGTATATCACAAAACCTGTGTCTGATTACCAGCCACAAGGAGACACACTTTAACACGTTTTATATTTTCGTTGTCTCCGTTATGTTGAAATAAATGTTACGTAAGGATGAATGTTTTTCTTAATTATAAAAATAGAGCAACACTTATTCATTTGCCACTTCTGTGTGATGATGTTATTAAAACCAGGTCTGTTGTTTTCGTTTGTTCTTACATATAAGACGGCTAACCCAAGTCTCTCTCTCTAAATAAATAAATAAATGTTTATAGTTTCTCCTCTTATCATTTTTATTCTTATGTGTTTATGCCATTATAAATAGGTTGACTTTTTAGCAAAACTATTTCTCTCATGATCTTTCTGGGTCTCAGTTTCTACTCTCATGCTCTGCTTTTCTCTTGTGTACTATTTCTACATTCCATGCATTTTTGTCAACAACTGTCTAACATCCTGAAGATTAGATATTAGTTACATTTATTTTTCTTTCTTATATGTATACAGCCGGTCATTAATTCCAAAACATAGACCATATGTAAAAGAAAAAGGTTACAAGGTTAAAGAGAGCGCGGGCTTATTGTAAATACAGTTAAATACTTGACCTTTCCTTGCCACGGGTGTTTTGCAAGGGTGACAAAGCCTCTCCTTAACACAGGTCAGATGTAATTACAGAATGCGGCTGTTCTGAGGTATTATCCTATGATATATATGATATTTTTCTCTCTTCTCTCTTTCGCTTTTATCATTTTG
>NC_051415.1:14010713-14010869 GCF_015228065.2 Penaeus monodon
GTTATTTTTTTCATGTACCGTCGTTCTTCATTGTTTTACGTCTAGCGAGGGAGAGGGTTAACACAAAATGATGTATGTATTGAGTTACTTGCATGCGTTTGTATAGAGAATTATATAATTATTTCAGAAAGAGTGATATGGTCTGTAACAGAGATA
>NC_051415.1:14012131-14012503 GCF_015228065.2 Penaeus monodon
AGTAAGAACTTCTCGTTATTGATAAAAACTACTATTTGAATTAGCACGCAATATTTCAAATGACTAACAGCCGACTTAAAGCGAGACATGATGCTTTTCGCTAGACTGAAACAAACTGACTCTTAGATAGGCTTCCTCCCTCTGTGCCACATACCGTCCTATATGTATTTAATCCATTTCACACGCGTGCATCCTAGACTATACTAGAGTCTGTTGCGGTGTCCCTTTCTTTAGGAAATTATCTCTTAACGCGGGAAACATGTAGAATAGTACTAGAAATTTAACATTTTCCTGAAAGTCGTACCAATTGTACTTGGCGCAGCCAAAAGTACCAAAGCTGGTACATTAGTACCAGTTTTGACATGCCTGGTG
>NC_051415.1:14012627-14012985 GCF_015228065.2 Penaeus monodon
GTAATACATCACTATACAATGTCTAAAAAAAAAAGGTAATTGAAGAGAGCAAAAACGAAGTATATGTAGGCTCGGATATCCCACCATGTTTCGGGGCCTTTGCATGATGAAATATAAAGTGGCGGGAAACGCACGACCTACTGCCGCGGAAAGGGCAAGATCCCCTCGCTCCCAGGAATTCAAATTAACTCAAATAAGCCCGCTGTGGAGTTATATGATGTGGGGTTATAACTGATCTTGTGTAGTTATTGGTGTTGTGGTATTGTTATATGATATGAGATTATAAATGACTAGCTCTTTTGCTGTGGTGGTGGTGGTGAAGTTGTATAGTTGTGACGTTTTAACTAACTATTCTATT
>NC_051415.1:14013109-14014560 GCF_015228065.2 Penaeus monodon
GGAGTAACTATGGGGTTTTGACTGATTATCTTCTTTGTTGATATTGCGGTATTTTTTCTTAACGTACTAGTGCACCTACGTTTATACTACTGAATGTGGTAGTTTAGTGTGTGTTGAAATTATTTGTCTTTTTTTTTCTTAGTGTGAAGCAGTCTGTAAATATCTTGAGCATGGCATGTTTACTTAAATCACTATATTTTTTTTGCAACTGTTTAACAACAGTAATGCAATTGGAAAATATTGGTACCTTCGTAGATTACAAGACAAATTGCTTGTTTGAGGATCTTATTTGAAATTATTTCAAAAGTTTCCTGATAACATACCCACCCATCTATATTCATTACATATATAAATGTCTAGCGTATATCTGCTCAAACATTTTTCCCATCACAGAAACTTGATTTTTAATCTCGCTTTCCCTAGAAAACGGAATTAGATTTAGGAATTCATAAAATCAAAGTTAAAACATGGAAGAAAAAGTTAGATAAAGTTTACTGAGTTATCCTCACAGCAGTGGAAAAAAAGTTTAACCACAGCTATCTTAGTCACGATAGAATTCCTTCAACAAAATGGCAGCTTTTATGCGAAATAATGCATACAAGTATAATGTAATGTAACTATTTCTCTCATTGTTCCCTTATTACATTTTTACCCTTTAAGTATTATCATAACATAACTAGACCTGCTTTTAGAGTTGTTGTAGTCACAGCCATCACGAGCAATGGTAGAATTGATAGTATCATCCAGTTAATACTGCTTGTGTTTGTTATTACCACTACCTTCGTTGTCAGCCTTATTACCGCAATTACTATTGTTAGTACCGGTATTATTGTTGGTGATCGTGGTCATCACCATAAGCAATAAATACTGTAACGTGTATGTATGGATATTAAATGCAATGAACTGAAACTCTCCTTGTTCGTCATAGTTATTATTCTGTTATTCATCTGGTTATTAATCCATTTTTTTTCTTTGGATGGAGATAATGAGTAACGAATTTTCACTAGCAAGGAAAATATTAACCATAGTGGGATGCTGGAATCATACTGTAACCAGTTTCTTCTGCAATGTACAGCAACATCTACCCTGCCTTCAGAATGTTAGACCCCACTGAGATGAAACGACATCTTCAAATTTTCAATACATTTCCTCATCGGGATTTTAGCTCGGCACTCTCACTACCGTAACTATCGTGTGAAAATGAAAGGTTTAGATTATTGAGGAACACTACAAATTTGTCAGATCTTACGAAAGCAGGTTTTACAGTATTACAGATTTCTGAAAGTGATAGATCTGTGTATTTTCCTTCTCTCCCTCTCTCTTTTTTTGTATTTAGGAATGTTAATTGAAATATATACGATGTGATCGTTTTGGCTTGCTTGGGCTCGTTGCTTGATTTGCGAGGCGGACAGAACGGAAAAACGCTGCTTTAAACCCTCCTTTAAAGTTGC
>NC_051415.1:14014776-14015211 GCF_015228065.2 Penaeus monodon
TAATGTACTTATTAAGTTTTTTTTTTTCATGTATAAACAACATATGAGGCGAATGTGACAGAAAGATAGACTGGACAGCTTTAAATAAAACTGAGAAGTAAAAAGAAAAAAAAAATAGCTATCACTGTGAACTTTTACCGAAGTAAACTGTACCTAAGTTGGTGCGATAAGAATGAAAGGTTTACATACTGCTAGAAGAAGGAGAGTGGAGAGGCTCTGTGTCTTCTGATTTATCAATAGACACAACAAAGGTCTGGAGAAGGAAAATGATCTCAGCTTAAAGCAACAGTCATCGGAACACGACTGGTTGGGGGAGTCCTCTTGGACCTGCACATTTCTCGCCAGCAATGAATGTTTTGTGCAATCCTCTTTCACTGCATGCAGGTTACGTCATTCCTGAAAAGATAAAGTCACCCCAGGCCTCCAGTGAATATC
>NC_051415.1:14015752-14016531 GCF_015228065.2 Penaeus monodon
CCTCATGAAAATGTCACGGAAGTTCCTGAGCGTTCGACAACAGCTCAAGCGCCGGTCCATTGCTGAAAAAAGTAGATGGGGGGGGGGGTATCAGGACGTGGGGGGAGTGGAATATTTGTACTTAATCATCGACTCGACCCCGGGGACCTGCTTCGCTTGCACCAGCCTCGTTACGCCGCCGGCCAGAAGCGCAGAAAAAAAGTGCGTATAACTCTGCGGTATGTTAAAGGCATGTTTCAGTCTGCAACATATCTGTTGTGGTTTGGCGAACATTTAGACATGTCTGTCATGAGACTTACTATAATCATTGTGTTTGACATAGAGTACCAAATGCATAATCAAATCAAATTACATGATTAAGGCAGTGGGAATTCATATTATGAGATATCAAGTTGTCTATCGAACGCGAGGAGAGAACTAAACTTACATTCCATATACAAATACTCGAACTGCAACCATCTAGCTGAGTGTTGTGCTAATCTCGACTAAATTTTCATCAGGCAGCGCAAGCAAAATGCACACTTCGGTTATATACTGTAAGACACTGAAGATATGTCCTAATTCCCTTTACTTCCAATGTCAAACTGTCTTCTCTGAGCCTTGGGGAAATATCGACGACCCAGTTTAGGCTGGGAATCACTGATGTGTATTAACGCAACTGTGTATCTGACGTCAAGACAGAGACAGAATCCTTACATTCATGTATGCTCCGGTGTTAGGTCAAAATCTTACAAATAGACACGGGAGGCATCGACGTCAAAATAGAGCCACCTAGCTAC
>NC_051415.1:14016625-14016814 GCF_015228065.2 Penaeus monodon
TCATTAGGGGTCTTCTATTTTTGTGCCAAATAGGCTACTCTTTTTCCTCCGGGGTGTACAGAGCAAAAAGATGACCTCTGCCACGGGATGATCTGCTTCATCCGGATCGTCAATTTTTATGAGTCGAACTCCCTTCCCCCAGCGTACGGTTTGTACGTTTTGGAAACTGATGGAGAAAATGGATGGCCC
>NC_051415.1:14017080-14017222 GCF_015228065.2 Penaeus monodon
AAGAATGTAAACAAAATTGTAAACAAATTGTAAAGAACACAGCCCATGCAAATTTAAAGATATACGTTTCTTCGGGAAAGCCTGTTCTACTTTCTTCCTCGAAATAAATGTGCATAATAACCATAACCACGAATGATAGAAC
>NC_051415.1:14017335-14020737 GCF_015228065.2 Penaeus monodon
ATGATGAAAGTGATTCATATCAACGGTTTTGCGTTATATTTGAGAAGTATATTTACCTACGCCTGGGTATTCCAGTATCACAGAACTTGGAGTCATGGGAATACCCGTATTAGCATAACGCCTCATGGTTTAGTGCTGAAGAGTCCTCCTCTCTGAGTCACGGAGTGTTCTTCGTTCAGAGCTATAGACAATATTGCAATATTAAGTTATGCAGATTAATGAAGAAAATGTGGATACTGTAGCACGCGGTGGATATCCCAAAGTATGTTAACAGATTAATAGAATTCGATAGCTGAGCTAAAATTGGATAGGTATCTGAATGCGCCTTTAAAATCTTCAGTTTTTTTTTATTAATACTGTATTCAGATAATGGAACGCAAATAAATAGAAGTAATTTAGTTGTGAAATACGACAAAGGAAAGAAGCTACTACAGTGATGTAGTAATCTATGAAAATGACATTCAAATCTTGGAATATCTTAGAGACGAGGCAGTTGGTTACTTCGTCACACTTTCGGCATTATGTTTGCCATGAGAAAATTTCAAACCCTCATATCATCCTATCCTATCAAACAAATCGTGGAATCTGAGAGAAGTTATTAGGAGATTCGAACGGTAAAGTCGAGGTTGATATCTAGCCGTTACATTCTGGTCCAGCTAGGCGGTTATTTACTGTTTATAAAAGAGCTCAACGTGGGGACTTTTAAAGTATCTCTCGATCGTCGATGTGCACTGCGGGTACAAAGTAAGCCTTCGAAGTACTTTTCATGCAAAGCGGTATCCTCGCGCGTGACCAAGCACGGCCGATGCTACTCGCTGATTGTACAGACCTTGACTACCACATTCCCGCATATCCTCCACCTTTTATTATTCTCCCTCTCCTGATAGCGGTGAAATATTCACCGTCCAGCGCCCGAATCTAATGTTCGAGCAGTTGCAGGCAAGTCAAGGCGAAATATGTCCAGAGGAACACATTATGTACGAATGCAATGCGGCTTTGCATCAGTGAATGGCGTGGTGAACTCTGAAAATCACGAGACTATCCTGAATGTACAGAAGTAATCAATATCATCAAATTGACTATTTTACTCGCAAAATATTGATAATCTAGAACCGTTATTGTCCAAATATTTTTCTTGTTTTTTGTTTGTTTCACAATTTTTTTTTTAATGATCATAATTAAGCATCGTTTCTAATTGAAAACCTTCAACTTTGTGGTTAATATATCTATCCATCTGCCAGCGATGATATACTGTGGAACTTTGGTGAGTCTGTTATTTTATTAATATATTCATATTTTTATTCACCGTAAATGAGCTTTCCTAGTGATAACACTGATAAGATTCCATATAAGCTTAAAAACGGTGTAATTGCAAATAATACATATGATCCAGGTTAAAAGTCATCAGTCGCACAAGAAAGATTCCGATTACGTTATTACAGAGTAATTCAAGGGTAGAATATACGAATAATAGTCACATATATTCTAGTTTGTTTTTAGTTGTCAGAAAGGATGTATTCTGTTACAGAGTTTATACTTTGTTCGTTTCGAGTTCACTGCACTGCAAAGCCGGTAACTAGCCTAATTTCATCTATCGCCATATCGTATTGTGCAATCAGTTCTTGTCTTTGGTGAGCCACAGGGAGCTTAGTGAAATCGCACTTAGTGTCCTCATGCCGTTTTAAGATTTAAGAGGTGTGTGTGTGGGGGGGGGGGTTGAATCAGGAAAATCAGTTTAAATATTGACTAGCTTTACGTGTAAAAAAAAATATCCCGCGAAAAAATACCGTACTACGGCCTATGCTACCATCTGTCAAATGTTTCTTGATCTATTTTAACGTGAAGAAGTTATGCTTTTCTTGAGTAAAAAGTTAGGAATAAGTTAGAAAAGGCCTAAAGTTGATTATTAAAAACAGTTATTACCTGGTGTTAAAAAGATTAGCAGATATGGCTTCAAAATTACCTTTTTCGTGATATAAATATGTCTAGGCTTAACTCCCAGTTATGTCAGGTTATATGATTTTCGTGCCTCAGGAGTCTTGCATCCCCCCCCACCTACATTTTTTCTCCTGTATGCTCTAGCTTTATAATTTCTGAAACATCGAAATCCAATCATTATAAATGGACAAGCAACCTCAGGATTTTATTCTAACATATGCAGTGTGTGTTACCTTCGCATATAAAATGTGACGTGGGCTGGAACAAACTGGATAATCTGTAAAAAAATGGGGGGGGGGTTCTTACCTCCCCTCAGTAGGCACTTCCAGAAGATTAGTTTTAGAAAATTTGCAAAACTGAATACATAAATATGAATATGAAGAAAATTTAAAAGCGACAAAGAAAAAAAAATGCGCAGGCGTTGAGCTTTTTGTGGACATCGAAAGAGCATTTGATCAGGTAAAAAACGAGGAAGACACCGCTTTGCTCCAAACATCAAAATAATGCAAGGGATGCAATGATTATTGGAAATATATACTAGTGGTCAACTGACAATGAGACATCCGGACGGAAATGATGACCATGAAAACAAAAGAACTGAACTAGAAAAAAACGACTGTTGTTAGGATGACAAAATGCAAACATCAAAATAGACTCAGGGACGCGGCTAAGGGTACTGCTCACCTGGAAAAATAAAATGGGCAAGAGCAAGAGCACAAAGACTGAAATAAAGGGACTGTAACAGGGAAAAGGGAGACGCAGTTATGTCGGACTGTACACTCAGGACTTTTTTTTTTATCGAGGTGAGGATGCAGTTGACTGGTTGATGAACACAATTATAGATAAATGTTTATTTGTGATGATATTCACTTGAAATATGAAATGATACGCGGACAAGTTGCATTCAATCAATCATCCCGATATTGTCAAGTGCATCTTCGCTTGAATAACATAGAAAGAAGGGAAAGATAAATAAAGAAAAAATATAGTAGGAATGGCAAAGAGGAGAGAGAGGTGGTGCTCCGTGGCCAACAACACTGACAAGCACTTCGGTAAGATAAAGTAATTCTAGACTCCGAGCTAATCTGCCGAGGCTCGTTAACAAGGGCTAAGCAGTGGTATGGCTTCTTTAATACCTCCACTGAAGGGGGGAGGTTATGTTTGCGATTGTGTTTATTGTTCAGTTGTTTGGCTTCTCAGTTTCTTTTGTTGTCAGGATACTTTAACAAAATAGACGGGTTTTATTGAATGTTTATTGGTGGCTTTGCCATGCGCCCAATGACCTGTTGAGATTTTGCTGACGAATTAGATCCGCTTTTGAGTCTAGGATTTAATGAAAGGATCCATCGTCCAGTGCGACCTATGTCAGAATTATGGTCTAATAGGAAATTTAATTTCCATTTGAATATTAAAATAAGATTTATTAGCGCTAGATATCTGCGGCCTCTGAGTGCTTTCTGGCTT
>NC_051415.1:14020774-14021494 GCF_015228065.2 Penaeus monodon
GATGAGGCTTCTTGGTGTCATCAAAAACCATGAGTCAGTCTGAACGATTCATATTAAATTTGATGCTTCATTACCTGAACGTTCTTCCACAATCAGGGCCTCATCCGTTAAGCAGAAGTTGCATTCTAGTGATCAGTTTGAAAAGCAGATTGGAAGTCTTGTGATTGATCCTAAGAATCGTGATCTAAATTTCTCCCAAGAAGGAATTGTTTTATGGAATTGTATATAGAGGTTATACAAACGATGTAAGCAGCAGGTCAGCGTACAAGTGCAAAGTACCTGTCACAAACACAGCACAATAAAAATTACTTTTTAATGAATTTCATAATAAATAGGGAAACAGTGCATGAAATTACATTCATTTCACTTTTTGTGGAGATTCAGAGTTTTAATTTGCAGTGCACTAAAATCCGCAGTTACAGCTGCAGTGTCTGAAACGGAGTGGCAGTACTTTTGCAATCATATTTTTCTGCACTATGCACATGTTTAGGTAGTTATTGCCTAGGATAGCAGTCAGTTCAGTCTGTTTTATTAAGAACACGTAATAAGGTCACGCAAGGGAGTATTGGTTTGCGTACCTCAAGAGAAACATTGTTTGCGGTATAACTCTGCATTTCACAGCTTTATTAGGGACCTTTCTCGGTAAAAGATTTATTACTATCTTTAAGTGACTCATCATTAGATTTAATTAGGCTTTTGTTTGGACGGTTTTTAGGACCG
>NC_051415.1:14021585-14021831 GCF_015228065.2 Penaeus monodon
CTCAAAACGGTCATTTTCCTACCGTTCTTATTGAAACGGTTCTGTTTTTACGTATACATTTTCTGCTATCATTGATATAATGCCGCTATATCTTATGCTTCTTATGTTATAACTGTAAGACACAATGATTCATTGTTGATTCTCTTTTTTTTCCACAGATTAATAATAAAGAAAGGATCATTAAGAATTAATGCTAGATATACGTATGGAAGACAGACAACTAGATTGGTACCAGTTATGCAGGAT
>NC_051415.1:14021957-14022410 GCF_015228065.2 Penaeus monodon
AGTCGTAATACATTGATTCTTAACCGTTTAGTTGAGGGAATATCTAGATTTTTTTTTTTACATTTTTTTTTAATTCTCAGAAGATAGAGCCACAATGCACATAGATGGAACCATAACTCTCTCTTATTACTTCTGACATGAGTATATGTAAATTAATAATAAAAGCAAAGGGGTAAGCATTGCGCTCTAATGTTCAGTGAGTCCAGAACTTTGAACATTTCGCTTCCCTTAAGAACACATTCATAGATCTGTTTACGAGTATAGGGTAAGTACTGGGCCGGGTTACAAGACCGCCCTGGACCCTAAATCTTACCAGTTGCTCGAGAAAGCATCATATATGTGACATCAAAAGCTGCCTGTTGAACGACATAGGACACGTAAATTAGTAGGCATCAGATATTTTTACACCAAAGCATTTGCATTGTGTATATGGATGGCCTTTTAGTATATACA
>NC_051415.1:14024255-14024559 GCF_015228065.2 Penaeus monodon
CATTAAAAATGAATAAAACACAGATTTGATTATCTTTATGTCACACATGGAAAATCTGGTATTCACCATTTTATCTTCTTCTGATTAATCAGATGTCGTTATATGACAAATGAGCTGTCGTGGCTCCCAGTGTTATTTTACATGTGTATTTCTGTGAAACCTTCTCGGGGTATAATCAAGTTCAAGTGTTTGCATAAATTTCTCTGTGATGATATGTATTTTTTAAAACATTAGAATGGTTACTAAAAGGAAAATATTCCAGATTTATAATAATTTCAATAAATGTATTCCCTCCAATACAGTG
>NC_051415.1:14024701-14025084 GCF_015228065.2 Penaeus monodon
AAGCATTTGCCAATACATCTGAAGCATTTATATCTCCATTTGAAGCATTACAAACCCACCCGCCCCATTACAAACCACGGACGCCAGAGATCAGGCATTTCGCTTTACATTATACCCATGTCTAATGATGACAGTTTAATCATTTGCTTTATTAAACGCTATTGAGTATGACGACAAAATTGTTTTGTTGTTATTCACCATCTAAGTCATAATGAGAAAAATAATGCAAAACACTTATATAATATTTTAGATAATAAAACATAATAACATGTATAAAATACGTCGACAAAGCAACGCCTAATCTTCGAAACACACGCTTCAAATATCTGGTTCATTAGACTCGATCCTCTAATATATTATTAAGAGAGGTTAGTGTAGCCAAC
>NC_051415.1:14025141-14025909 GCF_015228065.2 Penaeus monodon
TTTCTTTTTTCCTGACAGTCCATACTACCCAAGAAATACAGTAGTCACCCCTTCTACAATCCCAAGCTACGTTATCTCTTACAGAATCGCGTACGTTTTCTACGGCGAACAACAACACCAGACGACTTCCCTCGAGCGATGGCAGCTGATCGACATTTACACCTCACACTCGACCACGATGATACACCTCAATTTGGCACTTCTGGTACTCTTGATAGGTAAGGGCACTTGCATGAACATTTGATATATCCCCTGGTTTGCTCTTACGGCCTCTTCCGCATCCTCAAATAGGTGTATGGGAGGTGAAAGGGGAAAGGAAAGACAGAGGGAAGCGGATTTCCGATTTTCTTTGTGAGATTTCCTTCCAATTCGCCAATATTTATTTAATAATTTTTTGTCTTTTAGCCTTTGGTTGGTTTTATTTTTTCGACGCTGAGTGTGTTTCTTATTTTCGATATAGACGTGGTTGTTCGTCCGTGTCATGTAATGATATGGGAGATATCGTTTCCTTGAAAATATTATGATAGATTATGACAAAGAATTTATTGAACTTCTCTGAGATTCTTTGTGAAGGAAGGAACGTCATTTGTTATGTTAATTACATTGATTAAGGCAGATTTGGATAATTAAAATTGTAGATGAGGCAAATACAGATGTAGATGAAGATATAGAGAAGTAATTAAGCAGATTTACATTGAATATTGCATGGATGAAATATTTAAATGTCTTAGGATTTTTATGTCAGTACATAAACACATACTGTTATTG
>NC_051415.1:14027703-14028041 GCF_015228065.2 Penaeus monodon
AAGTACTCAAGGGAGTGGCAGGATCTGAGGGGGACAGATACTTAAGTCATAATAACCGCACCTCTTTAGAAATTAAGTTCCGGTGATTGACCTTCATTAACGCCTAATGGTATCACCTTTACACATTACGCTCGCATCACATCACCTTACAAGATATCCAGGCTCGCAGTGTTCACTTTTTCTTTGTGATTTTATCTGATGTGCACTGTTCTCTTGAGTTTTTTAATTGGAAGAGGCCTTATTCTGTTATTTGCTGTAGCTTTGAGTAATTTCCTTTATGGCTAGGAAATTACTTGTCATTTTTACTTCCTTATATTACATAATAGGGAAGTATTGTG
>NC_051415.1:14028196-14028325 GCF_015228065.2 Penaeus monodon
AAATAGCAATTTACCCAATTTCTTGATTTTTTGTGAAAACGTCATTGTTCACTTATCTTGGAGAAGAAAAATAGTGATAACTGATCTCTCCAATTTGCATTGATACAAGGAAGAAGTCTTTTTCAGTTC
>NC_051415.1:14028635-14032044 GCF_015228065.2 Penaeus monodon
TCAAGAGTATGCAGTTAAAGTCAAATATATTCCCACCTATTTTCCAGGTTTGTGTGATACTTTGGTGCCAGAGGTGAGCCAGGAGGGGTTGTTGCAGCCCTATTATACCTACCAAGACGTCACCCTCTTTCATTTCCACATACCCCATGAGGTGACCCGGGCAACATGGGAGTTTGCAGCCTTTATGGATGACCCAGGATGCCCTGTGCGGGAAGTGCATGTGTAAGTAGAGCAGAAATGTAGATGCTTCTGCCAGTGTAGAATGGATTTGCAGGGAGAGAGGGATGGTGCAGGATTGAAATAGATGGTTTAGCACTTTCCCAGTATAGAATGGATTTGCAGGGAGAGAGGGATGGCACAGGATGGAAATGGACTGGTTTAGTCTATGTGCATGCTTATGTTTTATATTTTACATATTTGATTAAGGCCATAATGTGATATGAAGGTAATGCATATAGTAATTATGATTATGCTGTTGTTATGAGAGATTAGTTAAATCTAAGTAGAGTAATTGAATGAAATTATTGGTTTTAATTGACATATAAGATTAGGTGAGTTTAGGTAATTACAGACACTCCTTGGTTTGTATCTTTAGAGGGAGAGCAACCAATTTTTTGTTGCTGTTATTTTGACAAAATTATTTTTGCCTTTACCACATTAGGGTCTTTCCTTTAGGAGGATGTTTAGCATAAATAAATACTTTACAAACAGCTTCAGGATCCAAAGTTCCCCTTAACCAGTTATAGTATGTTGCAACAAAATTGTTATGAGTGATATCCCAGAGCTTCCAGATTCACAAGATGAATTCCTATTCTACCCTCCACTCTGCCAATGAGTGAATAAGCATCCATACTAAAATGTCATTCATAACTAAGTGGAAAAACTGATTCATTTGAAAAATCTGACTGGATGTCATTCATCTTTTTTAACCATTACAGTGATTTTCAGATCATACTGAAGCATTTCAATAATTATTGTACTTTTGCAAAGTAACTACAAATAGAAAATAGTATCCCATATGCTGAATATACTCCACCCTTTAATAGAAGGAATAATAAGCAACAGTACTATGGTTGCAATGTCTGCTAGTTTTCACAAAGCTTTCTCATTGGAATGAGGATTATCCATGCACATAATTACTTTCATTATATGAAATGCCTGCCAGCTTTGAGTTGATCATAGAATTGCTAAAGTATGGTAAGGCATACAAACATAGTGTCTTTACCAGATGATGTGTCCAACAGAAGACATATTACCATTTCTGTTTCACAGCTTTGCCTATAATAAACATAATAATTTACAATTGTAACACTATTATAGACCTTAAAACCAGTAACGAAATTTGTTATACAACAATTTTATTTGAATGAGGCATCAGAGAATCACTTCTTCACTGCAAAAACTTTTCTTTGCTTAAATAGAAGCAGTGTTTTATTCTCAATGATAGCCACTTTTCTTAGTTCAGAATTCCTATGGTTCTTAAGTTGTAAGCTTACCTGTAAGCTCTTAAGCCAAGTCCAATGTAAGCTCAAAATTGGATAAATGTCATGCAATATTATAGCCTAATCCTGATATTCCAATTTTCCCTCAGCCCGCTACTACATGTTAACTGAAAGCAAGGGTTTTTGGTCATTGTTATTCCTCTCTTGCAGGCTTGTCCAACATGGTAGCTATCCAGTGGTTGGCAAAGACAATTCAACATTCAAAGATTATATGTACATTGAAAGGGCAGCAGTCCATAAGGTAGGTCAGCTTCTATGTGTAGTTTCCAGATTTGTAGTAATTAGGAAAATATATACTGTAAGTAATAAAAAACAAGAAAAGTTATGCATTATATGATCTTTAAAAAATTTCAGGTGACAACGTACTCTGCCTACCAGCCACATGATGCCACTATCCTGCCTGTTTACAACCCTCTCCCAGGAAGTTGGTTTGCTGCAGCATATATCCCCAACTGGAATGAACAAATGCAGCAAGAGGTTTGGCTATTTCGTAACATTTTCATTTTCAGTCATTAAAAGAGGGAAAGGAAGAAGAATGTTTCCAGAGATTCTTGAAAAGAGGAGAGAATTATAGTGTGAATAGGAAGTGTAAAGAAAAAAACAAAGACTAGAGGGAATATGTGATCAAGATGACTAAATAGGATTATAATTTGTTGATAAGGTTTTAACAAATTGCATTAAGAGGTAGACCTACATGTCGGTTTAAAAGTGTTTTAATTTTCTTGTGATTTGGAGAGATTTACTATTATTTTAAGGTTCTTTTTCAAACAGTTGTATTTTATGGACAGACAAACCATTATGTCTCATATATAATAAAGTAATGGTAAATTACATGAGTGAGGAAGAAAAGGAAAAAAAGAAGATTGTTTTTACTTTCTTAAATTACAGGGTATCGTTCACAAATGTCGATACAGTTTAGGGTCTGTTGCAATGTGGAGTCAAAAGGAACAGATACACACCATCAACATTGGGAAAAAACAGACTGTGTGCACACATGAAAATCTTTCATATTACAGGTAAGTTAGCATTGGCAGTGTGATCAAGTTGTTGAATAGTTTTGTTTTTAGTAGAAGCAGAACCATTTATGTGCATCTATATTTTGCAAAGAAGTACTATTTTGAATATTTTTGTTTCAGTCTTTGTAGTTTAAAAAAGTGATGTATTCAATTTTTTTTTTTTACTTGATTTATCATTTTCCTTGACTTTATAAGTTATCTTAGAGTTTCTTAGGACTAGAACTGATCATTAAGAGATTCTTAACTAGGTGTTTTCTCATGTTTTCACATCTATACATGAATTTTCTGGCAGTTTACAAATCTCTTAGGCAATGCTAGGTTTAGTTTGGTCTGCCATTTCTTGACCTTTACCTTTAAAGATTACAATTTCCCTGCCTATGACTGCCAAGTATAAAATGCAACAAGGCACAGTCATAGTGACAAGAAGTTTGATAATTTTGCTGTATTATTCCTCATCTTCTCTTTATCCTGAAAGTATATAACATTAGTTCCTAAAGCCTCACCTCTCACACCTGCAGATTTTATGTTCCTTCGCATACATGGTTCCTGCAAATCAACATCACCAACTGTCAGATACGGGAAGAAATCATAAACCACGACACGTGGGAACGCCTTTTCCGTTGGTGCATCCGCTCGCTCTCCCTTCAGGCTAGGTCACTCCCGACCTTTGACCCAGATGGAGGGGTTGCCAACATCTCTCAGGGAGGAGGTCACATATTCACAGAGACTAGACCCTTTTCTGACGGGTATTACTATCTCCTTCACACAGAAATATAGACTCATTAACAAAGGTTCACTTTCAACCATATTCTAGTCACTATATACTTACATGCTGCACATAATCATATGCTACCCACAACCTAACCTTGAAAATAACAAGAAATAATAAAC
>NC_051415.1:14033215-14034210 GCF_015228065.2 Penaeus monodon
ATTTTGGGGCAAAGGAAACCGGTTACTCTACTGCATCATACTGCAGCTTAGAATACATGTCCTCTATAAACATGCCATGGCTGATCAGCAAAATGACCTATCTGCAATGTGATCTGTGAAGTAATGACATCCATGTAGACACATACAATTACTTGACTTATTCATAATATATTCATATGAAGTAAATTAAAGCAAATATCCTAAGAAGTCAGTATAATTCTCTATTTAGGTTTTAGGTGCTTATTTCTTATCTTACCCATGATATTGGTATCAAAAGAAATGGCACATCAAAATACAAATCACATCCAACTATTAGGAAAATCTATTAAATCATTTTCATTTTACATTTCTGAACCTTCCTCAGGGTGATGTTCCCTTCATTGGTTAGTCAAGAAATTCATAGAAAAATGTATACGTAAATGTATACACAGTACATTTAGTGAATGTATTTGCATGTATTCTTTATGTATAAATGACTAATGTTTATGCTGACTGTCACCAAAATCTACCAAAACTCTCGTGCTTGATCAATATCTGCATATTTCAGAGTGTGGTGGGACATTCTCAGACAGCACTCCACAGATACAAGAGATAAAGACATCCAGTTTCATGGAGGTGTCATCAAAACAGGATGTCAGGTTAGATGGAACTGTATCACCAAACATTACAATGTCAGTCTCCACAAGCAGTACCTCAGATGAACAGCAAGCACTAGAGAACACAATGAGACCAAGATGGGATTCAGACAGTGTACCTGATGAAAGTCACAAGTGTTACCCAGTCCTCCAGTTAGCTCGCATCAAACACCCTAGTGACTTTACAGATACCTTTTTAATTCAGGTACATGAAAAAGAGTAGAGAATGGGTAATGCTCTTTTCTATATTATTTTTTTATCCATAGGTAATAATTTTTGGAACTTTAGAATTAATAGATTGAAATATGGTAATTCCATAATTGTCGCAGTTCTTGAACATTCCTGTTTATATAAAGTTCT
>NC_051415.1:14034273-14034597 GCF_015228065.2 Penaeus monodon
TGACAGGGACCAGAATGGTACAGTACCTGGCTTTCAATGCGAGGAGATGTTCCAGTCTTCACTCACCTTACATTGCTGCCTTTCACAGATATTGGGGGAACACTTAGTATCAATTTACGTATGGATGAAATCCTTATGGTAAGCAGTAAAGTCTTTGCATATCTTGTTGAAAACATTCTGTTAACGGTACCTTTAAGGACTTCTTCAATATTAAGTTTGATTTTCCTCTAGTCTAAGGTTTGATAAACAGTTCTTTGGCTTGATATGCAAACCTTTGTCTAATTTTGCCCATAATCATTCTTTGATGATCAAAATAAAAGCTTC
>NC_051415.1:14034632-14034936 GCF_015228065.2 Penaeus monodon
TTAGAAGCAAAGCAGGATGAGGAAAGCTATTTTATTTATCTTCATTGATTTGAAGCTGTCTGCCCTATACAACCAAAGTCAGATTTTACTCTTCTACTGAAAAGTGTGAATGTTATGCTGTATGTCTTGAACTTTCTCTGCACTATGTGTATGAAAGTACTGTGAGAGTGTGCCAGTGTTTCGTCAGTTCTTAGGAATTTTCCGACTTTTGCCATCTTTTGTGTTGAGTATGATTTTCCACCAATAGTTCTTTGTTCTATATCCTCTTCTTGAAGGGCATGCCTATATCCATCACGAAAAAACA
>NC_051415.1:14035152-14035474 GCF_015228065.2 Penaeus monodon
TGTGATTGATGTAGGGGTGGGTAAGTGCATATTTGAGTAAATTTGTCACTTACATTGTTTGGTTTTATTAGCTCTATAGCTCTCTTTCCTGTTTTTCTACTGCTTTTGTCTAGGAGCAGTAGTATGTGCTCTCTAAGCTATTGCTGTTAGGAGAAGGGAACAAATTTTAAGGCCATGTGATCTGGTATGTGTGTGGGGAGAGGAATGAGTGTTCCTCTTCCAACTAGATAAGGAGTATAAAGGTGTGGCTGGAGGAAACTTGTGTAGACAGTGCAGATGTATCAGTAGACATTACATACATCTCATTTATAGTGAAACACTG
>NC_051415.1:14035883-14038825 GCF_015228065.2 Penaeus monodon
ATAGTGGAATTTTTTGAAAAGAGGATGATTTAATTGTGCTTTTTGGAGAAGGGATATAAATGAGGGTGATTCCAAAATGGATAATGTTTATTATCAAACCATTCTTTATATACCTTGTATGTTGAATATTATTCATTATATTCTTCATGCCTCACAGTATACTCTTGTCATTGTGGACCCTTCAGAAGATGAAGGATTTTCAAAGCTAATGCAAGAGATTTCTAGGTTAGTGTAATTGTGCATCAGTAATTTCTTAATCCCAAAAATAAAGCAGTTTCAAAAACTATAGCAAAACAAAAAAATCACTCGGTCAATCATCCTTGGTCTATAGGGGTTAAATGGAAAGGCAGGTGAACTTGTTAACCCTACAATGATGGTGGCAGAAATTTCTGTGTGGCACTCATTCTGGTGACTTTTGGCAGCTGTCTAGCCTTTTGCCCAGGAAGTTCACTGCGTATAGTGGAACTTCCCTCTCAGTTTGTCTATAGCCGTACCCTTCATGGTGAATTGGTGTTTCATGACTACTATAGGTGTGTCCATTTATAAGAGGTTAAAGACACTAATATTTTTATGGTTTTTTTTTTTGTCCTTATTTTTTATTGCATTTTCTGTATTGATATAAGATTCATGCTAGTTATTATGATTTATTTGATAATTTGTTATGTAAATAGTTTTCAAAATCCTAAATTTATCCTCTTTTTCATCTCTCTCTCAGAATGCAACAAGCCAGCTGATAACAGTAGTAGGGTGCATTCGGAAAGCTCGGCCTCCAGAGGTCAAAGATGACTTGTTGGTTTGTGATGAAGAGCAACTCACGCTCAACATCACCTCTTTCTCAGCAAGCACTGTGACAGACTTCATCCTGATCCCATTCCCAGAGCCTGACACATGGTTCCTTGCCCTCCAGACAATCTGCTATTATAAAGGGTAAGCTGATCTTTTTATTATGGGGACTGAATTTGTAGATTGTCTCTCATTTTTTCTTCTTTTGATTTTGTGATCCTACAGTTTTCTGTAATGATTGGTTTAATTCTTTTTCGTACAAGCAAACAGTACATTTTAGAGAAAGAACCAATCAGTTTTCGTAGAACAGTGAAGATTATTACCTGTATATCTTAAAGCATTCTGTGTATATAACAGTAGTTTACACAAGAGTTAAATTTGCTAGTCTATTCATTAATTTCTTTCAAACAGGGTTAAAGCACCTTGCAAGGTAAATCAAGTTATGGTTAGTGTTGACATCCGAACTCAGCCTTGCGTCTTCACTGGGGAACAGCCATGTGGTGGTCATGGCTTGTGCCAGGAAACACATCGTGGCATGTTTTTCTTCACTAGCTGTGTGAGTCAGCTGTTGTATTTTTTTTTTACTTTCCTCCTAATCCTCCTTTGATGAATAGTTACTCATGCATTAATTCCTTATATTTTTCAGGTATTTGATGTTTTGATATTCCATTAATTCTCTCACTTTTTTTTGTAGTAGATAAATGCCATGTTTTCTTTCTTCCTTTTTAGGCATAGAAGCACATACATATATATTTTTTGTTACAAGTTTGGAACCTATTAAGAGCTGTAGATCATATTGTATGATATTGATCCCATTGTCTCATGTCAGTTTGTCTGTGAATAAGACTTGGATAAGAGTCATGCCACCTTTTAAGTACATGCAAGATAATGCTTCTACTATGGCAAGGGGGACTGTATGTAGAAAAGACACCAAACCATTATTGTGTGATATGGAACATTAGGGGCCAATATTGTAAGAGAAGATTTGAAGATTGATTATCATGTCAGGATATTTATTTTGTTACAGATATGTACAGCTGGCTGGGAGGGATGGGGTTGTGAGGATGGAGCAGCCTACCAGGGTTGGAATGCATTCCTAACAGGACTTTGCTTGTTGACTGTTAGCAATGTTTTCTTTATACCACCCACAATAATTGCCATACGTCGCCACCTCTATGCCCAGGCCCTCCTGTTCACTGCAACCATGATTGCATCTATATTTTATCATGCTTGTGATAATGAGGTAAGAACTAGCTATTATTTTTTAATGATATACAAAGTTTTAGTGATTAACAGGATGACAAAATGGGGAAGATACTATGTTTGCTCAGTGAGTTTAGACAACTTATACCTTTCTTAAAGTCAAATAGTACAGGTCTAGTACTAAAAAGAGATACCATGATAGAATTTTCTTTTTTTATGACTGAAGCTGTTTTCATTCATCTTTTCAGGTGCTGTCATATTGTTTGACCAAATATGAGGTGCTGCAGTTCACAGACTTCTTCTTCTCATTACTTTGCTTTTGGGTGACAATTGTCAACTTAGCTGGGATGGATGAAACATTGTGTCCCTTCTTACACACTCTTGGAGTCGTTATTATTGCTCCTGCCGTCCAGTATAGCAGAACAGCCTTAGCATCCTTCACATTTCCTATGGCTGTTGCAACTGCTATTCCAGTGAGTTCCAAGATGACTTGCTATTGTGTCTTGGTGAATGTGAAGTCATACTGTCTATAATATTCCACCCCTCAAAATTAATTCATACCAGGGATCACCCTTGTTTCTGATTATCCAGTTTATTTCTGAGATCCATTTATATGTCACATCAGTAATGAGATTTTCTTTTTCTAAGATTGAAGCAGGATAGGTAGTTCTATAGCATATATTTTCTCTTAATCTTTTCCTTTTTTCCAGATCTGCCGCATTCTTTATCGGCGGTGGCACAAGGGATCTTGGCCTTCAGTCCAGCCTCGTCAGATACTCTACCGTGGGACTGGCGTGGGTCTCGCCCTCGTTGGCCTTATGATGTTTGCTCTTATACAGACCAAGGATAACTACAAAGTAGGTTTTGTATCATGGCAGTGCATTTAGATTGAAATGAAATGTTGGTGTATATGTCATAAACACTTGTCTACCCCATTTCTTGAATTAAATAAAGTC
>NC_051415.1:14038852-14040009 GCF_015228065.2 Penaeus monodon
CAATATAAGCTCTTACAATGATTTAGCCTTAGTTTAAGCAATAACAGGTCAAAGCAGAAAGTATATTTAGTTAAAATTCTTGAAAGAGATGAGATGTTAGCTGTAGAATAGAATAATAAAATAATACTGATTGTAAGAGGAGAAGGGAAAAAAAGAAGACTAGAATGTAAAAATATTCCTTGAATATTCAGAAACACTGGGAACAACCACAAGTAAAAAAAAAAGAACTTATGTAAGCTCTGTGTGGCATCTACAGTTAGGGTGATGGCTCCCAGCAGTGATGTGGGAAAATGGGCTTGAAGGTAAACATAACTTTATTCCATTTAAGGTAGGGCTTCTTGTTTTATTTTATTTGCCTCTTTTGACTGTGAAAAAACAGTAAGTGAAAATGTGGCAAAATTCTTACTGGAGTTGAGAGTGAGGTTGTTGTTTGTCTTATGACACAATGATATGGACAGGGTGATTGGAGCTTTGTTTTCCTTAGCATATGGCGAACTCTTTGTCTTATATATTTTAGTTATTCAGAAGTACTGGAGATTAATATAAATGTACAGTAACAGATATAGATAGCCATGTTACCAAACATCACTAGTCCCAAAGTGCTTTGTGTGCTGATAGCCCCATTGGTAGAGGCTATTACTGACCCCAGTCATGTGACCTTGTCCCATAGCCCATGGCCTGAGCTAGGCTGCTCTCAATTCAGCTAAACCAGTGCATCCTCTTCAATTCACCCTGACTTGGCAAGATCTGTGCTCCAGTACTGTTCATCAAGACTCTTCCAGTTTGTGAGAATACTTTAATAAAGGAGTGAAATACATGCCAAGTCATAAGTCTAGATATCAGGTGTAAGGATGGGATTGTGGCAAATACAGTGCTGATACTCATGATGCTAGACTTCTTTTCCCATAGTATTGTTGATTGAGATGTGGTGCCATTAGTTCTGGGTATGATAACTGGCAAAAGAAAACTGCTTCAAATATGAGAATGATCTCAATTTACTTGAGATTTTGGGAAAATGTTCATTGTACTTATGAAAAATTGTATTATGCCAGAATCCCTGATATCTAGAGTGGAAATGGCCACTCGTGTAGGGAAGTGGGGACGAGATAGTTTTGTCATGTATTTAGCTATTAGAGATGATGCCTTAGTTCATAGAT
>NC_051415.1:14040224-14040839 GCF_015228065.2 Penaeus monodon
TATGGTGGTCCAAAATTTCTTATTTACTGAGGTACTTTCTAGGAAAGGTAAGTTCTTTTTTCCTCATGTAAATATTAACATTAATACATATAGGAAAGGATCAGTATCAGTCTTTGATATATTTTTCTTTTTTCTATATTGTTATTTTACTTGTTTTTTCTGACAAATCACAGTCTTCTGCAAGTGTATAGATTGCAACTAAGCCACCTATTTCTCTTTGCAGTATGTACACAGCGCCTGGCACGTCATCATCGCAATCTCTCTTGTCTTCCTGCTTCCGTCCCAAAACTCGCCTGACTCGGGCTACAAAGTTCCATACCCAACGGTACAGTTTTCATCCTCCTCCATGGTCAGTGATGATGCTGAGCTGATTGACGTTGGCTCAGCGACGGTAGATTATACTACATCCTCTCCAGTCTTCCAAGTCGCTTCAGATGTCAATTTCCTGCTGGCAGATAACAGTGAGGGAACGCATTAATTGGGCAGGCACTTGTTTGTGTTCAGGTGTGATGTGGTGTCAGATAGTAGCACAGGTTTGGTGTTCCGGAAGAACTTTTAAGATTTTCAAATTATTTGTGCTGCATAGAAGTAGAATATGGAAAATTATTATCTGGA
>NC_051415.1:14040863-14041221 GCF_015228065.2 Penaeus monodon
ACAATTTATTTTAGTTCTTCCTCAACTTCACTGTGGAATGTGTATTGTGATAATCAATCTTTACTCTTTGTTTATCTGATATCAAAGCATTCATTTCCCATACTTTCATAATCATTAGAATTTTATCTCATTCTCTGAATGATCCCGAAAGCATCCTCATCTCGATGCCTCTCATTGCTCTCTATCCATTTGGAATATTTTTCAAAATGGAGATTAATATAATCCCAAAACAACAACAAAGTTCAGAGCTTGATGTGCACACAGTATAAGAAAACATTTATTTTTGTGTACTTTATTGCACAATTATTTCAGCACAGATTGCTCCAATTGAATTTTAAGGTAAGGAGATTTTAAAAAC
>NC_051415.1:14041252-14041353 GCF_015228065.2 Penaeus monodon
GAGGCTTTTGCCACATTCCATCCAGTGCGCACACTGAAGATGACAATGTTCCCTCCTTGGATCCGGGTGCGTCACGACCATCACATGGAAAAAATATGTGT
>NC_051415.1:14042022-14042388 GCF_015228065.2 Penaeus monodon
GAGTTAAGAGCTGATGACAGAGTGAAAGGCAAAAGCTCTGTCAATCTCTTAGCCCTTGGTAGAACTTAAAAAAATTTCTCCCTAGCCTTACCAGAATTTTATTGGCCAAAGATGCCCTTCATTCATAATATTGAATGTTATTGATTAGCTGTTAGCTGTTTTTTTTTTTATGTCACTGAACCTCATCTGGGTGAATCTCCATGAGACCACCAGAAGCATGAAACAGTATCATCTTTCCAGGAATATATTTATTGTTTGTCGTATTGTCCTCTTTGTTGGTTCATATTTAATTCTTGGATCTCTTTATAAATTCCTTATTTGTATAGACTTATTATATATTTTGAAAGCTGTGTTAGTTTTCACACC
>NC_051415.1:14043015-14043275 GCF_015228065.2 Penaeus monodon
CAAATTCTTTTTTGAAGTTTAGTTATTTGAACAGGAAGGTCAGACCAAAGTCTCAGGTATAAAAAAAAAAAAAAAATTGCCCATAATGCTGGAAATCAGTGTTGCATTCGTAAAGACGGAAAGCCTGAACAAGATAACTCATTACGATTATGAAGTGTATGCTGAGAATTATATTAGTTCCATGTGCACTGGAGTAACAATGATTTAATCTCTACCAATATGATTGCTTTGGGTTTTGTATATAAAGCATAGGGAAAATT
>NC_051415.1:14043900-14045790 GCF_015228065.2 Penaeus monodon
GGTACATGCTTTTGGTATCACAATAATGATAATATAAGGTAAGAATGAGCTACTGTGAATTGGCTGTTTTCGTCACACCATCATTTTTCCTCATATGATACAGTCTCTTCCAGTAGTTTTGGTCATGAAATTTGCTTAAATTCAGACTTGATAAGTGCTTGCTCTCTTATTTGTGATTAAAGAGCTGTAAAGTGGAAGTGTATGTGTAAGGAACCTGTTGTAAGTTCATTTCATTTCCTGTTGTGATTGAATTTCAAGTGAGGTATTGATTTCTGGGATAGGTATCTAGATAGCAGGGATTTTCGTTATCAGTTCTGCCTGTTCCAAGCTGTCTACCAGATATTGTTGAAAATTTGTCTGCAAAATAACCAAAGGTCTACAATCACCCAAATATGATAAATATATTTCCTTTGTCAATCATTCTTTTAAATAATTTGTGATTTTTAAGGGTAAATATCAGCCCTCTAAACTCTGTTCTTGGATGAACAAGGGAAATGTACAAAAAGCTATCTTTAAGGGTCTGATCCAGATCCGTGAATACCAGAAGTGTTCTCTGTGTGCAAAGTAAACAAGGAAAAGAAAGTAAACTAGTTTTGGTAATCAACTTCTTATTTTCACTGAAAAGTCACTTTCACAGTGGATGTATCAATATAGACATGTATTTTTTCTTCTGTAAGAAAGATGCTTTAGAAAGTAGAACAGATGAATTTGATACAAGTTTTCTTGATATTGTTGGTAAATATGATCATAATAGCCACCTGTGCAATGTGTTTGTTTTGTCAAACACTTTGCTAGGCCGTAGTATTTCCCATCTATTATAACCTCCTGTATAGAGACTACACCACTCAGCACATGTATTATAGGCATATTGACCCTGGATATTCAGTTCTGATCCCCGAACTTAAAGTTATTGTGAACTTACAATTGATGAGTTTTTTAAATAATATACTCCTTCATGGTAGGCAATTAGTATTGCTGTATCCATTTTTGAGCATTCTTTTCTTGTTTGGTTCACAAATACACGGGTAAGGTGAGTCATACTAGATTAGTTGAAACTCTGATCATTTATTCACATAACTCCCTTTTTATTCAGTATGAATAGCCAAAAGTCTATAAACTGGATACTGCCTTGTCTGTCACAAATGTTAGTTATAGAAGATAGGTGAATAGTTTATCCTTTGAAATTACTGAAATTGCATGCACAGAAATAGTAGAGTAGTCACCGGGTAAGACTTCTTAAAGCTTATAATAAAGCCTATCTAAGTGTGCACTATGTGGAGTCATATTAGTATATATTGCAATGACTAAGTGACATATTACAACTTTTCACAATTATTAAAGGATGGATATCATTAGTGCTTCATTGTTGGTTATCATCATGATAGTGTAACTGAAATTGAGCACAGTTATGTACCTGCTTTATGTAAAGACAGACAAAATGATTTGTAGATATATATATACAGGGAATGGGTTACTATATTTAACTTGGTGCTAGATATTTGGTATTTAGCATTTCATAATGATACAAATGTGTACCACAACTTTGTCATTCATACTGAACTTTAACCTACTGCTATCTATAATGTCCATCACAGTAGTCCTTATATTCTTACTGCTTCATGTGAGTGGTGAGGCTGGTAAAAAAAATGCTTATCTTAACCAGCATCTCACAATTATGGAAATGAAAATTATTACTTGCAAGGAAAATACTTGCATTAACCATTGCAGCAACAGACAGATGATAGTAATTGTCAACAATAATCAAACTGAATAGTTGTCATTGGTTCAGAAATGGGAATTAATTGTAGACAGTTGATAATGACTAACCCATTTCTTATCATAATTAATGTCATACAAAAACATGTGAAGAGCAGTTTTATTGTCACAGAT
>NC_051415.1:14045824-14046692 GCF_015228065.2 Penaeus monodon
GGGCATGGAATATGTGCTTGTACACCTTGTACCTTGCTAGAAAGAGTTTCAGAATTAGAATGAAAGAAAGTTGATATAAGAATCTGAACTTTGTGCTAAGTGTTTCTTTTGATTAATTTTAGGTAACATTATTTTTTTTTTTATACATGATGTTGATGTTAAGCATACAGATAATTTTCAATAGTAAGGCTTGTTCGCAAGATTAACAGATTATAGGAACATCTTTTCGGGAAAAAATTGTCAGGTGGAAGATCATATTTATTGGTGCCTTTTTATGTATGGTGCACTAGTTAGTATCAGTAAGGGTGTAGTCACAGTGAAAATGTGTTCAGATCAGAATGATCAAGTATGATGTTTTCATATTTTCTGCTCTTGTTTTGAAAAAGAGTTTGATATGTAGACTTAGATGTGCTGTGTAAGAGAGAGAATTTTTTTGTGGAATAGCCCTTTAAGGAATGATAAGAAGTTACAAAGAAGGGTGACATACATTATCATATTCCATGTTCTTTTCAGCGAGTCTGAAGCAGCTATCCATATATGTGGCGCAGTCACTCTACCTATTTGAACTAATGTGTATGTATGTAATAAACTAGTTGTTAAGTCAGTTCAAATACAGGTACCAGATAGGAATAGAGAGGGGTAATTTTGATAATTGCCATGTGAGTTTTGCTGAATTAAGGAAGATGTAGGAATACCCTGTTAAAGTGCATCCTATAAAAGGACAGTTTTAGTAAGCAGCAAGAACATAACCTCCTGTATGTCTCTCTTTGCCTGATTTTCCATTGGTGTCGGGCTTCTTTTTGCTGAGGCACCAAAATTTGATACCAGTGTTTTTGTAGAACATGAAAGAATGAATATCTTCACAAAT
>NC_051415.1:14046747-14048443 GCF_015228065.2 Penaeus monodon
CTCATGCTTTTCCTTTTATCATTATAATAATGGTGATTTGATTTATTTGAATGATTGTATAGGAAATGAATTTTATAATTTCCATGTTCCTCGGTATTAAGTGTCTCTCTGTGCTTATAATGCTACTAGGAGGGCTAAGATGCTGAAAGGCCTAAACTTCAGTACTGTGCATAAACATGTAGGCAGCAGATGTCATATATGCTACTGATATATGGCTTTGATACAAATATGTATGATATGATAGGGCTTTTTTTGCCTAAATTTAAACCAAGTCTGTATGACAGAAGGCCTATAAGCTAGAGGCATGTCATCATGTCCCAGGCAAGATTACCATACTCAGCATGGCATGATAGAATTGCCATCTGGAGCTAAAGAATTAAATTGTGCTTCAGTGGACTGTGGAATGACTGTATGATGCTTTGAAAAAATCACATAAATACCATAAGCAGGAATTTAAGTTCATTAGATGTATAGGTGAAGTGCTAATTTCTGTGAAAAGAAAGTTACTATACAGTATGCAGGAGGTTATGACTGAAAACTATTATAGAGTGATTACTGTCTAGATGATCTGAAGGGGTAATTCTTGAAAAGTTTGAATGCAATAGAATTCTAGTAGTCATTTCTTTTGAATTTGCCAATGAAAGTATATTTTCAAGGTAATCAAAATTATTTTTAAAAATTTGTTCACTTTTTTAGACATGTTGTGACTTTCTGGATCTTATGATGGCTCCTGAAATGAAAGCACAACTATATCTGGATTCATTTTATTTTGAAAGATACTTAAATCATACAAAAAATATGCATCGGAAAGAATAGCATTTTAATCTCTGTAGAATTCAACAGTCCAATACAGCCAGAAGTCTAACTGCTACCTGGTTATCTGAATTCTATTGTATCATGCTTTTTTGTATACCATAAGGGCTTTTAGAAGAAAAACAAGAATAGAATTAAAGACCTTCTCTCATACGGGTTTGATCTTGAAGATGATAATGTTAGATATTGAGGTTGAGAATATGAGTTGGTCATAATTTTTTTATTATATCATATATGATCATACTTGTGAGAAAAGAAACTTGAATGGATAAATAGTTTCTACCTTATGATTACATTAGAAGGAAATAGGTTAATATATGTGTATTTATACATATCAATACCTTGATTAATTATTCTATATATATGAATTACAGATTTTTTTTTCTTAAAGAATGAAAGTTGAAGGGAAAATAGTTTCAAAAGTAAGAGAAATGTGCTTATGATAAATATGACAGAATTTTTCAGCCATGATAGCTTTTGTGAGTATAGGAATTGATAATTTTTGGATCTCGTATCTGTCTGCAATTTATCAGACACAAAGTGTTTTTTGTAGGAATTTAAGTAGGTGTACACTATATTCTTGATAATAAACCAAGAAAGGGAAGTAGTTCTAGTCACATTGTGTTCATGTGTATTACATGTTTATATGTCAACTCTTGGTATCAATGTTCTGATGTCAGAGGGCCACTTTTCAAATCTGGGCACCTTAGTGTAGCATGGAATATCAAATCTGATTTGGACATACATACTGTCTTAAGTGAGCTTGCCATGTGTATACCTTTTGGGGTATTTTATATATTCAGATATGCCGGTATGTATCCGGAAATTTTGATTTTTGTAATATGAATTATTGTTTTTAGTTTTATCTTGATATCCCTTTCTT
>NC_051415.1:14049098-14050045 GCF_015228065.2 Penaeus monodon
TTACTATCCATCTTTATCCCCACTTCTTTACTTTTTCTCATGTTTTCTTTTATATTTTTGTTACTCTTGCTTGTTTAAAAATGCTGATTAATGATTTTGCATTCATTTTCCTGGCAGAAAGTGCATGCTTATGTCTTGTTTTACCTCAGTTACCTTACAGTCTTGACTATTGGTTCAAAATATATACATTCCTTTAGTTCTTATGTTGTTTTTAATTTATTTGCTGTTTTTTTTAAAATAAAACATGTATGTCTATGTTTTTTATCAAGAAAATTTATGTGTTTAGATTAAGAGTTGTCTGATATATTCTAAATCTTTGGTGTTATCTTATCATTTTAAAAAAGTGCTTTCATGTGTCTAGGTTTAACTGTAATTTGAAGTGTTCTTGATGTTCAGTTGTTCTATTATTTAAGAAAAAATAACACCAGTCTACAGATTATTGTAATGAAAAAGTCCTCATATTATTTGTGGTGTCAGTTGACTTTTGGAAAAAGTGGAAGTGTAAAATGGTCTCACTACATCAAAACTCATGACCAGCATCTCTCTACTTCTGACAAATCTCGTATCACAACTTCACATTCCGTACATTTTAAGAATTCTTCAGGTAGATAGATGCCTAGTGATAAAAAGAAATCAGACTAATGAATCGCGTTCACGGTCTCTTTCACATTTTTCATTATTTTATTACCAGATCTCCTGCTTCTCTTTTGTATTTTCTTCTGTCTCATGTTTTCTAAATTTTCATTCCCTTCTCTCTTTTTATATTTCTTTTTATCTCTTAATCTTCATACGCATGTCCCTTTCTGACCCTTTTCTAGTTCTGTTTTACCCTCTTTTATAATTTATTCTCATCCTGCTCCTCCTCCTTTGCTTTCCTTTCCCACAGATACATGTATGGTGTATGGTAAATCTTTTATATCTAGAGTAAGGAAAAGTTAATGATCTGC
>NC_051415.1:14050138-14050390 GCF_015228065.2 Penaeus monodon
ATGTTAAATGCATACAATAAAGTGCACTATACACTTGACTGTACAATTTTAGCTTTCTTAGACCTTCTAAAGGAATCAGAGAATATTTACGCTACTCTTTTTACCCTGATATTGTGAAAAGTAAAAAGTCTTTTTCCACTCTTTTTGAAATATTGTGTAAAAGTAGAATCTTCTTCAATTAGTGCACAATAAAGAGATATTTATTTGTTGTGGTTTGATTTAACCTATCTTGCAGTTATTGCTTGCTTTGAA
>NC_051415.1:14050498-14050650 GCF_015228065.2 Penaeus monodon
GACGTAACCATTTCTAATTTATATCTAGTGTCCCTCGCCTCGGTGGTCGAGATTCGAATACACGATCGCGAAGTCGCCCTGAACTGGAACACATGAAAAGCCTTGGGCGGCAAAGATGTGTACGAGAAATGTGCCCAGGTTGCAATCAGTTT
>NC_051415.1:14050674-14051227 GCF_015228065.2 Penaeus monodon
TACCCCCAACTGAGCATGGCTTTGAATGAATAGAGAAAAAAACATTAATAAATGGAATATACCGTTCCTTGCCCGAGGTGGGGCACATGCTCCCGATAAGCGTCTTGACGAAACAGTGGATTTCATAAGTCAAACATTATGAAGATCATTGCTGATAAAGAGAATTTTGACCAACAAAAGTAAAATCTTAAATGCATAGGAAATGGGAACCGTTGACGATAAGCAGATACAATTTTAGCAGCTATCTTTTAAGACACAAAATAACTCGGTAGAAGAATTAGCATTGCGAATATATAATGTTCTTGTTGATCAACATCTAGAAAAAGAAATCAGTCTCATTCAAAACTAAAACTCGATTTTTAGAATATCCTGTGTTCTCTATAGCAACACGTGGCTCAGAAGGTTGAGTAACAAAACAAAGAGACTGATTGAGAATTAAAGCATTTGAGCAGACGGACAGACGCACAAATGAATTTTAAATTAGCAGAAATGTTATCTGTGCTTGGTTATATATTCTTCATTCTATGAGAAGGGCCACGGTGTTCAGTTTGAG
>NC_051415.1:14051613-14054165 GCF_015228065.2 Penaeus monodon
CGCAGAGGTATGTGTAGATTTCATTTCAAACACTCGTTTACACACACACATGCACTCTCTCTCTTTCTCTGTCACTTTTTACTGTGATATTGGTATTGCCATACTACACGATCTTTTCATTGTATACTCGTATCCGATTACAAGTGCTAGACATGGGAAAATAGCCATTTGGTGGGAAACCATAGGGGTCTGTATTGCGCCCCGCCCCCCTCACTTTGATGACTGATCGTGGCAAAAAAAATGAAAGGATAAAATCAAAGATACAGGGAATGCAAGATCCATTAAAGAAAAAGAGCAGTTGAAGCTATGAAAGAGTATGTAAAATATTTATCTCCTATGCCAACAGCAAATTAAAGAACAATTCAGGCATTTGACCTTTTGGAAATATACTGAGAGGAAATGGCTGAATTAATCGAAAACATAAACAAGTTTTTAGTGTGCCTAAAATAGAAGCTATTATTACATACCCTGAGCAGCATTTCAGAATTGATATATAACTTTCAATGAAAAAAAAATGGAGCAATAAAAATACTGCAATAAACGCAGTAGCTGGATCTGATGGAATTTCTGTAATCTTTTTAGAAAACTGTAAGGAAACTATAGCAGCGCCGCTGGTAAATCTATGGAGGAAATCCTTGGTTATGGGAATTATCCCGAGCCCACTGAACGAGAGTGTCTTATATGTTTCTTTATAACTCCATTCGAGGGGAAAAGTGGACCGCTTTTGAGCTCGAAGTCTCTTGGCAGATGGGACACTGCCGAACCGTGTCTTCAATGTCTTTGCTGACTGAAGTCCAGTATATGCAGTGCTTGGCTCGGAGCTAGCAATTTCGTAATGCAGTGATACACTCATGGATATGGTCGAGCACAAGCTGGGAGGGTGGCTCTGCTGCCTTTCATCATAAACCTATTTTCGACAGACAGCTCGTCTCTGAAGAACCAATACGGTTATAACACTGTCGAGGGATCCTTCATCCTCTCCGGCCGTCCCTGGATAATGACTTCCTTTAGTCCGTGTAGGAAGACGCCTCTTGAAGTTTCCTATCGAGGTCGAGATCTAGTCTTTCATAACTGAAAGTAACAGGTGATCTGTAGATCTAGACCAATTAGTTGGCAGCTTGCTCATGGGAAGCGTGACAAACGATTTGCTAACAAGAGCTCTATTCCTGGCTTGTATCGGATGGTGACATATGTTGGTGGTGATACTGGTAGCTTATTCAGCTCTGTCATTCTTAGTGGTTTGTGGTCATTCTCCGCCTTGAATGCATTATCATATACATGAGTGTGAAACTTTTCTCATCCAAGCACAACCCGCAAGCAGTTCTCTTTCAGTGTTTGCAAAGTGCTGCTCTGTTTCTGACAGAGATTTGGATGATAAGGCAATAGGCTTGTCACATGCCTTCTTGTGTGTTAGTGACCATAGAAAATCTACATTTTTTTGAGAAGCCCTCTGGAATGAATGTTGACCAAAGTGACCATTCCCATAAGTTAATCGCAGGTACTCTATACAGATCAGGTTGAGAACCTTTTTTATCATGGGTGGAACCATAAAATTTCACTTAATCATGGTTAACCATGCATTTTGCACCGTTGGAAGTTAGTTAGAGATGCAGGTTTGTGTCATGAACCTCTTCAGTCTTCCCGAACACGACTACATCAGCAATGGCGATGGTGCCAAGGCTATTTTCTTGTGACATAACTAGACCGAAAGGCATTCTGAGGTATCTCCAACGGCCAAAAGGGGTTAAGTAGTGGTAAGGAATGAATTGGCTTCATCGAGCGTAATAGACCAATAGTCGTTGTTTGCATCGAGGTTCTTTCAACACAATATGATTTTTTTTTGTGAAAGTTTTATTAAAAGGATCTGGATACATTTCTTTCAGGCTTCAGTTACATTTGCTTTTGATTTACATACGAAAATTGGATCATTCGTGATTCAGGCACGGCGCGGCATTCACCTCCCTAACCTCTCGTTTCACATTACATATTTCGATATCTCCAGGAAGTTATTACCTCTTTCTTCACTTTCTCTGAGATTGCCACCATGTCTTATATGCTTCTTTATTACTCTATTAGAGGGGAAAAGGTGAATGAAATGTGAAGCTCTGCTGAGCTGCACGCATATATTATGGGGAATCGGACAGCGACTCTCAATTTTCAAAACGGTTACTTACGTATGTACATAAAATGTAAATGGATACGTGAATTGTATCATAATAGTAAATAAAACATGATAATCACGAACGATCACACAGCAGAAAGAAATTCCATTTCTATCTATGAGTGTGGAAACAAAAACTAGGCTAAAAATGACAAGACCTGTTACGCTAACACTTCACATAGTAAATCTATTTTACAATAATAACAAGAAAACAAGATAAACCCTGAAAGTCGACCTTGGAATTTTACTCCATAAGATGAAGGACATTGGAATCAGAAGAAGAGTGGGAATAGGGCTACAGGATTTCCTGACAAGTCGAAAACAAAAATAATTATTAACGAACAGTATTCTAATGAATCAAATGTTAGGCATGGAATGCCACAAGGCTCGG